>NC_058520.1:240087088-240391685 GCF_904849725.1 Hordeum vulgare subsp. vulgare | reverse complement strand
ACTCATAACTGAAGGTGAATCAAGTGCAGAGCTAGATGGCAATTCCTTACCTGTCCTCGTAGTTGAGGGCAAGACTTTAGTTCTTGGATCTATCTGATTCCTCATAGTGACCAGCAGACATAAATCCCAAGTGACTGAGAGAATATAGCTGTGCCTCCCCGGCAACAACGCTAGAAAATAGTCTTGATAACCCGCAAGTATAGGGGATTGCAACAGTTTTTGAGGGTAGAGTATTCAACCCAAATTTATTGATTCGACTCAAGGGGAAGCCAAAGAATATTCTCAAGTATTAGCAGTTGAGTTGTCAATTCAACCACAACTGAAATATTTAGTATCTGCAGCAAAGTATCAGTAACAAGGTAGTATGATAGCAGCAGTAGCAACAATAACCAGTAGCAGCAGAGTAACAACAGTAGCAACAGAGTAACAGTAGCAAAAGTGACAGCAGTGGCATCAAAGTAACGTAGCAAGGACCAGTAGTAAAAGACTCGTAGGCATTGGATCGGTGATGGATGATTATGCCGGATGCTATTCATCATGCAACAATTATAACACATAGAGATAAGTTACTAGCTCCAGTTCGTCAATCTAATGTAGGCATGTATTCCGTATGTAGTCATACGTGCTTAGGGAAAAGAACTTGCATGACATCTATTGTCCATCCCTCCCGTGGCAGCGGGGTCCTAATGGAAACTACAGGATATTAAGGTTCTCGTTTTAAGAAATAACCGGACCAACGCATTAACACTTGGTGAATACATGAACTCCTCATACTATGGTCATCTCCGGGAGTGGTTCCGGCTATTGTCACTCCGGGGTTGCCGGGTCATAACACATAGTAGGTGACTACAACTTGCAAGATAGGATCAAGAACACACATATATTGGCGACAACATAATAGGTTCTGATCTGAAATCATGACACTCGGGCCCTAGTGACAAGCATTAAGCATGACAAAGTAGTAGCAACATCAATCTCAGAACATAGTGGATACTAGGGATCAATCTCCGTCAAAACTAACTCGATTACATGATAGATCTCATCCAACCCATCACCGTCCAGCAAGACTACGATGAGATTACTCATAAACGGTGAAGAGCATCATGGAATTGGCGATGAAGGAAGGTTGATGATGATGATGGCGACGATCTCCCCTCTCCGGAGCCGAGAACGGACTCCAGATCTTCCCTCCAGATGAAGAACAGGAGGTGGCGGTGCCTCCGTATCGTAAAACACGATGAACTCTTCTCCTTGATTTTTTTCCGGGCGAGGCGGACTAAATAGAGCTGGATTTGGAGGCGGTGGAGCGTCGTGGGCTCCACAAGCCTGCCAGGCGCGGCCAGGGGGGGCGCCTGGTGGGCTTGTGGGCTCATGGCTCCACATCCTCTACTGATTCTTGCGCCAGTATTTTTCATAAATTCCAGAAAAATTCTTCGTAAATTTTCAGGTCATTCCGAGAACTTTTATTTCTGCGCAAAAACAACACCATGGCAATTCTGCTGAGAACAACGTTAGTCCGGGTTAGTTCCATTCAAATCATGCAAATTAGAGTCCAAAACAAGGGCAAAAGAGTTCGGAAAAGTAGATACGATAGAGACGTATCAGATAGTCAGAACAACTTAAGTGAGCCCTATGCTGAAACTGACTCACGCACTAGTCCTGAGAGGACCCTTTCTGAACCAGGTACTCCCAGCTCCCATGGCATGCCCAAGGCAGCTACCGGGTCAAGAAGGAAGCTAAATTGTGATGAAGAAGATGCTTTCATCCCTGAAGAATCTGCTCCCCAAAAGCAGAAGGTGAAGACCACAATCAGGAAGACTGTGAGGAAGGAGTATGCTAAACCTTGTGAAGCTAGGCTTACTAAGAAATCAGGTGTGAAGAGAGCCCAGAAGAGAACTATCCATGTCATTGGTAGGCAAGCCTCTACGTATGAAGATCAAGCAGAAACTGCTGAAGCTGCTGATGAGGAAGAAATTCCACCTCAGGTCCCTCCTCCAACGAAGACAAAGATGATGGTTGATGCTATGACAAAGAAGCCCTCTGCTCCCAAGAAGGCTTCTACTCCTAATAAGCTTGTAGCTCCCAAGAGGACTATAAAAGATATCCATGCAGCTGAGGAAACAAAGGCTCTATGTCCAGAGATTTTTCTATTGAGGAAGATGAGGATGCCCCCGTGCTTATGAAGCCGATACCTCATCTACCAACTCATGATGCATCTCACCTAGTTGCCGAGGACATGAAGAAGAGGAAATATGCATGTTTGAGGAAGTGGAGGTGTGATGATCCGTATGCTGTGAGAAGGAGAATTGTTGTTGTTCCCTGCTTTCACAAAGGGAACAACAAGGTTTTTATGAGACAGTGTTGCTTGACAAGAATCACGTAGTCAGCGACATGATATAATACGATTGGGGATATATCAAATCCAATGAACATTATTTTCCTCATGTGAGAGAAAATTTCAGGATGGTTGATATCGAAGATTCTGTTGACAAGGAGATGATTGCATGGAATGATTAGATGATCATGCAATTCTATTCCACCGCTCATTTCTATTCTGATGGAATAATTGTTTGGATGACTGAGGGGCACCGGTTAGAATCCACTATTTATGAATGGCACACTATCATTGGTGCTCCTAAAGCACGAGAAGAGGAATTGGATGTGTATTTATAGCTCAAGATGAATCACAACTCCATGGCCAACATGTACAAGGTTGTGCCCAATGATTATCTTCGTCTCACAAATTTGGCTCTGTCTACTTTTTGCAAGCAGGAATACCCACTACAAACACTATCATGAGACACACCCTGATGCCCAAGGCAGGTGATGACAAGATGATTAGAGGATATTCCATCAACATGCTGCATCATCTAGACACCCACACCCGGTTGCGAGTGATGGACTTGATAATTGAGATTGCCAAGATGACTGCTGCAGATCAGAAGAGATCTTGTGGATATGGTCCATACATTCAAATGCTCATCAATGACACGATAGGCAAGCTTGCACATCAACTTGATCGTCCCCACCTGCCTCTTCAACCTGATTTTGCAGAAAATGAAGTTGTGATGGATGATACCCATCCCAGCTCAACTCTTGCTGGAGAGGCAGTAGAGGAAGCAGCTGCAGAGGCTGCTAGGAATGCTCCAGCTCAACCCCCACAACTCAAAACCAGACATGACCAGATGTCCTTCTTGGTCAGCACCATACAAGGGATGGAGAAGAAAGCTTCTGAGATCTTGTTGAACCAGAAGAGCCTATAGAGGATCATGGAGACAAAATTCCATGACACGGATGTCAAGGTGACGGAGTTGACCACCACTATTCAGCAACTTCAGCATGAAGTTGACTCAGTAAAGATCCCATGCTCTAGCAGTGATGATGATGATTCGCCTCTTCCTACTACCACTCAGTTCAGGACCCAGACTAGGTGAGCAGCTGTGCCAGTACCGGAAGCAAGACTATCTTCGCCAGCTCAAGCTTCGGCTCCTGCTCCTGCACCTCTAGTGTCTACACCTCCAGCTCAAGCTTCGGCTCCTGCTCCTGCACCTCTAGTGTCTACACCTCCAGCTCTAGCGACATGTGCAGAAGCCTTCGTCGATGCTCTCCTGTCCACTCCATCTTCATCTACCGGAGGATATCGTGCCGAGGGAGATGCTTAGTTCTAGACCTTTGAACTTATTGGTAACTTATTTCCAAAGGGAGAGAAGTGTATAGATCAACTAGGGCTTTGAGAGAGAGAGCTCTGCATTTTATTTTCTCTGTTTTGGTTTTTAAAAACTTTTGGTCTTTTGGATGACTTTATCCGTTTAGTGGTGTGTTTGATCATACGCTATGGTTGTTTGATGCTACCACATTATTACTTTTGAGCTATCTACATCTTGATCATTTACGTCTTGTTTGGTGTTATGTGCATTACTATTCATACTTATCATTTATACGCACCACCATGTTGTATGTGACATGGAAGAGTTACTATCGGATTTCGGGCTCCGCAAAACCCTAAAGATTCGAACTCAAGGGCGTATACGAAGATCTCTCGTGGGCTCGTCTAACCTAACTCGCTAATCGACGGGGATGGCAAAGAACTCACTCAATGGCGAGAAAGACATAGAACACGATAGTTTACCCAGGTTCGGGCCGTTGGGAAGCGTAATACCCTACTCCTGCTTTGGTGGATTGCTTCTCGTGGAGGTTGGTGGATGAACTAGTACAATGTTCGAGAGCCTCCAGAGGCTGGTTTGGCCTTGTGTGATATCGGTGTGCGAATGAATGAATCCGAAGAGCCCCTCTATGAAGTAATCTACCCTCTATATATAGTGGCGGCCCCGGTCCTCTTCCCTTATCATTTTGGCGGGAGGGGATCCCACAATGGCCAATTTCGAAGGGGAACACGGGAACATGCTCCCCTGCCCAAAGGTGGTCTTCGCCTGCAAAGGGCTGCCAGCGCTGCAGGGATGGGTCCAGGGGTGACGTCTGTCCTGCTGGCAGGCGGTGATGGATTCATTGCACCAGAAGGGAAACCTTTGGAAGATGCCTTGGGAACCCCGGTACGTCCTTGCCCCCTTTGCAGTAAAGGGGAAACTGCTCCACCCTGTTGTTTGCTGCTCGCTTGTCCTTCCTACACGTCATCCTTGACTCCTCAGGCTGGCCCTTGCCTCGAAATATCCGTCGCTCCGGGTACATCCTGATGAGGCCCCCTGTGGATCTTGATATCATTCCTCCTCGCGAGGCTTGGCCCCTCACGAGGGACTTACCTTGAGTAGTACCACGCCCAATCGTGCTTGCTTGATGAAGTGGGCCAGCCCTGGGCCGCAGGCAGGCAGGTCTAGGTACCCCCATTCCCACAACACCGATAGTAGCCCCCAAGACCACGGCGCGTTCGGGTTTGCTTCTATGAGAAGCCTTGAGGTCGGCCTGAAGTGCCGCGAGCCCTTAATGCCTGTGGGCCAGGTCTGGCATATGTCACGTGGCTGGTGTCGGGTTCCCCTTGCCTTTTGTCTCCGATCGAGTTATCATGAGTCTGACTTGTTGCGTTGGTCCACTATTGCCTTCCCTTCTCCCACACTCGCTCTTCCTCCTCGGTCCCCAACTCCAACCGGCATCTCCCAGATCTAGCGCCGCGCCGCTCCCTTGACAGTTCAACGATGGCGCCCGCCGTCAAGTAGAAGCTAGAGGCGCAAGGACTCGCACCGGCTCCACAGCTCCTGGGGTGCGCCCTCTCCAACGACGGGGATCTCGTCCCCGTGCTTCCATGGACTGCGGCCGAGTCTAACGAGCACGGGAGGACCCTGATCTGGTCTGGCACCATAGAGAAGTAGCCCGCGTCGAAGGTGGTATACCCCTTCTTCCTCCATAGCATCTTCTCCCGGCTGGTGCTGCCTTTCTCCTCATTCTTCACCGCCATCTTGAATCGCCAAGGGATCCAGTCCCTTCATCTCTAACCCAACCCCATCTTGCTTCTGCTCGTGTTTGCTTTCTACTGCGAGGACTTTATAGGCGTGCGGCCTTCAGTAACCCTCTTCAGCCATTTCTTCAGCCTGCGCCTACACGACGACGCCCATTTGTCGGCATGTTTCTCCTTCGTAGCGGCCCAGAGCGGCAATTTGCTCCTGAAGGCCAGGATCAAGGTGGAGAACTTCAGGCATCGTTGGGTTCTCATGAGCCTCAAGGATGCCAACCCTCGGCTGGAGGAGCCAAAGGGGCTGCCGGAGAAGACTTCCACCTGCAGCTCAGTGAAGCTCTCCGACCCTCGGTTCGTGCCCATCCTCGAGCACTTCTCCCGCGACATCAGCACCAGGAGGCTGACCGGTGGGATGATAGTGAAGGAATTCGTGGCGTAGCGCCTCGCGCCCCTTCAGGCCCATTCCAGGCCCCTGTGGAACTACCGGGCTGGTGACGACGAGCTCAGGATTCGCATGGCGCTCCGCACCCTCTGCCAGGACGGGTTCGACAAGCCTCTCGACACCCCAGAGAGCGGTTTCGCCGCGCTCGCAGTGGAGCTCGCCGTGGCGTTGGAGGACGCCGTCGTCCAGGTGAACAAGATCTTGGACAGCGAGTGTCGCGACCTCGTCTTTGAGGCCGCGACATGCGCCTTCAGTGACCTTCATCTTCGCGAGCCGGGATTCGACTTCGGCTCCATGATCCTGCCGGTCCCCACTGAGGCCCGCCATAGCGCTACGGAGGCGGTGAAGGGCCCTGTGGAGGCGTTGGTGAAGAGGGTCGCCCGCGTCGCAGTTCCCTTGTCTCGGCATGCCGCTGAAGCCGACAATGGGGAAGACGGCGGCACTGAAGCCGACAATAAGCCCCTTGCGGATGGAGCGACCAGCAGCGGCGGCTCCCCCTGATTTCTTCGCCATGTTTTTCTGTGTAATGCACATCGTGCCTCGTGGAGGCGTCAAACTTATTTGCGTTTTCAAGGACTTATTAAGGCTTGTAATAACCGGTTGACTGCTTGAATGGTTTCTTCGCCTCGTTTCTTTCATGTTTGCTATGATACTCTGCGTCGGCAGGGCCCACCCCACGCGTACCTCCGCCGCTAGTGAACCGACCGGAAACCAGGACGACCCAAAGGGGGAAGGGGCTATGAGCACAATTAGAACCCTGAGTCGCAATGCTGAGGGGTCCCCCTTGACGTGCGAGAAGCTGTCATCAGGGGAACGCGGCGAGGATTTTGAAACTCAAAACACTTTCAGCACTGTGCGTCAGCACGGACCACCCCGCGCGTACCCCCGCCGCGATTGGACTGACCGGAAACCAGGACAGCCCAACGGGGGAAGGGGCTACGAGCATAGTTAGGTCCCTGAGTCGCGATGATTAGGGGTCCCCTTTGACATGCGAGCGACTTCGATGTCCCTCCTAAGAAGCTGACAATTTGAGAACCCCTTCAGCGCTCTGCGTCAGCAGGGCCTGCTCGGGCGTACCTCCACCGCAATTGGACCGACCAAAAACCAGGATGGCCCAAAGGGGGAAAGGGCTATGAGCACAGTTAAGGCTCCTGAGTCGCGATGATCAGGAGTCCCCCTTGACATACGAGCGACTCCAACGTTCTCTCGAGAGATTTTAAGTGGTTTGTTGAGCGCACTAGGCTCTGCGGCAGGGCCCGCCCCGGCCGTACCTCCACTGCCGTTGAACCGACCGGAAACCAGGATGACCCAAGAGGGAAGGGCCTACGGGCGCAGTTAGGTCCATGAGTCACGATGCTCACGAGTCCCCCTTGACGTACGAGCGGCTCCGTATCTCCAGTTGTGTGTCCCTCGAATTTGGCGTGGGCGCAGTCGCAGGTGGACTGGGTTGATTTCCAGGCCAGCTGTGGGCCGAGTCATTGGTGGACTGTGTTGTTTTCCTGGCCAGCTGTGGGCTTAGTCATTGGTGGAATGTATTGGTTACCTGGCCAGCTGTGGGCTTAGTCATTGGCTGACCGAGTTGATTGCCTTCGTCTTCTCCCCAACGCGGAGCGTAGGGCTGCCACTAGGCGTGGGATGGAACACTCCGTGTCCTCGGGGGGCCCTGGGCGTATACAGCCTCGGCTTGTTATTACCTGAGAGTGTCATGGTGGGGGTGTATCTGGGAGGTCGCGAGGACGCTTTTTTCTCGCGAGTGTCCCTACCCCCGAGTCATTGGTGGACTGATCTTCTCCCCAGAATGGAGCATAGGGCTACCACTAGGTGTGGGATGGACCCCTCCGCGTCCTCGGGGGGCCCTGGGCGTATACAACCTCGGCTCGTTATTACGTGAGAGTGTCACGATGGGGGTGTATGTGGGAGGTCGCGAGGACGCTTTAGCCTCCCGAGTGTCCCTACCCCCGAGTCATTGGTGGACTGATTCCTTTTGTGTCATTGGTAAACCCTGCTGACTTCTTCTTCTTCAGGAGTAAGACAGGGTGTCTGCCGCCTCAGGAGGCCTGCAAGGATAAGCTTCGACCGGAGCCCCCAAGCGGGGGGTCGACGGCCCAAAGACGCAAGCAAGGTAGAATGTTAGGGTCCGAAGTGGGTGCGACCAAAAACAACTGAAGGATGCTTAAATCAAAGTGGCGGCTGGGGAATGCCCGGAACTCCTGGAGGCCACGCGGCTCTGTGGGTGCCCTCGGACGGAATAATCCAAAAAGTTACCTGGCGGCAGCCAACGAAAAGGTCACCTGGCAGCAATGCCGCTGAAGGGCAGAGGGCACCGCTGTTAGCCGATCTCCTGCTTCCACGGTCGCTACGCTCACGGGTCTGCCGTCTCCCAAGGCTCGGGACCTTCGCTCGGCCCGAGCATCTCCTCCTCTTCCTCGCCGTGCCCCAGCAGGCAAGGCATGAGTATGGCCTACTGGAGTCGCTGGTAGGTGGTAGCCGCGTTCCCCAGCCTGAAGGGCATGAGGGTGCTAGCGCCCGGGCACACCCACCCATGGTCAGCTCGCGCGGGCCAGTAGGGGCCTTGAGCCACGATTCTTTTGATGGCGAGCACGTTGATGCTGATGCAGGGCCGATCGACCGTGCGACGACAACGACTATGCTTGGTGGTGCAGGGCAGTCCCCGCCTCGCACGGCCTGGGCCTCTCGAAGATCTTGGATTGCTCTGATGACGGACTCACGGGAGCTCGGCGGACGCGTGTCGGAGCTCTCCCTCGGGTTTTGCTCGAGCGCCACCCTCGCCTCACTAGTCAGGCCCGGGAGCTCCCCCGTGGGAGCCCCCAGCCCTGACCCAAGGGGGGCGCCGAGCGTGCCTTCCTATGCAATGGGAGGCATGACCCCATCCCCGGGCACAGAGCCCGAAGCTCCAGGGCGCTCCCTCGGGAGGAGCTGCTTCTTCTTCTTGCATGGGTCCTCGCAAGGTGGCTCGTCTTCTTCGTCATCCGAGTGTTCTGCGACCGCCACGCGGTAGGCGCGTTCGAGTGTACAGACAACATTCTTTTCGTCGCAGGCGATGGTGATGACACCGCCGCTCCTTGGCATCTTGAGGACATTGTAGCCGTGGTGGGTCACTGCCATGAACTTGGCGAGAGCCTTGTACCCAAGGATCGCGTTGTATGATAGGTGGATGTGCGCGATGTCGAAGACGGTGATCTAAGTGTGGTAGTTTTTGCGCTCGCCGGAGGTGACTGGTAGATGCACGTGCCCAATGGGCACGGTGGACCCCTCCGTAACTCCTGAGAAGGGCTTGGTAGGCAGGAGATGTTCGTATGGCAGCTGTAGTTTCTCGAAGGTCTCGATCGAGAGGACGTTGAGCCCTGCTCCACTGTCGATAAGGATCTTAGTGTCAAGGACGTTGCTGATGGTCGGGGTGCACATCATGGGGAGTTTGCCGGCCATGTACGAGCACCTGAGCTGATCACTTGGGTTGAAGGTGATGGTGGTTTGGGACTAGTTGAGGGGGCGCATTGCTTTGGGCTTCGGGAGAGCAACATTCACCTCTCATGCGAACTGCTTGAAGGCGCGTTTGGAGGCTGGGGTCTGGGTGCCGCCCAGGATGGAGGCCACTGCCCTGATATCCTGGAAGCCCCCAGCCCCATCATCCTGCATGTCTTCATCCCTCCTTCTGGGTGGCGGAGGCAGCCCAGCCTCACGAGGACGAGCCTCACGAGGCTGACCGCGTCGTTGCCCCTTTCGAGGGTCATCGCGCCAGCGGTCATCTTGAGCGTGGTCGCGCCAACGGTCCTCCTGAGGCTGGCCACACCAACAGTCTTCATGAGGCTGTTCACGCCACCCCTGACGCGGCACCCAGTCGTCCGAGCGGCCTCCACGACGACCACCGCCACGCACGGGACCTCTGTCTCCCCGTTCAGGGTGCCTGCTGAAGTGCTCGGCATGAACCAGTCGGAGCTCTCTGCACTTGGAGGTATCATGGCTGGTGGTGCCATGGAAGACACACGTTCGCCCTCCTGACGGATGCTGTCCCCCTCGGCCGTACTTCATCTCAGCCTCGGCTGCGAGCACCGTAGGAGCCTTGCGCTTCGCCTCCTTGGCCTTGTTCTTCTTCTCTTCTCGTTCCGCCGCCTGAGGCCCGAGGAGTGACAGGCGACCTTCTTCAGCCCTGGCACACTTGTTTGCCAGGTTGAACATCTCTAGTGCAGTGCTCATTTCATCACTCATGGCGAGCTCTTCCTTCATCTTGAGGTCGGCGACTCCGTCGGAGAAGACCGAGATGATGGCCTCGTCCGAAGCCTTGGTGATCTTGAGGCATATGACCGTGAAGCGCTGTATGAAATTGTGCAGGGTCTCCCCTTCCTGCTGCTTGATGTGCCGCAGGTCGTTCATGGTGGGAGCACGGTCACGGGTACCCTGGAAGTTGGTGACAAAGCGTTCACGCAGGCCATCCCAGGAGGTGATGGACGCCTTTGGGAGGTTGAGGTACCAAGAGAGCATGCCGCACTTGAGCTCCATGGGGAACGAGCACGCCATGACCTTGTCGCCTCGTCCTGTCACCCTGATGCTCAGCGTGTAGAGTTGCAGGAACTCAGCTGGGTCTAGGGTACCGTCGTAGCGCGGGGGTAGGTCAGGCTTGAACTTGCAGGTCCACGCAGTTGGGTAGAGCTCAGGGGCAATGGCGAGGCACCCCACCGGCCCGACAGGTGTAGCGCGCACGGGGGCGACCTGGTCCTGTTGCTCCAATGGGTCTGCTTCGAGCGGGGCGCGCTCGCGGCCCGAGACCTGCAACACCGGGAGCGCGCGTGCGTTGGCGCATGGTTGAGGAACCACCTGGCAGCTTGCTTCGTCTCCTGGCCTCGCCCTGGGCTCGCAAGGTCGGTCGCTGGGGCGCGCTTCCTGCGTGAGCTCTGGGCACGCGTCATGCCGCGGAGGTGGGGGAGGTGCGTCTTGCTGCTCGTCATTCGCCAGGGATGGTTGGTGTCGAAACAAGCAGGAGAGCGTCGCAGATTCACTAGCAGCGGCGACGAGCTCCTCGATGTGCTGGAGCTAGCCGTTGTTACGGACAGGGCGGGTCGGTAGCAGAGTAGCTCAGTGGCCATGGCCAGTGCGTGCCGGCCATGCGGCATCTCCGGCCGGGCGCAAGAGGCCGACCCAGAAGCCCGGACGAGCGACGGAGTGGAGGTGCAGCCGTCAGGGTGCTCGGTAGCTGGCTGGGGGAACCTTGCTGTTCTTGAGTGTTGGCGCCCTGGCAGCGTTCACCACGAGTGATGGTGACCGGCGCGCGCTGTCTGGGCCTACGGGCGCCGTCTAAGCAACACATGTGGCGCGGCGCTCGGCACGAGCCCGGCGAGCGTCAGCCATCGGAGCAGCGAAACTTGGTGAAGGCGAATCTCATAGGAAACCTTGACATGCCCCCTACCTGGCGCGCCAAATGTCGGATTTTGGGCTCCGCAAAACCCTAAAGATTCAAACTCAGGGGCGTGCACGAAGATCTCTCTTGGGCTCGCCTCACCTAACTCGCTACTCGACGGGGATGGTAAAGAACTCACTCGATGGCGAGAAAGACACAAAACACGACAGCTTACCCAGGTTCGGGTCGATGGGAAGCATAATACCGTACTCCTGCTTTGGTGGATTGCCTCTCGTGTAGGTTGGTGGATGAACTAGTACAATGTTCGAGAGCCTCCAGAGGCTGGTTCGGCCTTGTGTAATACCGGTGGGCGATGAATGAATCGGGAGAGCCCCTCTACGAAGTAACCTACCCTCTATATGTAGTGGCGGCCCTGGTCCTCTTCCCTGATCGTTTTGGCGGGAAGGGATCCCATAATGGCCAATTTAAAAGGGGAACACGGGAGCATGCTCCCCTGACCAAAGGTGGTCTTGCCTGCAAAGTGGCGGCCAACACTGCGGGGACGGGTCCAGGGGTGACGTCTATCCTGTTGGCAGGCGGCGATTGCTTTGTTGCACCAGAAGGGAAACCTTTGGAAGATGCCTTGGGAACCCCGGTACGTCCTTGACCCCTTTGCTCTAAAGGGGAAACTACTCCGCCCTGCTGTCTACTGCTTTCCTGTTCTTCCTACACACCATCCTTGACTCGTGAGGCTGGGCCTTGCCGTGAAATATCTGCCGCTCCGGAGGGGTCCCGATGAGGCTCCCTGCAGGTCTTGACGTCGTTCCTCCTCACGTGGCTTCGCCCCTCGCGAGGGCCTTGCCTTGAGTAGTACCACGCCCAATCGTGCTTGCTTGATGAAGTGGGCCAGCCCTGGGCCGCAGACAGGTAGGTCTAGTTACCCCCCTTCCTAGAACGCCGACAGTAACCCATGATCCTAATTGATTGTGTATTTCCATTCAAACAAAATTTAAAATAATGCACAAATTTAGGAGGAGCTCTTGCTTTTCACATACTTCTCAAAGCGTCGATGCCAATCATTGATTATATCTTTTGTCGAAGCATTGATCTTTATGTTGTCATCAATTACCAAAAAGGGGGAGACTGAAAGCACAATTGCCCCCTAAGGTGGTTTTGGTAATTAATTGCAACATTTGAAACATTGGACTAATGAGTTTATTCAAGTATATTTAAGAAAAGTTCAAAGATGCTTTGGCTATAGGATTGTGAGGAGATGCCCCTTGATGCATGGAAGGAATAGGATTAGCTCATGCTTCAAGCAAGAAGACTCTACATTTTACATTTGTGAGAAATCACTTTGAGTCCATAGGAAAGCCAATTCTATTTGAAGGGGATGAGGTATTATGATGAATTCGTTGCTCAAGTGCTTAGAGGTAGCCACCAAAAACACTCGGCCATTCTTTCACTAAATATCTTTGTACAAACCCAAAGCAGCAAAATAGGTGGCACCAACAATTTCCATTCGGCCCTACCGATTTTACACTTGACACGTCCTATGCCAAACCCTGCAATCTCGATACCACCAAATTTCTATCAGTGCCACCGAGATTCACTCACCAACTTTCTGTTGAGAAGATTTCAAGAATCGACATTTCCGAGTTTGAATCGGTCTCACCAAGATTTGCAAACTAGTCTAGGTCATCATATCGGTACCCCGGAGATTCCTATATCGGTCTCACCGAAAAAGGGTGTCACCGAATTGGGCAATAATGTTGTAACGGTTGGATTTTGGGGGATGTCTATATATACCCCTCCACGTACCTCACATTCGTAGAGGAAGCACTCAGAACACACTTACACTTGCTAGATCCATTTTTCTAAGAGAGAGCCACCTACTCATGTGTTGAGATCAAAAGATTCCTTTCTTACCATTCGAACCTTGATTTGTAGCCTCCTCAAGTTACTTTCCACAAGATCAATCTCTCCTACCCCTGCCAAATGTAAGAGAGAGTGATGGAGTGTTGAGGAGACTAACTTTAGAAGAACAAGAGCATGGAGTTCATCGTTCAACCACATCTATTATCTTTTAGAGGGTGGTGCCTCCTAGATTGGTTAGGTGTCACTTGGGAGCCTCCTACTTCGTGTTGTGGAGTTGAACCAAGATGTTTGTAAGGGCAAGGAGATCGCCTAATTCGTGAAGATCTACTGTGAGTGAGGCTAGTCCTCTGTGGACATAAACCATAGTGGAATAGACAACGCTACTTCTTTCTGGACCCCTTGTGGGTGGAGCCCTCCAATGACTCTTGCACTCATTACCCTTTGTGGGTTGAAGTCTCCACTAACATGGACATACGATAGCGCCACCTATCAAAATCATGCCAAGAATTGCCGTGTCAACCTTTGCGATTGATCTCCCTACCTTACCATGTACTTTACACTTGCATGTTTTACTTTCCGCTGCTATAATCTTAGATGTGCATGTTGACGGGGATACAATCCATGGGTATACCCAAGCGGAGGGAACCCATCTCCAAGACATGGCCGACAGCCCACTCGGGATTACTGGTGGTAGCCGAACTGTCTAGACGACGCGCACCAGGCCGACTGGCGGCATTCGTCTTGACCGACTGGCCCGATGCGAGCCGGCCGATCGGTTTCCATCCCATACCACTGGACCCATGTACGATGGTGAGACCCGATACACAATGCAGAGGCATTCATGGCAGCAGTGGATGCTGACAAGATCAGCGTGGCCACGCGCGCAATGATGTGAGGGTCAGCGAGACTACAGGCCCCCCGTCAACACCGAGGTTGATCGGGCGAGACGACCATGTAGCCATTCTCACCCCTACCAACTCCCTAACGACTGACGCGTTATGCACTAAGACGCACGGCCGGCGGGCCCTACGCCGGACAAGTACCGACAGCCGGCGGCCCCACGACGAGCCGGAGTGGCTGGTAGCTGGGTCACACCTCCTACTTTCTCCCATAACTGTACATCCCAGGCTGCACTATAAAGCCTCATCTCAGCCACCAGAGAGGGGGCATACCCCACACGTTGACACACGTGCACAAGAGAGAAACACAAACAACAGCGAGGCAGCTAGGCTGGCAGCAAGAGCTCCGTCCCCCTCCTCACGAACAACTCGAGGAGCACCATTTGTATTGTGATATCATATAGTCACACATACAAGACTAGGGGTTTTACCACACCGGAGGGCCCTGAACCTTGATAGATCGGCGTCATGTGTATCACGCCTACACCCATCCCAGACACCGCTGGCGCCCATTGCCCGCAAACCATGATCTAAGACACCCCGTGGCATCTGTCGCAGAAATACCACGATAGTTGGCGCCCACCATGGGGCCGACAGCAAGGCCGACCGGAGTAACATTTCAGACGGGACCCTTCACCCCTTCTCGCGAGCGCGTGGTACACGGCTTGGTTGTGCGCTACGACGCGCTCGATTGCATCAACCATAGTGCCCGCCATCTCAAGGATGCGGACTTCCCATTCGACAACTCCAACGTCTCCTTCGGCTCGCACCACATCTATGTTGTGGTTGTCACTGACAAGTACCTCACCGAGGTGCTCCGCAGAGACGAGCTACTGCCATCCAGCGACAGCGACCTCTCTGGCGTTATCAATGACCTTTGCAACCATGTGGAGGTGCTGACCTCCATCTTGCTAGATGGTGCGTCCGGATACCGAACCCCACTTCGCGCCGCGATGGACACGTTGTGTAGCCCCATCCCTGTGGTGGCCAACCCCACGGTCTCTATCGAAGAGCTCGACAGCTACCGCCAATAGCTTCTCCGCGAGGCGGAGGCGCTGGAGGCTATCGAGCGCAAGTTCAAGGCCACTCGACGTGAGTTTAACGTGGCCCACGGCCTCACACCGGCTGCTCCCGGGCCTAGCCAGCTAGCAGACGTGTAGTGACGCGGTGATGCCGTCGGCCAGGAGTTGGCCGACGGTCGTCCCATCTACAACACCCCTGTCAAGAACATGCGAGCTGCACAAGACGCCCTCAGTGAGTTGGCAGGGCTCGAGGGTTCAGCCCGCGACGTGCAGCAAGAGCGCATCCGCTCCCTCGTGGAGGCTGCCAACGTGTAGCTGGACCAGTTGGCTCAGTCGTACCATGACCAGACTGGCTCTCGCTCGAGGACCAATGACAACATCGCCAACCCTCGCCGGCCTGCGATTGGCCGGTGGGAAACAAACCAAGCATCTTTGCCTGCCGACCGAAACCATCGCCGCGACAGCCGGCGTGCGGGCAACCGCGGCCAGCGAGACCGCATGCGTTGGTTGTCAACAACCGCGTGAAGGAGCATGCTGGCGAGGGCTATCGCCAGCCAGCGCAAGGAGCGCGACTGGGAGACTGTGCAGCCACCGCCTCGTCGACCAGTGTCCGTGTGTGTCGGCCTGCATCAGCAGGACGACCAAGATGCGTGTTTCCGCCTGGAGCGCCTCACAGAGTCTTAGGCCGCTGAGGAAGAGAGCACTGCCGCCCCACCATGATTTGGGTCGTGCATCCTCAAGGAGCCGTTCCCCAAGGGATTCACCTTGGGGCGCGACACCTCCAAAGTACAACGACTCGACCAAGCCCGAGAATTGGTTGACCAACTACACCACCGCCGTCGGCATAGCCGGCGGCAACAAGCGCGTAGCAGTACGCTACGCGTGCTTCATGTTGCTCGGCTCTTCGCGGACAGGCTTAACAGCCTTCCGGCTACAAGTGTCAACAGCTGGCTCGACTTCCAGGAGGCATTCATGCACAACTTCACCGACATGTACAACTGCCACGGCCAACCCCGACAACTCGCCCTATGAGTACAGGGCCCGACCGAGCTGTTCCGTGACTACCTCACACGGTGAACCGAGCTCTACAACTCCTGCGAGGGCGTCCATGAAATGTAGGCGATCCATTACTTCATCGACGACTGCCGAGACGGCACCCTCCTCAAGCACAAGCTATGCGCCGGGAGCTGGCAACCCTGGCACAATTGATGGCCAACCTCCATGAGTATGCCGGGGCCGATCCTTCCATGAAGCTCCCCATGCTTGTCGACACGGCCGACAAGCTAACTATGGCCAAGCCGGTTGCCGCCCCGGCAGCGATCGATCCTAGACGAATAAGGGCAAGCACAAGACCGACCAACTAGACGCCGGCCATGGCAACCGACAGGTCCCGACCATCGAGGACGGTCGGATGGCCGATGGCCAAGGCTCAATCCGACGCCAGCGCACCAATGATGGCAAGCAGCCATAGCTGGCCAAGTACACCTTCGAGTCCATGCTCGACGAGCCCTACAGGTTCCACAGTGGGGCCAAGCCAGAGACACACATGGCCTGCCAATGCAGCTAGTTCACCAAGATCGCCTGAGTCAACGCTCTGTCGCATGCGCCATAGCTGTCGTTGCCGCCTCCCGTGACGGGAGCCAGCAATGCCCGCGATGACTACCCCCAGCAGGATTTGACCTACGTCATCTTCACCACTAAGGACTATGACAAACATAGCCAGCAAATGTGTGCGCTGGAGATTAATGCCATCGACCCATCGGTCCCCTAGTACATGCACTGGTCCGACAAGACGATCACCTGGGGTCGCGAGGATCACCCGACTGTGCCCGACACCAGGCGGCTAGACGCTGGTCCTTGACCCCACCTTTGTCTCCCGATAGAGAACTTGCCGCTTTATTCAGGTACTCGACCATGGTGGTAGCAGCATCAACATCCTCTACCGCAACACCATGGAGAAGCTCGGCATTCCAGAGTCCGGGCTCTAGCCGACCCGGACGGTGTTCCACGACATCATCCCGGGCCACTCTTGCTCCCCGATTGGCAAGATCCGATTGGACATATTGTTTGGCTCACCTAAGAGTTTCCACCATGAACCGATCTGGTTTGAGGTCGTCAACCTCTCCAGCTGTAACGACCAAGATGCGGTCCTTTCCGATCTGGGGGTCGAGGCCCCCGAATAGGAAAGAAGCGCATCTAAGCGTTTCGCAAGCAAGTAACATAGCACAAATAATAATAAAAGTAGACAATTCGGGATTCAACTGTCTTCTTATTAATAACTCAGAGTACAACACAGATACAAACAAGGTAGTTCCGCTACGGACTACAAAACATGGAAAATGCTATGCTACCCTGCTGCAGGCCCACGATCCCGACCACGCCTCAGTCCTCGGGATAGTTCACGTAGAGGCGGTCTGTCTCCTCGTCATACTGCCACGCCAGCTGGGTGACGTCGGGATCATCTGTCTCTGGGGTACATGTACCCGCTGGGAGTTTCAGAGGAATCCGTGAGCCACGGGGACTCAGCAATCTAAGACCTTGGTGCCAGAACTAGTCATGTTATTGGGTAAGGTAAGGATGAAGTGTATCAGGCTGCAGCAACCTATGCTTGATTAAGTGGCTAACTTACGCTAAATAGAAGTGAAGGTGGACTACGCTAGCGGTCGGGATTACTTGATCACTAAGTGATCCTGAACACCTACCTACGGCATTCATAACCCCACCGTGTTCCTGATCGAAGAGAGATCTTCGAAGGGACAGTCACGGTTACGCACACAGTTGGCAATTTTATTAGCTTATGTTTAAGTTTTTCAAATACCGGATGTTAACAAAATATTCCAAGTTGCCACATAACCGCGGGCACGGCTTTCCGAAAGATTAAACCCTGCAGGGGTGCTCCAACTAGCCCATCACAAACGAACACAGGCTGCAAAGGCATCCTCTATCATGAATCTCGTGATCTCGTCGGATTCCTTAGAGGAAAACCTCAACTCTGGGGGAAACCAAAGCTTCACTGGGATTCCTATACGCAAGATATACCGCTAAGGTAAGACAAGGCTAGCAGGACCTCCCGACGTGTCGACGACCCCGATAAGAGCCGCGTATCTCAGTCTCAGGACACGCCGGATGGAACTAGCTACAGGTACCAAACCTCAAGTTTCCTTGTGGTGGCCCCGCAGGCAGACCAGTTTGGACCAACACTCATGAGGAGCACTGGCCCGGGTTGTTGATTAAAGATCCTCGGGGTAGCTACTCCCTATGCAGATTATTATTAAGTTATTAGCAAATTAAAACCAATGTTGGGTCCTGCCGGACAAGCCTTAGCACTACGCGATTTATCAGGGGGTCCCCATAACAACCCCCAACGTGTTAGGAGCGATCATTATGGAATCAAACACCGGTAACCGGTAACTAACGCGGCAATAACGGGACAAAGCACCCGGCAAAAGGCTAGGCCTCCCGTCATTTACCAAGTATATATAGGTGCATTAATTAAATAAAAGAATTTAGAATAATGATATCAAGGCTCATGTTAGAACATGAGGCAAAGCACCTGCAACTATCGAAGCTAACATTAGAAGCTGAGCAAGCCTACTTAGCCATACAAGTTTGCTAGGAAGGAGTACGGTGTTTGGGCTCATGGCATTTCAAGAGGCAATTTAATTTCAGTGGTAGGCAGCGAGCAATAAGACATGGAAATGAAACTAGCATAACAAGTCTAGAGATGGAATCAAGGTCATATCATCTTGCCTGTGATATCCTCAGCTTGGAATGGTTCTGGATCATCATGCACGTACTCTCCTGACTCCACGTATTCGTTCTCCGATCCCGGTGCTACCCAACATAAGAATAACATCCAATGAACAGCAGCACCACAAGATGCAACAATCACATGATGCATGAGATGAAAATTGAGCATGCACCACTATTTCTATCACTATACAAGCAAAATAAACTACTGCAAGTTTCTGGACAGAACTGTACACTAAGATATTTTTACATGCATGATAATGAAATGAACAGATGCGGCTCGTGAAAATGGTGCAAAACCATATAAAGAACATTGCAAACGGAGCTACGGATCAACGGGAATCAACGAAACAAGATATGAAGCTCTACGTGGAAGATTCAACACCACACACTCACATGGCACAAATCTGGTATTCCCAGGTTGCCAAGACCTGCACCATTCCAACATGAATGAATTTGAGCAAGGAAGAACACCACAACATCAATTAAGCACACACATTGATCAAAATGACAAAACTACATAATCTGCCATAATCTGCATCTTAGCTATTTGGGAGCTACATGCAACATAGCTACAGGCCTCCAAACATGACAAATAATATATGTGGCTGTTGTCCACCAATAACACTACAAGCACCAGCAGGAATCACAGCAAAAGGAATTAAACTCTAGAAGATGCAAGGCCACAAACTTCCCCAAAACCATCAGATCTCAGGGACTTAGTGAAAATTCCTGCACCTGAGTTTCTGGCTCTGTTCTGAAGCTTTTTTACAGCAATCAAAACACAACCTACTGGACTCCAAATGATTTGAAATTTGACAGGGAGCTACACAAACTTACCAGGTTCAAAATCCTAGCACTGAACTAAGGCTAGATCTCAACAGAATGACCAGCACATCCTCATCTATAGGGGAAGAAAATGTTTCCAGAATCCCAGACTAGTGAAATTTCAGATTTCACTAATCTGGAATTTTCAGCCCCATGCCCACTTTGTCTAGGCATAGTTTGCACACACATAACACCAAGAGGTAATTGACACCACTATGGTGTAGATCAAAACCCCTACTACTAACACACAAAAACTCATGCCCTTGGCTCCACCTATTCCATGGAATCAAAGAACAAACTTGCTACAAATCTGAATATGCAACTCCATAAAGTACCCTTCTAAGACGACAACTACAAAGGTAGGGTTCATGTGCACAATGACAAAGTGACATGGGGGTTTGAACCCCATGTTTGTGTCAGGCACATCAACATCACAAGCACCTCTACCAAACTATCGCCACACACAAACACCATGCCGTCTCACATATAGACATGTGAAGGTGCGTAGTTTTGCAAAGGTGGGGAAGTTCCACACACCCACATATACTCCACATCATCCACAAGCACATCTTGCTCAAGATCAAATCGCATACATACACCTGCTAATCCTAGCTTGCATCACATGACCACCATACACACCTCATAACCCCCATAAGATGCACTTACATATGAGACTCTAGTCATCACACACACTTCACAAGCACTTGAACCAAAGTATAACATGAAGGTAAAATCTACTAAACAAGTAAACTTGGAAGCAACACCTACATGCACTCCACTAAGCTTGAAAGCACAAGATTATACTAGCACATGAATCTACTTATGCACCATCTCATGGTGCCATTCACTCACAAGGTGCTCACACAACCTGATACTTGCACACACCTACACACCACCATGTGCACACATACTCACACCTCTAATGCATTGCAGGAAGGAAAAAATAATTGCACTCCTTGTAATGCCCATTATTTAGGCGCAAGAAGTAGCAAAGAATAGCAAGGAAAACAAAAATAAGAAAGAAGGAAGAAAATGGCAAAAGGGGGCTGGAAGCGATTCGAACCATGTACCCCCTAGTGCACCACACTGCATTCTACCACTCTTCTGCTGGCATTGTTTTGACAGAGAGAGAGGAACAGAGCAGGTTAACCCCTCCCTGCTGCTGCTTCGGCAGAGAAAAGAAAACCCAAAAAGGAAGCAGGTGCACCACTTGGGACTCAATCCCTCCACCTCTCGGTAAATCACGGGGCTCTCTACCACTGCGCTACGAACGTGATAACTGACAGAGGAGGGCACGCGAACAAGGTATACTACCCCTACCGCAGCTCTGCCCTGCACGCAGAGAGACGTGCCGGCGACAGGGAAGGGACTCCAGCACCTCGCCGTGCTGCTGCTGCTGCTCCAATGAAGGAACCTACCGGTCCAGGACGACGCTACGAGGGGGAGGAAGCCCCTGCTACCTCTACTCTCCTGCAACCCGCACCTACAGGGAACCGACAAGCACACAAATACACCAAAGCTGCCGCTGCTTCGCCAGAGAAGCACATCGGCATGGAAGATCGCCGACGTTCTCTGCTGAGCAGCTACTACCATGCTCCAAAGGAGGAATAACCTTAGGCTTCGAGGGGGGAGGAAGCCCCTCTCTTTCACCCCTGCGAACGTGCGCATGCAAAACTGAACTCCACCACGTCCTGACCGATCTACCTATATAACAAAGAGGCTCCGGCGATTTACCAGCCGACCCTAGCGAGGAGGAAGGAGGGAGGAGAGATGCCTCACCTCGGGAAGGAAAGGAAGAAACCACCTGCTCGAAGGAGTAGCCGCGGGGGAGGAAGACGCCGACGGTTCGCTGCTGCCGACGAAGTAGAGGAGGACGACGGGAACTCCGGGGCCGAGGCGATGGTGCGCTCGTGGCCATCGTTGTGGTCGCCCCTCGTCCTCAACGCTGGTGGGAATGGGTCGCGGGGAGCTCCCCGAGCCCGTGGACATGGCCACCAGCGCCGGAGACGACGGGAGGACGGCGTAGACGCGGCGGAGCTCCTCTGCTTCTCTCTGCTACTGTCTACAGGAGACTTACCAGAGACGAAAGAGGAGAAAGGAGGGAGGTGGCGGCGCTGGGGAGAAGGAGAGGGAACCCTAGGGGAGGAGGAGGGTTCCCTCCACCTTATATCACCTCGGGGAAGACGCTGGAGCCACATGATCAAGGGGAGGCGATCGGGAGGTGGAGCCGCGTTCGTACGTGCATGACGTCGGGAGGAAGAAGAGGGGTCTCGCGTGGGCTGCTACCCTGCTCGAAGGGGTATGGTCCTAGGAGAGAAACTGGGCCTCTCTGGGTGGGAGGGAGCCCACCAGAGAAGGAAGAAAGAAAACAGCCTTGGCATTATTCCTAATTAGGTAAAAAACAGAGAAAGAAAAGAAACCCTCAGGACTACTGCTGATAGTAAAAATCAAAACAAAAATGACCCTCGGCCTAAAAATACCTAAGCTTTTAAAATAAAATGCTAAAGGAATTTTGTGGGGCATTTAAATAAATACAAAACAGCAATTAATTATACTGTTTTGTGATTTATATACACCCTCAAGACCAAAATAAAACTCCACATCATCACATCATCATCCCCACAATAACCTCTAAATACAAGACATTTTAAAACAGCTCTTGTGAAGATGGAATTTGAACATGAGAAAAATAGGAGAGGAAAAAGGTTTGAAATTTGCAATGAGCTTTGAAAATCCCAAGCAACCACTCCTACACTCCACACACCATCATCACATGGCATCACCACCTGAAATCACAAGGTAGCTAACCACAAGATCACCACCTATATTTATTACTAACACCACAAGAAATCATAGTGCAACAACTCAAGGTAAGGGCATGCAATGATATGCTATGCATGCATGCATGAGAAGGAAATAGAAGGAACACACATGAAATCATGGTATCAACTTTAACATCATAACCTCTGACAAGGTGGTCCCACCTGAAGTAGGTCCAAAAAAGGTAGGTTCTACACTTGGGGCATTACACCAGCTCCTACCAGGACATCTTGGGCTGACCCACCCTAGCCAAGTTCGTAGCGGTCCCGTGCTACACCTCCCTAAAGATGAAGCTGCTGGGCCAGCGCCGGATCATTACAGTTGCCAGTAACTACAAGAAATCGTCCGAATGTGCTCTGGCTGGCTGCAAGCTGGCCGAGTCACCCACCATCACCAAGAAGCGGCGGCAGATTGACCGACTCGCGGCTCTTGCCCGCGATCCGGTGGCCATGACCGAGCCCAAGCTAAAGCAACTGGCTGCAGAAGCCCAGTTCCAGCCGGCTGCAGAAGCCCACTTCGCGCTGGACCCGGCTGACCCCACCGGCAAGTACGTCGTGGTGGGGGCCGGCCTTAGTGACAAATAGGAAAGAGAGCTCGTCGACTTCCTCCATGAGAATTGAGATATCTTTGCATGGACCCCAAAGGACATGTCGGGAGTCCCGAGGAAGTTTGCTCAGTACTTCCTACACGTCCAACCGGACGCAAAGCCAGTCAAGCAACCGTTGCATCACTTCTTTGAGGAGAAGTGGAAGACCATCGATGAAGAAATAGCCCGGCTACTAGCAGCCGACTTCATCATGGAAGTGTTCCACCCGGACTGGTTGGCGGACCCGGTCCTGGTGCTGAAGAAGAATAAGCCTTAGCGCATGTGTATCGACTACATGATCCTAAACAAGGCATGCCCCAAGGATCCATCCGCTTTGCCCCGTATCGATCAAGGGATCGACTCGACGGCCGGCTGCGAGCTATTGTACTTCTTGGACGCCTATTTAGGCAATCACTAGATCTAGATCAATCCGGCAGACCGGATCAAAACAGCTTTCATAACACCCTTCGGGGTATTTTGCTATATCACAATGGCGTTCGGGCTAAAAATGCTAACGCCACATTCCAGCGCTGCATGCAGCGATGCCTCTATAGGAAGCTTGGACGTAACGTACACATCTACGTAGAAGACATTGAGGTAAAAACAAAAGAATGCCGCACCTCCTGGACGACCTCAAGGAAACGTCCGTGAGCCTGCGCGAGTTCGAGATCCGGCTGAAACCGGAAAAATGCGTGTACAGTGTCCGAGCCGACCAGCTTCTCGGTTTCCTTGTTTTCGAGCAAGGGATCGTGGCCAACCCAGAGAAGATTTGGGCCATCGAGCAGATGTCTCGGCCGACCAACTTGGTCGACATCCCGAAGACCACCGTCTTCCTCGCCTCGCTCAGCCGCTTCATCAGCCGACTGGGAGAAAAGACCATGCCCCTCTACTGCCTGCTCAAAAAGGATGACGGCTTCATTTGGAGTGACGATGTGGATAAGGCCCTACACAACCTCAAGCGCGCGCTGACCACTGCGCATGTGCTGGCCGCGCCGACAGACAAAGAGCCGATGCTGCTCTACATCGCGGCGACCAGCCGCGTGGTGAGTGATACGTCTCAAACATATATATAATTTTTGATGGTTTCACGCTGTTAACTTGTTAACTTTGGATGTTTTGTTTACCTTTTATATCTTTTTTGGGACTAACTTATTAACTCAGTGCCAAGTGCGAGTTCCTATTTTTTCTGTATTTTTGACTCTTTTCACATCTGATTTTGGAACGGAGTCCAAACGGAATAAAATCCCCGAAATGGATTTTTCCAGAACGGAAGAAGATCGGGAGGCTTGAAGGCCAAGCAAGTGGGCCCACAGGGGGCCCACAAGTCCTGTTGCCGCAGCCAGGGGGGAGGCCGCGGCAACCAAGCTTGTGCCCCCCCTGGCGCTCCCCTGCCCTAGGTCTTTGGCCTATAAATTCCCTAAAAATCCAGAAAAAATCAGGGCATCCATGAAAACACTTTTCCGCCACTGCAAGCTTCCGTTCCCTCGAGATCTCATCTAGAGACCCTTCTCGGTGCCCTGCCGGAGGGGACTTTGGAGTTGGAGGGCTTCTTCATCAACATCATCGCCCCTCCAATGACTCGTGAGTATTTCACTTCAGACCTACGGGTCCGTAGTTAGTAGCTAGATGGCTTCTTCTCTCTCTTGGATCTTCAATACAAAGTTCTCCATGATCTTCATGGAGATCTATCCGATGTAATCCTCTTTGGTGGTGTGTTTGTCGAGATCCGATGAATTGTGGATTTGTGATAAGATTATCTATGATATATATTTGAGTCTTTGCTGATTTCTTATATGCATGATTTGATATCCTTGTAAGTCTCTCCAAGTCTTGGGTTTTATTTGGCCAACTAGATCTATGATTCTTGCAATGGGAGAAGTGCTTGGTTTTGGGTTCATACCGTGTGGTGACCTTTCCCAGTGACAGAAGGTGCAGCAAGGCACGCATCATGTTGTTGCCATCAAGGGTAACAAGATGGGATTTTATCATAGATATGAGATTGTCCATCTACATCATGTCATCTTGCTTAAGGCATTACTCTGTTCTCATGAACTTAATACACTAGATGCATGCTGGATAGCGGTCGTCGTGTGGAGTAATAGTTGTAGATGCAGAAAGTATCGGTCTACTTGTTTTGGACGTGATGCCTATAGATATAATCATTGCCATAGATAACATCACGACTTTGCGCGGTTCTATCAATTGCTCGATAGTAATTCGTTCACCCACTGTCTACTTGCTTTCATGAGAGAAGCCACTAGTGAACACTACGGCCCCCGGGTCTATTCACACCTATCGTTTCCACTTTCTCTTTTACTTTGCTTTGTTTCTTGTTGCTTTCAGTTCTCACTTGACAAACAATCTATAAGGGATTGACAACCCCTTTATAGCGTTGGGAGCAAGCTCTTTGTGTTTGTGCAGGTACTTGTGATACTCCTTCACTAGTTCGATACCTTGGTTCTCAAAACTGAGGGAAATACTTACCGCCGCTGTGCTACATCACCCTTTCCGCTACGAGGGAACACCAACGCAAGGCTCCAAGGCCACGGGGAAATCCTTTGCATATTTGCCAAGGAAGCCCCTAAAGGCGTAGCCGTAGCAGAAGGATTCCTGGTACCCTTGCTGAGGAGAATCAAGACAAGAATAGTCTCCCGTCAGCACGCTTGTTTCTGGCGCCGTTAGAAGGTCTTTTGTTGCAGTAGCAGAAGTATTTCTGGCGCCGTTACCGGGGAGGAGAGATCAAGTCAAGATCTATCCAAGTAGGTGTCACAAACTCATCTCTTGCATTTACCTTTTTTGCCAGTTGCCTCTCGTTTTCCTCTCCCCCACTTCACATTTGTCGTTTTCGTCTGCCTTTTTCCTTTGCCTTTTTTCGTTTGCCTTTTTCGTTCGCCCTTTTCTCTCGCTTGCTTTCTGTTCGCTTGTGTGCCATGTGCCTTCAATATGCTTGCATCTTCGCTTGCTGAAAATCTAGTGATATGGATCCTCATCCACTTGCTAATTTCTTTAAGAGATCCAATTATGTTGATCCAATTGCTAGTGAGTTGAGTGCACTTGACTATCTTTATGGAATTTTGCTTGAGATGCGTGAATCTGAAAATTGCGAGGAAGAAATTTATGAATTGATCCACGAGGGCTCCTTGGATGAAAAGCATGATTGGAATGGTTTCACTATAAATTCTATTAGTGACAATCATGCTAAAAATATGCAAAACCCTAAGCTTGGGGATGCTAGTTTCTCTATGTCCACTACTTCTTGCAATGATCATGAGTGGGGCGATGATTTTTCTTATGATCTTGAAAATTTGTTTCAGCCTCATGATGAATATGATATTTGCAATATTATTGAAAGTGGGTTTGGAGAAGTCATGACTTTAGTTGATGATAATCCCACTATTTTTGAAGAGCGTCAACTTTGCATGCATGTGGATCATGAAAATAATATCCTATGTGATAGTTACATTGTTGAATTCGAATATGATCCCACATGTAATTATTATGAGAGAGGAAAATATGGTGGTAGAAACTTTCATATCACTAAATGATCTCTCGTTATGTTGAGATTGCTATTGTCTCTTTCTTCTTCCTTGCTTATGGTAACTATTGGTTGTCTTGACAATCTATTTTCCTATAAAATGCCTATGCATAGGAAGTATGTTAGACTTAGATGTGATTTTCACATGCTCTACGATGCTCTCGTTGTGCTTCAATTCTTTTCTTTTGTGTGAGCATCATTGAATTATCAATGCCTAGCTAAGGGCGTTAAATAATGGCGCTTGTAGGGAGGCAACCCAACGAATCTATCCTTTTTGTTTCTATTTTGTGTTTTCCACACTTTCAAAATTCTGTTATGATGGTGTTTTTTGTGTTTCTTTTTGCGTTTGTGCCAAGCAAAACCGTTATGATTAGTCTTGGGGATGATCGTTTGGTCATGCTGGAAAAGATAGAAACTTTCTGCTCACGAAAAGAATTTTCGTTTTTTTCTGTAATATCTTTTGAGTTGATTCTTTTTGCTGCTGATTGCTACGCAAATTCTTCAGACTGTCGTAATTGTTCAGAATTTGTGAAGTACCACAAGTATACGAAGTATACATATTTCTACAGACCGGTCTGCTGTTAATAGATTCTGTTTTTGTTCTGTTGGTTGTTTGTTTTGATGAAACTATGGATATTATTGGGGGGGTATTAGCCATGGAAGATTGAAAATACAGTAACCCAACATCAACATAATTAGAATTCAAGTTTACTACAGTACCTAAGGAAGTGGTGGTTTCCTTTCTTATACTAATGTTATCATGAGTTTCTGTTTAAGTTTCGTGTTGTGAAGTTTTCAAGTTTTGGGTGCAGTTCTTATGGACAAAAAGATATAGAGTGGCAAGAGCTCAAGCTTGGGGATGCCCAAGGCACCCCAAGATGATTCAAGGATGCCGTAAAAGCCTAAGCTTGGGATGCCCCGGGAAGGCATCCCCTCTTTCGTCTTCAATCCATCGGTAACGTTACTTGGGGCTATATTTTTATTCACCACATGTTATGTGTTTTGCTTGGAGCGTCTTGTATCGTAGGAGTTTTTTATTTTTGTTGTTTCACAATCATCCTTGCTGCACACCTAGAGAGAGAGACATGCACTCACCGTGATTTTGTCAAGCTTCACTTATATCCTTTGGTAGACAATTCAGCTCACATGTGCTTCACTTATATCTTTTGAGCTAGTTGCTTTTGCTCTATGTGCTTCACTTATATCTTTTAGAGCACGGCGGTGTGTGGCTTGGTAGTTGATCTATGCTATGAAAGTAATCTCAAAAGGGGTAGTTATCCAAAGGGATACGAAAACTTCCACCTTCATGTGCATTGAATAGTTAGAGAAGTTTGATTCATCTCAAGTAGTTTTGAGTTGTGGTTATGGTAATATTGAACTTATATTAGTAAGGTGTTGTGGATCTAGAAATACTTGTGTTGAAGTTACTGATTCCCGTAGCATGCACGTATGGTGAACGCTATGTGATGAAGTCTGAGCATGATTAGTCTATTGATTGTCATCCTTTGTGTGGCGGTCGGGATCGCGCGATGGTTTATACCTACCAACCCTTCCCCTAGGAGTATGCGTTGATTGCTTTGTTTAGATTACTAATAAAACTTTTGCAACAAGTATATGAGTTCTTCATGACTAATGTTGAGTCCATGGATTAGATGCACTTTCACCTTCCACCATCACTATCTTCTTTAGTGTCGTGCAACTTTCGCCGGTGCACAAAACCCACCATTAGCCTCCCTCAAAACAGCCACCATACATACCTACTATGGCTTTTTAAAAGGCATTCCAAGATATATTTCCATGCAACTACCACCATGATATGTGCCACCACGTCTACATTGCCATTGCATGATCGTAAGATAGCTAGCATGATGTTTCCATTAATGTCCATGCCATGCTAGATCATTGTCATGGTACACTACCGAAGGCATTCCATATAGAGTCATCATTGCTCTAAGTTTTGAGTTGTAAGTGTGATGATCATCATTGATAGAGCATTGTCCCATGTGAGGAAATAAAATAGGCCAAAGAGCCCATCCAAAAAAATGAGAGAAAAAGAGACAAGGGACAATGCTACCACCTATCCACACTTGTGCATATTAAGCACCATGATCTTCATGATTGAGAGTCTCTCATTTTGTCACCACCATATAGCTAGTGGGAAATTTTCATTATATAATTTGGCTTGTATATTCCAATGATAGGCTTCCTCAAATTTGCCTTAGGTCTTCGTGAGCAAGCAAGTTGGATGCACACCCACTAGTTTTCTTTAAGAGCTTTCACATACTCTTAGCTCCAGTGCATCATGTGTATGGCAATCCCTACTCATTCACATTGATATCTATTGATGAGCATCTCAACAGCTCATTGATATGCCTAGTTAATGTGACCATCTTCTCCTTGTTTTTCTTGCAACCTCCACCACACTCCACACCACTTATAGTGCTAAAACCATGGCTCACGCTCATGTATTGCGTGAGAGTTGAAAAAGTTTGAGAAAGTAAAGGTGTGAAAACAATTACTTGGCCAACACCGGGGTTGTGCATGATTTAAATTCGTTGTGGAATGATGATAGAGCATAGTCAGACTATATGATTTTGTAGGGATAACTTTCTTTTGGCCTTGTCATTTTGAAAGTTCATGATTACCTTGCTAGTTTGCTTGAATTATTATCGTCTCCACGTCAATAGAAAACTATTGTTTTGAATCTAATAGATCTGAACATTCACGTCACATAAGAGGAGTTACAAAGGACATCTATGCTAGGTAGCATGAAAGCATCAAAAAATCATTCTTTATCACTTCCCTACTCGAGGACGACCAGGAGTTAAGCTTGGGGATGCTTGATACGTCTCAAACGCATCTATAATTTTTGATGGTTTCACGTTGTTATCTTGTCAACTTTGGATGTTTTGTTTACCTTTTATATATTTTTTGGGACTAACTTATTAACTCAGTGCCAAGTGCCAGTTCCTGTTTTTTCTATGTTTGACTCTTTTCAGATCTAATTTTGGAACGGAGTCCAAACGGAATAAAATCCCGAAAATGAATTTTTCCAGAACGGAAGAAGATCGGGAGGCTTGAGGGCCAAGCAAGTGGGCCCACAGGGGTCCACAAGCCCTGTTGCCGCGACCAGGGGGAGGCCGCGGCAACCAAGCTTGTGGCCCCCCTGGCGCTCCCCTGCCCTAGGACTTTGGCGTATAAATTCCCTAAAAATCCAGAAAAAATCAGGGCATCCACGAAAACACTTTTTCGCCACCGCAAGCTTCCGTTTCCGCGAGATATCTTCTGGAGACCCTTCCCGGTGCCCTGCCGGAGGGGACTTTGGAGTTGGAGGGCTTCTTCATCAACATCATCGCCCCTCCAATGACTCGTGAGTAGTTCACTTCAGACCTATGGGTCCGTAGTTAGTAGCTAGATGGCTTCTTCTCTCTCTTGGATCTTCAATACAAAGTTCTCCATGATCTTCATGGAGATCTATCCGATGCAATCCTCTTTGGCGGTGTGTTTGTCGAGATCCGACGAATTGTGGATTTGTGATCAGATTATCTATGATATATATTTGAGTCTTTGCTGATTTCTTATACGCATGATTTGATATCCTTGTAAGTCTCTCCGAGTCTTGGGTTTTGTTTGTCCAACTAGATCTATGATTCTTGCAATGGGAGAAGTGCTTGGTTTTGGGTTCATACCATGTGGTGACCTTTCCGAGTGAGAGAAGGGGCAGCAAGGCACGCATCGTGTTGTTGCCATCAAGGGTAACAAGATGGGCTTTTATCGTAGATATGAGATTGTCCATCTACATCATGTCATCTTGCTTAAGGCATCACTATGTTCTCATGAACTTAATACACTAGATGCATGCTGGATAGCGGTCGACGTGTGGAGTAATAGTAGTAGATGCAAAAAGTATCGGTCTACTTGTTTTGGACGTGATGCCTATAGATATAATCATTGCCATACATAGCGTCACGACTTTGCGCGGTTCTATCAATTGCTCGACAGTAATTCGTTCATCCACCATCTACTTGCTTTCATGAGAGAAGCCACTAGTGAACACTACGGCCCCCGGGTCTATTCACACCTATCGTTTCCACTTTCTCTTTTACTTTGCTTTGTTTCTTGTTGCTTTCAGTTCTCACTTGGCAAACAATCTATAAGGGATTGACAACCCCTTCATAGTGTTGGGAGCAAGCTCTTTGTGTTTGTGCAAGTACTTGTGATACTCCTTCACTGGATCGATACCTTGGTTCTCAAAACTGAGGGAAATACTTACCGCCGCTGTGCTACATCACCCTTTCCGCTTCGAGGGAACACCAACGCAAGGCTCCAAGGCCACGGGGAAATCCTTTGCATATTTGCCAAGGAAGTCCTTAAAGGCGTAGCCGTAGCAGAATGATTCCTGGTGCCGTTGCTGAGGAGAATCAAGACAAGAATAGTCTCCCGTCAGCACGCTTGTTTCTGGCGCCGTTGGAAGGTCTTTTGTTGCAGTAGCAGTCAGCATCGTCATGGCCATCGAGCGCTTGGAGCCGGGCCGAGCCGAGCCGGTCCAATGGCCGGTCTACTACGTGACTGAGGTGTTGTCCGCCTCCAAGTAAAACTTCCCACACTACCAGAGGATGTGCTACGGCGTGTTCCTGGTGGCTCGGAATCTCAGGCCCTACTTCCAGAAACACTTGATCACGGTGGTGAGCACCGCTCCCCTTGGGCAGATCATGGGCATCAACGCATCCATGGAGCCGGCAATCCATCTAGCCGGCGTATCCTTGGAGCCGGGAACCCATCCTAGCCGGCGTATCCTTGGAGCATCTACGCAAGCCCTCCATCATGCCGTCTCCAGAGTCCTCGTCCATCTTCACCCCGATAGACCTGAGGGCTGCTCCTCAAGTCTCGAGGGCTGCCAATGCCGACTCGGGGACTGCCCCGACCAACTTGGGGAGCGCCTCCATCCTACCGGTTACGGCTCCAGCTGGCCCGCTGATGACCCACAACTATAGGGGATCTATCGTAGTCCTTTCAATAAGTAAGAGTGTCGAACCCAACGAGGAGCAGAAGGATTTGACAAGTGGTTTTCAGCAAGGTAAAATCTGCAAGCACTGAAATTATTGGTAACAAGTAGTTGTGTTGTGAGATGATTCGTAGCGAGCAACAAGTAACAAAAGTAGCAACGGTGTAGCAAAGTGTCCCAATCCCTTTTGTAGCAAGGGACAAGCCTGGACAAAGTCTTATAGGAGGAAAAACGCTCCCGAGGACACACGTGAATTTCTGTCATGCTAGTTTTCATCATGTTCATATGATTCACGTTCGTTACTTTGATAGTTTGATATGTGGGTGGACCGGCGCTTGGGTACTGCCCTTACTTCGACAAGCATCCCACTTATGATTAACCCCTCTCGCAAGAATCCTCAACTACGAAAGAAGAATTAAGAAAAAGTCTAACCATAGCATTAAACTAGTGGATCCAAATCAGCCCCTTAAGAAGCAACACATTAACTAGTGTTTAAGCTTCTATCACTCTAATAACCCATCATCTACTTACTACTTCCCAATGCCTTCCTCTTGGCCCAAATAATGGTGAAGTGTTATGTAGTCGACGTTTTTTTTGACCGGCTATTATAGGGAAAACCCCCCGACAGCCTTTTTTCTTTTATTCCCAAATATAAGAGAAGTATGTACAAGAAGAAATTAGAATGTACAAAGGGGGTGGGAAGCTAAGGTTACAAACCTCAAGGAGGCAAAAAGGAAACCCATTTAAGGAGATCATCCCTGAAACTAGCCTTAATCCTATGAGCTAACAAGGAAATGTCATGGATGAAACCAGATCTCCATTTTCTGAACTTTGGCTGCTCCTGGTTAAAGACCTTAGCATTTCTGACAGTCCAGATGTTCCAACATGCAGTGAAGACCACCTCAGCAAAAAATGGGTTATGGAAGTCTCGCTTAGCCGCTACAGTAGCACTCCACATGGATGGACCCTGCCATGTGATCTGCAGGTAGTTCCAGACCCTGGTACTGAAAAGACAGTTGAAGAATAAGTGATCTCTGTCTTCCTTGACTCTAGCATGGCATAGAACACAGAGATTGGAGTCTGAAACATTCCAATGACGCCGTTCAAGCATGTCTTCGGTGTTAAGCCTGTCCATGATGAGCATCCAGGCAAACATCTTGATCTTCATGGTACAATAGCTCTTCCAGATCCAGTTGAGCAAGGGTTTGGTGTAATACTGCTGTGAATATGAATATAGTATCTCTTGGTTGTGTAGGCCTTAGCATCCTTTCCCCATACCCATCTGTCAGAGGCCTGGGGGTCGATATCCAGGGCTTGAAGCAAGGATTGGACTGAAAACAGCTCCTGGTAAGCTTGAGCAGAAAGTGGCAAGTGGAACATAGAGAGCATGCTATCATCGTAAAAGGCTTGAAAGACCTCCTGAGCTGTGCAGAAAGGATTAGCCACAAAGGAAAAAAGTCTTTGGAATCTAGCAGCCAGAGGCCTAGTAGAGTTTCCAACCAACCAGGAGTCAGACCAAAACAGGAAGGAGTCACCTTTGTTAGGCTGAACATATGTAACTGATATGAATTTGTCAAGCCTTTTATAGATATGCTTCCACCAAAAAGAACCACAAAGGGCAGTGCCCTGAGGAACTGTGTCATGATAGTAAGTGTTCCAGATTAGGTTAACCCATGGGATATCAGCATGATTTAGAAATTTATCAACATGCTTGAGCAACAGTGCTTCATTCTGGATTGCTAGATTCATAATTCCTAACCCCCTTTATTTTTACGTCTGCACACCAGTTGCCAGGCTGCAAGAGAGGGTGCATGATCTTGCCCATTTTTCCTCCATAGGCATTGCCTCTGAATTCTTTCAAGCTGCTTCAGTATGCCTGGTGGGATATCCAGATTGCATAGGAAGAAAATAGGAACAGATGACAGTGCTGAGTTGAGATACTGTAACATTCCCCCTAAGCCAGGAAAGATGAACTAGCACTGAGCCTTCTTTCCATGTTGTCAACCAGTGGCATGAGATCAATGATTCTAGGTTTATTTATCCCAACTGGAAGGTCAAGGTATGTGAAGGGAAAAGATCCAACTTTGCAGCCAATGGAGTCTGCCATGTCTTGGAGTTGGTGTGGCGAGGTGTTGACAGGTAGAAGGGCAGATTTGTGATAGTTCACATGTAGTCCAGTGGATTGGGAGAAAAGTAAGAGCATTTTCTTGAACTGTAACAACTGAGTTTCATCAGCGGGTAGGATGATAAGGGTATCATCAGCATATTGCACTATAGGGAAATCCTTATCATGACAAGGTATGGGCAGCTGAATTAGACCCTACATCAGCAGATGGTTAACCAAGGTCTGTAAAAAATCAGCAGCAATAGCAAAAAGCAGTGGAGACATGGGATCTCCCTGCCTGACTCCTTTCTTGCACATAAATTTCTTTCCAGGCACACCATTGATCATGACAGAAGATGAGCCATAAGTTAGGAGCTGCTTTACCCAAAGTATCCATCTGTCATTGAAGCCTTTGTGCTTGAGAATGTTAAAAATGAACTCATGCTCCAGAGAGTCAAATGCCTTTTCAAAATCCAGCTTGAGAATAACTATTGGTTTGTTGGATTGATGGCATTGGTGCAGGTACTCCAGAGTCCATCCAACACAATCTTGAATGGTTCTAGACTTGATAAAACCATACTGATTCTTGTGAATACACTTCACAATCTATAACTGTAACCTGTTAGCAATCATTTTGGACAGAAATTTGAGGCCCATCCCAGTAAGTGATATTGGTCTGTAGTCCCTCACCTGCTCAGGTGATCTCTTCTTGGGAATCAAAGTAATATAAGATGAGTTCATGTTCTCAAGTTGAGCATGACCAGCATGAAAGGCAGCAGCAAGATGATAAAACTCAGGGGAGATAATGTGCCAGCATTTCTTAAAGAAAAGGGCCATTAAAACCATCAGGTCCAGGAGCTTTGTCAATGGGCATTTCCTGAACAGTCTTGTCCATTTCAGATTTAGAAAAAGGTTCTGTGAGAATATCAAGATCCTCCACCTTCTGAAGCAGGGATTGCAAGTCAAAGGCCATGTTAATTCCAAGAGAAGTTCCCATTCTATCCTTAAAGGATGCCCAAAACATGCAACAATTTGATCATGAGTAGATATGATGGATCCATCATTTAACTTGAGAGATGCAATGGAGTTCCTCCTATATCTCTCAGTTGCCATAGCATAAAGAATTTAGTGTTTTCCTCACCAACTTGAACAAATTTGATAGTGGCTCTCTTTTTCCAGTATAAGCACTGAAGATGCAATAGGTGCTCCAAGTGTAACTTAATGATATTCCTGAAGTTAGCTTCCGGTCTGAAGAGGGCCCTCAATTCCTCAAGCTCATCCAAGCACAACACAGCTTGATTACATCTGTAGATGAAAATTTTCAACTGGGATAGGTTTGTCTGCCATCTTTTCTGAGCCTGCCTGAGATGTTTCATCTTATCCATAATGACATCAGTAATATGGGTTTTCCTGGAAGGAATGGCCCAGGATTGCTGAACACACTCCATTAAGCCCTCCATTTCAACCCAGTAGTTTTCAAAACGAAATAAGTTACACTTAGGGATGGAAGTGTTGACAGTGACCACACAAGGAACATGATCAGAAGCTGTCTTTGCAAGGGGGAGCACTTGTGTAAGAGGATATGAAGAGATCCAGTTGGCTGATGTGAAAAACCAGTCAAGTTGCTCCAGAAGAGGGGAATCTTGCATATTGGACCAAGTGAAAGATCTGCCTTTAATTGGTAGTTCCAGTAAGCCCAGATGCCCAATAATTTCATTGAAGATGAACATATCATTTACATCAGCCCCAGGGAGGTTTCTGTTCTCAGGTGATCTAATGAAATTAAAATCTCCGAGAAGCAACCAATTAGCCCCACTGGGTATATGAAGATTATATAGCCAGCTAACAAATAGATCTCTAGCTTCACCTTGACAAGGACCATAGACATTCACCAAAGTCCAGGATTCACTAGTATGATTTGAGGTAAAGGAGATGATCAAACCATAGGGTGTGCATTCAACTAACTGACCAGTAAGAATGGATGAGTTCCACAGAGTGATAAGCCCCCCCCGATGCCCCCTGGAGGGAGAGTAGGCAAACTGATCAAAATGTTTAGGACAGAAACACTTGACTGTACGAAACTCAATTGACTGCATTTTGGTTTCCTGCAAGCACACCACGACAGCTAGGCTCTCATCAATCTTGTTCCGAACCACACATTGCCTATGGTCCGAATTTAGGCCACGCACATTCCAACACAGCACACGCCAACTTCTCGTAGAACGACTATCCATTGGACAATATATATAGAGCAAACGTAGGGATATGTAATCGCCCATGCGACCAAGGTTCAGTTAACCAAAAGACAGAGCAAGCAGTAGTCGGACAGTACATAGAGCAAGTACAGTAACAAATTAACATAAGTGTACTAATCATCAACATATGATGGTGCGGAATCAGCAGGATCTTCCATAAGTCGATCCACAGTCAGCTTCTCAGGGGCAATGCCAAGCGTCTGCGTGACCGCCTATATCACCGGAATAGGAGTGGCAGGTGGAACTTGCACATCATCAGACTCCTGTTTTGGAGAAGGCATTGGCTTGGCCTTGGGCTTCCTCTTCTTGGGGACATGCGCCGGCAGCTCCTGCAAGACCGGTTTGAAGCCATCCCGCTTGATGGAGCCGCGGGTACATCGACGCATAGAGGAGTCGACGACAGGAGTGGCCTTCTTGCGGGTCCCTTTCTTCGTTGGAGCAGGAGATTGAAAGGAGAAGTCCTCTGCAGACGAAGATGGGTTGAATGGGATTACCTCATCCACGGAGAGTGTGCTGCTTGCCGGCTCTGGCGGTGGCAGCGCTGGAGCAGTAGAATCAAAAGCCGCCGCCCATGATCGCTTGGGGATCACAATGGGCGCCACCATTGGCATCTGCAGGTGGCGAGGCACATGCATGGAGGTAGCAGCTCCCATTGAAGCATCAAAAGTTTGGGACCAGGATAGAGCCGGCGGCAGAGGAGGCCCATAGAAAACCCTGGCAGCCCCCACCAAAAGGTTGCTAGACAGAATCTGTGGGGGATTGTATGGGACAATCGCCAGCGGATTGTCATCTTGTGCCTCCTCCTCCACCCCTAGCACATCTTCCTCCGGCTCAGCAGCAGGAGCCTGGACAACCGGTGCCATATCAGCGTCAGGGGCGACAGGGTTATCAGCCATTACCACATCCAGGTTGGGAGCAGAGGGGGCGTGATTAGCAGGTTCCGCCGCAATGTCACCCTGCAGCTCAGGGTCTAGGTCAACAAGCTCATGAACCGAGCCAGAGGAAAAATAACATACAACACATCAAATTACTGAACGAATACGAAATTCACATGACTACTATTAGCATGACCTATCCCATGTCCTCAGGAACAAAAGTAACTACTCACAAAGCATAATCATATTCATGACCAGAGAGATAATGAGTAGCATCAAGGATCTGAACATAAACTCTTCCACCGAGTAATCCAACTAGCATCAACTACAAAGAGTAATTAACACTACTAGCAACCTTACAAGTACCAATCGGATCGCGAGACGGAGAATGGTTACAAGAGATGAACTAGGGTTTGGAGATGCGATGGTGCCGATGAAGATGTTGATGGTGATGAGTCCCCTCCGATGAGAGGAGTGTTGGTGATGACGATGGCAACGATTTCCCCCTCCGGGAGCGAAGTTTCCCCGGCAGGATCGTCCTGCCGGAGCTCTAGATTGATTCTGCTGATGTTCCGCCTCGTGGCGGCGGCGAATCCTCGAAAAAGCCTCCTCCTGATTTTTTTCCGGACAAAACCCTTCATATAGCAGAAGAGGGGAGCCAAAGGGCCAGCTGGGTACCCACAAGCCCCCTAGGCGCGACCAGGGGGTGGCCGCGCCTAGCAGGCTTGTGGCCACCTGCTGGCGCCCCTCTGGCACTTCTTTGGCCCAGTATTTTTTATAAATCCCAAAAAAATCCTCGTTGATTTTGACGGCGTTTGGAGTTGCGCATAATAGGTATCTCAACTTTGCTCCTTTTTCAGGCCAGAATTCCAGCTGCCAACATTCTCCCTCTTCAAGTAAACCTTGCAAAATAAGAGAGAAAAGGCATAAGTATTGTACGGTGAAGTGAAATAACAGTCCAAGAAGCGATAAATATCAACATAAAAGCATGATGCAAAATGGACGTATCAACTCCCCCAAGCTTAGACCCCGCTTGTCCTCAAGCGAAGGCCGAGCTCAATAAATATGCCCACATGTTTAGGGAGAGAGGTGTCGACAAAACAAGATACGAACATGCATGCATCATGATCATGATCAGAACAACAATACCAACATATAATGTCTCATGATAAAGTGATAATTCCTTCACAAAGTAAAGTATGGATCAAGAACCTTACCGAGAAGTAACAACCGATAGCATGTAGTCATTGAAGAAATTTCAATTTATCACAGCATCAGAAAGAGTCGAATAAGATCTTGTAAAGCAAATCCACATACTCAATCATCCTTTCGTTCTCTACAATTGCTACAACTCACGTGGTACTCGTGAGATCAAAGTTTCAGCTGAACACAGAGAAAGATAGGGGCTTATAGTTTTGCCTCCCAACTGCTTACCTCAAGGGTAATGTCAACAATAATAATTCATGAATACTTACCTCCAAGTTGACATATGAATATAGATCTTTCCCTAGCATATGACGTTAGCCAAGATAAAGGCGAAACAAGGAATTGGTGAAGATCACCATGACTCTTTCAAGGGCAAAAAGTAAAGGTACAAGATAGGCCCTTCGCAGAGGGAAGCAGAAGTTGTCATGCGCTTTTGAGGATTGGATGCGTGTCCTCTTAGTGTGGAGGAACGTCACTTTATATTGCCTCCTGTGATAAAGAACTTTATTATGCAGTCTGTCGCTTTTATGTCTTCCTCATCACAGGTTCGTACAAAGCTTATTTTCCACACACTAATAGATCATACATATTAGGTTGCAATTTTTATTGCTTGCACCGATGACAACTTGCTTGAGGGATCTTATTCAATCCATAGGTAGGTATGGTGCACTCTCATGGAAAAACTGAGTTGAAGGTTTATGGATGCACAAGTAGTATCTCTACTTGGTGCGGGAGTTTTGGCTAATAAGAGGTGGAAGCAAACGTCACATGCTAAGGTATCTCTAATCATATAACATTGTTCAGAACCAAGCAAACACAATTCATTATGTTGTCTTCCTTGTCCAACATCTACTTCTAGGCATGCAATAGTTTAGTGAGTATTCACAATCATAGATGGTGTCAAAGATGATGTATTTATATGTGAACCTCTCCTTCCTTATGACTTCCTATTAATTGCAACAATGATCAAGGTCTACGTTTGTCTACCCTCAACAAGTTTCAATCAACATTCTTTTTATATGTGAAGCCATCACTTCCCATAAGATCATTACATGATCTTTCATGCTTTTGTTCTTTTCTCAGTCTTTTGATCATGGCAAGAGGCAAAGCCCTCAACTAAGACACTATTTATTATATGGCTCACGAGCTCGAATACATCGGGGGTGACGCAAAGCTAAACTCAAGACTAAAACACTAAGACTTTTATTCTACTAGAGAAAGAGAAAACTGAAAAGGAACAAACTAAAACAAAGGTAAAGGCAAAAGATGTGATGGTGATACGATACCGGGGCAACTCCCCCAAGCTTGGCACAAGCCAAGGGGATTGTCCATACCCGTGCTTAGTTGTCTTCATTTGGAGGTGATAGTGGTGGAGTTGTTGCAGATGTCTTGAGCTTGTTTAATTTCCACCTAAGCATAAAATTCTGCTCCCTCAGATCATCATTTTCCCCTTCAAGCTTCAACACCCTTTGGCATAATTCCTGCTTACTCTCCTACAAGAAACGAGAAGGGATAAACAGAGTCTTAGGTTTCTTCCTTGAGTCAGGGAGGCTCGACTTCTTGAACTCCACATGGGTGTTTCCAGGTGAAGGTAGAGGAGCCTCCTCCTCATCGGAACTTGTTCCTTCCTTCCCCTTGGGTTCATAATCTTCTTCCTCATCAGTGGTCCAGCCACAACGATCCAAGTCCCCATAGATCTTGGGGTTAGCGAGGTAATCAGCCACACAGCCCTCCCCCTCTGAATCCTGAGAAGACATCTTGACCTAAATCTGCGGCAGAAAACAGGCTCAAAACGAAAGAGAGGAAATCTGCGTGATACGAGGGTCAGACCTTACGGGAGAATATATATTTATTTTCTCCAGACCAGAAGGAGTACTCCGCACGAAACGGAGTCTGGGAGGCACACAAGGTGGCCACAAGCCCCCTAGGCGCGGCCAGGGGTGGGCCCGTGCCTGGCAGGCTTGTCGCCTCCTCGCGCGCTTTCTGGACTATTTCCAATTTTTGTATTTTTCAAATATTCCAAAACGGAGAAAAATTCCTATTGGAAAAGTTTTGGAGTCTGTTTTCTTACCGAATCACATACCTCTTCGTTTTCGGAGTCTGAAACAGGCTGATAAATATCCCTTAGGTATTCTTCTGGAGTTATGGTATTTATGATATTGCTTTCAACATTTATGGGAGTACCTGAGATATAATGCTTGATTCTCTGCCCATTTACAACTCTCGGACAATTACCTTCCGTGTTGTTGATATTGATAGCACCGGAACGATATACTTCCTCAACAATATAGGGACCTTCCCATTTAGAGAGAAGCTTGCGTGCAAAAAATCTTAAATGAGAATTATATAGCAAGACATAATCACCTACATTGAACTCACGCTTTTGTATCCTCTTATCATGCCACCTCTTATCCTTTTCTTTGAACAACTTGGCATTCTCATATGCCTGAGTTCTCCACTCATGAAGTGAGCTAATGTCAAATAACCTCTTCTCACCGACAAGTTTGAAATCAAAGTTGAGCTCTTTTATTGCCCAATAAGCATTATGCTCTAGCTCAAGAGGTAAATGACATGCTTTACCGTACACCATTTTGTACGGAGACATGTCCATGGGATTCTTATAAGTAGTTCTATAAGCCCACAGTGCATCATCGAGCTTCTTAGACCAATTCTTTCTAGACCTGTTGACAATCTTTTGCAGAATTAGTTTAATTTCTCTATTGCTTAGCTCTACTTGACCACTGGACTGAGGGTGATAGGGGGACGCAATTCTATGGTTGACATCGTACTTAGCAAGCGTTTTACGGAAAGCACCATGAATGAAATGTGAACCACCGTCGGTCATTAGATATCTAGGGACTCCAAATCTAGGGAAGATAACTTCTTTAAGCATCCTGATAGAAGTGTTGTGATCAGCACTACTAGTGGGGATAGCTTCTACCCACTTAGTGACATAATCAACAACAACTAAGATGTGAGTATACCCGTTGGATTTTGGAAAAGGTCCCATATAATCAAAGCCCCAAACATCAAATGGTTCAATGACAAGTGAATAGTTCATAGGCATTTCCTGACGTTTACCGATATTACCTACTCTTTGACATTCGTCACAAGACAAGACAAACTTACGAGCATCCTTGAAGAGAGTGGGCCAATAGAAACCTGATTGCAATACCTTGTGTGCAGTTCTATCTCCCGCATGGTGTCCTCCGTAGGCCTCGGAGTGACACTTCTGTAGGATCTGTCCCTGTTCATGTTCAGGTACACAACGTCTAATAACACCATCTACTCCTTCCTTATAAAGGTGAGGATCATCCCAAAAGTAATGTCTCAAGTCAAAGAAGAATTTCTTCTTTTGCTGGTACGCGAAACTAGGTGGTATGTATTTCGCAACGATACAGTTCGCATAATCAGCATACCACGGTGCACTACGTGAAGGATTGATGATACTCAATTGCTCATCGGGAAAGCTATCATCAATAGTTTGTGGGTCATCAAGAACGTTCTCGAACCTAGACAAGTTATCTGCTACTGGGTTATCAGCACCCTTCCTGTCGATAACATGCAAATAAAATTCCTGTAGCAAGAGAACCCATCTGATAAGTCTAGGTTTAGCGTCCTTCTTCTCCATGAGGTACTTAATAGCAGCGTGATTAGTGTGAATAGTGACTTTGGAATCAACTATGTAAGACCTGAACTTTTCACATGCAAACACGACTACTAAAAGTTCCTTCTTCGTAGTAGCATAGTTTCTTTGGGCACTGTCTAGAGTTTTACTAGCATAGTGAATAACATTCAACTTCTTATCAACTCTTTGCCCTAGAACAGCACCAACAACATAATCGCTAGCATCACACATGATTTCAAACGGCAAGTTCCAATCAGGTGGTTGAACAATAGGTGCGGTTATCAAAGCCCTCTTAAGTATTTCGAAGGCTTCCTCACAATCATCGTCAAAGACAAAAGGAATATCCTTTTGCAAGAGATTAGTAAGAGGCCTAGAAATCTTAGAGAAGTCTTTAATGAACCTTCTATAGAAACCAGCATGACCAAGGAAACTTCTTATACCTTCGATATCTGTGGGGTATGGCATTTTCTCGATTGCATCAACCTTAGCCTTATCTACTTCAATACCTCTTTCAGAAATTTTATGTCCTAAGGCGATGCCTTCATTAAACATAAAGTGGCACTTCTCCCAATTCAAGACAAGATTGGTGTATTTACATCTCTGCATGACTCGATCAAGGTTGTTGAGGCAATCATCAAAGGAAGACCCGTAAACGGAGAAGTCATCCATGAAAACCACAACAATATTTTCACAGAAGTCAGAGAATATAGCCATCATACATCTTTGAAAGGTGGCAGGTGCATTACATAAGACAAAAGGCATACGTCTATAAGCAAAGGTACCGAAAGGGCAGGTGAAAGTGGTTTTCTCTTGATCAGATTGTGAAACTGGTATTTGGGAGAAACCAGAATAACCGTCTAGAAAGCAGAAGTGTGTGTGTTTAGACAGTCTTTCTAGCATTTGGTCGATAAAAGGCAAAGGGTAATGATCTTTCCTAGTGGCTTTGTTCAATTTCCTAAAATCGATCACCATCCTATAGCAATTAATAATCCTCTGTGGGATCAATTCATCCTTATCATTAGGGACAACGGTAATTCCTCCCTTCTTAGGGACGCAATGCACCTGACTCACCCAATCGCTATGAGCAACAGGATAAATAATACCTGCTTCTAGGAGCTTTAGTATTTCTTTTCATCTTAGGATTTAATCTCCGTTGATGATCAACAACTGGTTTGAAATCAGGATCAGTTTTAATCTTGTGCTGGCATAGAGTGGGACTAATGCCCTTAAGATCATCAAGAGTATATCAAATAGCAGCACAATGCTTTCTCAAAGTTTTTAGTAACTTCTTTTCTTCATGCTCTGAGAGGCTAGCACTAATAATAACAGGATATATCTCTTTTTCATCAAGATAAGCATACTTAAGAGTATTAGGCAACTGTTTAAGCTCGAACACAGGATCACCCTTTGGTGGGGGTGGATCCCCAAGCAGTTCAACAGACAAGTTATTCTTAAGGATATGATATTGTTCTAAGACAACTCTATCTATCTCATCCCTTTCATCCATATGCATATCATTTTCATGCTCAAGCAAGTATTGCTCTAAGGGATCAGTAGGAGGCTCATCAATAGAAGCTAAGGCAATAGTTTCATCCTTACTAGGAAGCTCTTTTTCATGAGGTTGTCTACCAAACTTGGAGAAATTGAACTCGTGTGACACACCTTCAAAGCCAACAGTGACAGTTTGCTTCTCACAGTCAATATGAGCATTGACGGTATTGAGAAAAGGTCTGCCAAATATGATGGGACAAAAGCTATCTTGTGTCGTAGCAAGAACGAGGAAATCAGCAGGATACTTCATTTTACCACATAAGACTTCAACATCCCTAACAATTCCCACAGGGCAGATAGTATCTCTATTGGCAAGCTGAATAGTGACATCAATATGCTCTATCTCAACAGGTGCAATCTCATCTTTGATTTCATCATATTAGGATTACGGTATTGCACTAACACTAGCACCCACATCACATAAACCATGATAACAATGATCTCCTATCTTAACAGAAACAACAGGCGTGCCAACAACATGCCTATGTTTGTCTCTAGCGTGAGGTTTAGCAATTCTAGCAGCATCTTCACAGAAGTGAATATCATGTCCCTCAACATCATTGGACATGAGATATTTGATAATAGCAATGCTAGGTTCAACTCTAATTTTCTCAGGGGGTGTAGGTATTCTAATGTAGCCTCTATGTATCACAGTTGAAGCTTTAGAATGATCCTTTATCCTAACAGGGAAAGGTGGTTTCTCAATGTAAGCACTGGGAACAATAGGATCATTATAGGCAATGACTCGCTCTTCAACTTGAGTGGGTTTAACTACATTGACTTCTAAAGGAGGATAATATTTAAACCACTTCTCTTAGGGGAGATCAATATGAGTAGCAAATGATTCACACAATGAAGCTACTATATCAGAGTCAAGTCCATACTTAGCGCTAAAATCACAAAAGGTATTTGTTTCAACAAAAGATTTAACGCAATCAAACTTGAAATTCATACCTGACTCCTTAGCTTCTTCAAGCTCCCAATCTTCAGAGTTGCGTTTAATTCTCTCCAATAAATTCCATCTGAAGTCAATATCTCTCTTCATAAAAGAACCGGTACAAGAAATGTGAAGCATGGTGCGATCATCATGAGAAAGCCGAGCATAGAAGTTCTGGATGATAATTTCTCTCAAGAGCTCATTGTTGGGGCATGAATATAACATTGATTTAAGCCTCCCCCAAGCTTGAGCGATGCTTTCTCTGCCACGAGGCCAAAAATTATAAATATAATTCCGATCACGATGTACTAAATGCATAGGATAAAACTTTTGATGAAATTCCAATTTCAACCGATTGTAGTCCCATGACCCAGTATCATCACATAGCCTATACCATGTCAACACCTTATCCTTCAAAGATAAAGGAAAGACCTTCTTCTTGATCTCATCCTCAGGCAAACCTGCAAGCTTAAATAAACCACAAACTTCATCTACATAGATTAGATGCAAGTCTGGATGTGATGTTCCATCTCCTGTAAAAGGATTAGCCAGCAGTTTCTCCATCATACCCGAAGGAAATTCAAAGCAAATATTTTCAGTAGGTGCAGCAGGTTGAGGAGAACCTCTTTGTGCTTCCGTTCGAGGTGAAGATACCCCGAACAAGCCCCTCAAAGGATTAGTATCCATAGTGACAAGTGAAAATAAATTTCAGCCCACTATATGAATGTTTCCTTACCAATTTCCACTTACCAAAGGCGCTTCACTCCCCGGCAACGGCGCCAGAAAAGAGTCTTGATGACCCACAAGAATAGGGGATCTATCATAGTCCTTTCAATAAGTAAGAGTGTCGAACCCAACAAGGAGGAGAAGGATCTGACAAGTGGTTTTCAGCAAGGTAAAATCTGCAAGCACTGAAATTATCGGTAACAAGTAGTTGTGGTGGTGAGATGATTCGTACCAAGCAACAAGTAACAAAAGTAGAAACGGTGTAGCAAAGTGGTCCAATCCCTTTTGTAGCAAGGTACAAGCCTGTACAAAGTCTTATAGGAGGAAGAACGCTCCTGAGGACACACGGGAATTTCTGTCATGCTAGTTTTCATCATGTTCATATGATTCGCGTTCGTTACTTTGATAGTTTGATATGTGGGTGGACCGGCGCTTGGGTACTACCTTTACTTGGACAAGCATCCCACTTATGATTAAACCCTCTCGCAAGCATCCGCAACTACGAAAGAAGAATTAAGACAAAGTCTAACCATAGCATTAAACTAGTGGTTACAAATCAGCCCCTTAAGAAGCAACGCATAAACTAGGGTTTAAGCTTCTGTCACTCTAGCAACCCATCATATACTTACTACTTCCCAATGCCTTCCTCTAGGCCCAAATAATGGTGAAGTGTTATGTAGTCGACGTTCACATTACACCACTATAGGAAAAACAACATACAACACATCAAATTACCGAACGAATACCAAATTCACATGACTACTATTAGCATGACTTATCCCATGTCCTCAGGAACAAAAGTAAGTAGTCACAAAGCATAATCATATTCATGACCAGAGAGGTAATGAGTAGCATCAAGGATCTGAACATAAACTCTTCCACCAAGTAATCCAACTAGCATCAACTACAAAGAGTAATTAACACTACTAGCAACCTTACAAGTACCAATCAGAGTTGCGAGACGGAGATTGGTTACAAGAGATGAACTAGGGTTTGGATATGAGATGCTGCTGATGAAGATGTTGATGGTGATGAGTCCCCTCCGATGAGAGGAGTGTTGGTGATGACGATGGCGACGATTTCCCCCTGCGGGAGGGAAGTTTGGCAGGATCGTCCTGCCGGAGCTCTAGATTGGTTCTGCTCAAGTTCCGCCTCATGGCGGCGGCGAATCCTTGAAAAAGCCTCCTCTTGATTTTTTTTCCGGACGAAACCCTTCATATAGCATAAGAGGGGAGCCATAGGGCCAGCTGGGTGCCCACAAGTCCCCTAGGCACGGCCAGGGGGTGGCCACGCCTAGCAGGCTTGTGGCCACCTGCTGGCGCACCTCTGGCACTTCTTCGGCCCAGTATTTTTTATAAATCCCGAAAAAAAATCCTCGTTGATTTTTACAGCGTTTGGAGTTGCGTAGAATAGGTATCTCAACTTTGCTCCTTTTTCAGGCCAGAATTCCAGCTGCCAGCATTCTCCCTCTTCAAGTAAACCTTGCAAAATAATAGAGAAAAGGCATAAGTATTGTACCGTGAAGTGAAATAACAGCCCAAGAGCGATAAATATCAACATAAAAGCATGATGTAAAATGGGCGTATCACCCGCTGACTGCTCCAACCAGCCTGGGGGTTGCCGGCCCCCCTCGGGGCCCTCCCGCCCGACTCGGGGACTTCATCAGCCGGCCAGCCTCGTGCCACCCCCTCCCCAATGAACCCAGTCGTGGCGGCCGTGCTAACGGTGGTCACGGCCCCGTCCTGGGCGCAACCTTCCCTCGAATACATCGAGAATGGCACCCTGCCTGCCAAAAAGTCGAGGCCCGACAAATCCAAAGGCGCTCCACCGCCTACACCATCATGAACAACGAGCTCGTCAAGCGCAACGTGTCTGGGGTGTTCCAGTGCTGCGTTGAGGTGGACAAAGGCGACAAGATCCTCCTCGACATCGACCAAGGCGAGTGCAGCCACCATGTCGCCTCAAGTTCCCTGGTGGCCAAGACATTCCGCCACGGTGTCTACTGGCCGTCCACCCTGAAAGATGCCAAGGCACTGGTCGACAAGTGCGACGGCTACGAGCACTTCAAAGTGCGCAGCCACCACCCGACCACGGCCCTACAAACCATCCCACTCACATGGCCTTTTGCAGTCTCGGGATTGGACATGGTAGACCCATTCAAAACCGCATGAGGTGGTGTGACACATCTCCTGGTGGCCATCGACAAGTTCACAAAATGGATCGGGACCAGGCCAATCAAGAAGCTTGACGTCCCGGCGGCCGTCACGTTCATCAAGAACAACGCCGTCCGCTACGGCCTCCACAACAGCATCATCACCGAAAACAACAACAACTTCGCCAAGGGCGTGCTCGCACGCTACTACAACGAGTAGGGAATCCAGCTGGACCTCACGTCTGTGGCCCACCTATAGTGAAATGGCCTGGCAGGTGGGCAAACGGCCTCATCCTGGCGGGCCTAAAACCTAGGCTGGTTGAGCAACTCGAGCACTCGTCCGGTGCCTGGGTCAAAGAACTTCCGGCTATGCTGTTGAGCGTGTGAACCACGCCCAACCGGCCGACCGGTTTTACCCCATTCTTTCTAGTGTATGGGGCCGAGGCAATCATCCCCGTCGATGTCGAGTTCGACTCGCCGCGGGTCACCCTCTACACAGAGGTTGACGCCAAAGAAGCAAGAGAAGACGACGTCGACCTCCTCAAGGAGGTATGCAAGCTGGCGCCATCCAGAACATCCATCTACCAGCAAGGCCTGCGCCGCTACCACAGTCGGCTGGTTAAGCCTCTCTCATTCTCAGAAGGCGACCTGGTGCTCCGACTGATCCAACGTACAACCAACCAGCACAAGCTGTCCACCCCATGGGAGGGCCCATTCATCATCAGCAAAGCTCTGAGAAATAATGCCTACTACCTCATTGATGCTCAAAAGGCAAGAAAGACCAAGAAGGACACCTCCGGCTTCCAAATAGAGCGATTGTGGAACGCGGAAATCCTTCGCCCCTTTTACAGTTAAACAAGTGTATGTATGTATCATCCCTCTTTCAAGCAAATCAATGAACATCTGGCGCCCCAGAGCAAGACTCGGGGACTGCCATTTCCATCCTACCTATGGTTCAATTACTTTATTTCTTCACACGCCCCTGGATCGGCCTAGCCGGCTCGGGGACTACCCGACCACCCAAGTCCCACCCAGGCTCGGAAAAGTACCATACCTTCTCCTTGGCAGCCTAACCCTTGCCGGCTACAGACCACAACTTGGCTGTCCGGCTGGTGGGTGCACAGGAAGAGGTGGCAGAGAGCATGGGAAATATCAACAAGGGGCAGGCCGGGTTTGGCCATGCTACTCGGTTCGTGCAAAAACTCAACTTGCAAAAGCCAAAAGTACCAACACCCCGCCTCCGACAGTGCACTCCTCGTCAGACATAGTCCGCAAGCTGGCTGGCTGGCAGGAAAAAGGGAAAGGAGTGGGGCACATGGGAAAATGACTAACGCAAGAGAGAAGTGCCGAACGAACCGACAAATGATAACCAAGTTGAAATAAAACTACAGTACATAAATAAAGATAGCGACGCAAGGCCGAGAGTGCATTACAATAAACTTACACCCCTAGTGGGTGGATGTGACAACCCGGGACCGACGTTCCAGAAGATTCCCCTTTTATTCCGTTTCGTCGTGTGCTATTTTTATTTGTTGCATCGTCATCGCATCATGCGCATCATCCGCATTGCATCGGCATTCCGGTGTCGCCAGTTTTCAAAACTTGCATCCGTTATTAGTTGTCGGTTCTCTCCGTGTTAGTCGTTGCCCATTCTGAGCCCGACCACACTCGCACACGCCCGCGGCATCGTCAAAATCTTGTTTTTAAAATTGTGTGTAAAACTTTCTCTGATTGGGTTGGAACATGACGTGCTGTCTTATTTTAATATAGGTAGGCCGCCTGATATGTCTCCAACGTATCCATAATTTTTTATGGTTTCATGCTATTATCTTGTCAAACTTTGGATGTTTTGTACGCCTTTTATATCTTTTTTGGGACTAACTTATTAACTCAGTGCCAAGTGCCAATTCCTGTTTTTTCTGTGTTTTTGACCCTTTTCAGAGGAAGATTTTAAACGGAGTCCAAACGGAACGAAACTTCCAATTTTTTTTTCTGAAACAGAAGACGGTTGGGGAACTTGGGAACCAAGGCAGGGAGTCCCGGGGAGCCCACAAGCCCCCATGGCGCGGCCAGGGGGGCCCACGCCTCCTAGGCTTGTGTGCTCCCTGGGCCTCCCCTGCCTAGCTCCTTCGCCTATAAATTCCCTAAAAATCCCTAAAAAATCAGGGGAGCCACGAAAATACTTTTCCGCCGCCGCAAGTTTCTGTCTCCGCAAGATCCCATCTGGGGCACGTTCTGGTGCCCTGCCGGAGGGGGATTCAGATACGGATGGCTTCTTTATCAACACCATGACCTCTCCGATGATGCGTGAGTAGTTCACCATAGACCTACGGGTCCATAGCTAGTAGCTAGATGGCTTCTTCTCTCTCTTGGATCTTCAATACAAAGTTCTCCATGATCTTCATGGGGATCTATCCGATGTAATCTTCTTTGCGGTGTGTTTGTCGAGATTCGATGAATTGTGGATTTATGATCAGATTATCTATGAATCTTATTTGAGTTTCTTCTGATCTCTCTTATGCATGATTTCATATCCTTGTAATTCTCTTCGAGTTGTGGGTTTTGTTTGGCCAGCTTGATCTATGATTCTTGCAATGGGAGAATTGCTTGGTTTTGGGTTCATACCGTGCGGTGACCTCACCCAGTGACAGAAGGGGTAGCGAGGCACGCATCATGTTGTTGCCATCAAGGGTAAAATGATGGGGTTTTCATCATTGGTTTGAGTTTATCCCTCTACATCATGTCATCTGTCTTAAGGTGTTACTCTGTTCGTCATGAACTCAATACACTAGATGCATGCTGGATAGCGGTCGATGTGTGGAGTAATAGTAGTAGATGCAGAAAGTATCGGTCTACTTGTCTCGGACGTGATGCCTATATGTATGATCATTGCCTTAGATATCGTCATGACTTTGCGCGGTTCTATCAATTGCTCGACAGTAATTTGTTCACCCACCGTAATATTTGCTATTTTGAGAGAAGCCTCTAGTGAACACTATGCCCCCGGGTCTACTTCACACCATATTTTCAGCCTTACTCTTTTACTTCGTTGCACTTTCCGCCTTCAGATCTCACTTTGCAATCAATCTTGAAGGGATTGACAACCCCTTTATAGAGTTGGGTGCAAGCTCTTTTGTGTTTGCGCATGTACTCTGGACTTGACGACATTCTCCTACTGGATTGATACCTTGGTTCTCAAACTGAGGGAAATACTTACTGCTCCTGTGCTGCATCACCCTTTCCTCTTCAAGGGAAAAACCAACGCAAGCCAAGTCTCCGTCAACGTGCCAATTTCTGGTGCTGTTGTTTGAGAGGTAGCAAGATGTTACTTGGCTAGCATTGAATGACCAACATAATTTCCATGACTAACATCTACTAACTTGAAAAGGCAACCACAGCTTTACCCCTCCTGACCTCTCCAGCCACTTCAACTACCGCACTATTAACTTGAGAAGGGGCGCCAAGAAAATCCCTGCGCATGCATACTTAATTTTCCCACGTCGCTAACTATCTAGCGCATAACAGCCTCTGCCTCTGCACCCGTCCAATTTCCCTAGAAGCAGATTCCACTGGCCGGGGAGGCTGGGTCAAGGAGCCTGCACCTTAACAGTTACAGCTTACAACGAGAAGGACGGGCAGGTTGCGAAGGTCACCTTGGTGGTGCCGATGTTCTCGATGATGACGATCTTGTTACCTACCGCCGTGAAGACCAAATGACAAACCGGTTAGACAAGGAGGAGGAAAAAAGGCAGAGCCCTAGATCGGTCTGACGGGCGAAAGGAAGGAGGAGGTAAGAGGGCACGCACCTCGGAGGTCGAGCTCGCGCTCCATGATGGCATTGAAGAAGTGTAGGCTCTTCCATATCAGGTCGGCGTTGAGCCTCACCATGGCGCGGTGGTGGCGGTGGGTTGGAGTGGGTGGCGAAGATAGGCCTTCTTGGCGGTCTCGAAGGTCTCCATCAGCTCTCTCTCCATGGCCTGCTGTGGCGCCTGGTTTGGGGAGAAGCGGGCAAGGGCGGTGGTGGGTGGAGTGGATCTGAATGAATTGGGGGAGAGGGGAGAGGGGTCCGACGGGTTAGTGTTTGGGTAGTTGGGCTCTGGGTGGGGTTTTCATCTTTAGATGGATGGATGGATGGATGCCATATGATCAATCCATGGCACACACATGTCCACCAATTAGAATTAAGCCTATGTAAATGTGTTTTCTCTTTGTTTCTCTTGTTTGTTTTCACCTATATGAAGAACCTATCAAATATTAGTTATAAAATTGGACCGCAATAATTTTCAAAAATATTTGACAGTATTTTATGTACAAATTAACCAAATGGTTCCCTTTTAAAAGTTTTCCGCCCAGCTCTCATCCATTTTTTGAGTGTAGAAAATGATTTTTTTTATGATGTGCCTACCAAATATTTGTGGCAAAATGGCACTACACCATTTTTAGAAAATACATGACCATACTTTACATACAATTCACCAAATGGTTGTGTGGCAAAATTTATCGATCCACCTCTCATGAAAAAGACAATTTTTTGGCGATTCAGTGGGAAGGGGGTCAAATTAGAACTACATATGCATCATAGTTTGCTCATGATTTTTTCCAAAAATCATTTCTAAGTACATATGTATCTATTTAATCAAAGAAACTCCAAAAAAATTCCAATATTCAATCACTAGCTAGGAACGGTCATTTCGGCTGTTTTGACCGCGTTTTCAAATGGGCATGAAAACTTCAAAAAAATAAAAAAATGGAAAACCTTTGGATTGTGTCACTATATGTGACCAAGTTACGAGCAAAAATAATAAACTTGTAATATGGTTCTTATTTTTAAAAAGTGTTATCGGAAATGAGTTATCATGTGTGAAGGTTCATGGCTTTCAAGACAAACGATCAATCTTATGGCCACATTCATGGCATAGTTTGTTCAAATAATATAATATTGTGCAAAAGGGTGCATTTTGGAATGGAATTTTTTCCCAAGGAAGTTTTCATTTTCTTTGGACGAAAAAATCATTTTCCATTTTTATAATGCTCAAAATGAGTTTTTTGTGAAGGACCTACCAAATATTTGTTGCAAAATTGGACCAAATCAATTTTCTAAAATACTAGTCTATATTTAATGCAAAATTTACCAAATTCTTGGGTGTAAAAAGCTTTTATCCACCTCTTGTAAAAAAGACAAATTTCTATCGATCCAGCTGTAAGCGGGTCAAATTTGAACTGGAGTTGCCGTTTAGTTTGCTCTTTATTTAAAAAAATATATTTTTAGGTACAAAAGTATCTATTTAATCAGAGAAACAGCAAAAGTTTTCCAAGATACAACCACTAGCCAAGAACGGTCATACCCCCCATTTTGACCGCATTTTGAAACGGGCATGAAAAATTCAAAAAAACAAACAAATTGGAAAAACTTTGAATTATGCCACTAAATGTGACCAAGTTACAAGAAAATATAATAAACTTGTAATACGACAATTATTTTCAAAAAGTGTACTTAGAAATGAGCTATCTTGTGTGAAGATTCATGCCTTTCAAGCCAAATGATCAATCTTATGGACACATTCATGGAATAGTTTGTTCAAATGATCTAATATTGTGCAAAAGGGTGCATTTTGGAATGGTAAACAAGGTTACATGAGGAAGTTTTCATTTCCTTTGGACGAATAATTCGTTTTCCATTTTTCGAGTGCGCAAACTAAGTTTTTTGTGAAGGACCTACCTTATATTAGTTGCAAAATTGGACCAAATATTTTTTATAAAATACTAGGCCTTATTTAATGTACAATTGAGCAAATGGTTGGGTGTTAAAAGCTTTGATCCATCTCTCATAAAAAAGACAATTTATTGCCGATTCAGCTAGAAGCGGGTCAAATTTGAACTGCAGGTGCATTATAGTTTGCTCTCTATTTTTCCCAAAAATAATTTATAGGTACATAAGTATCCATTTAATTAGATATACATGGTGTGGTGGCAAGATTTCAAGTTTTGGATGGTGTCCGAGGGCCCCAACTCCAGAGAACGCAAACTGGAATGCCAACCGCGTGGTCACCGCGTGACCTTGGTGTTGCCACGTGTTTTGGGCAGCCTAGGCATGTCTGATGGTCGGACACTCCCCCAGTAGGAAGAAGAGTACAACAGAATAATCTTACAATGAGATGTAACTAAGCACAACGATGAACGTGCAACCCAGTGTTTGATTAGCGGTTGGGGAAATGAACATGGCCAATGAGCCTAAGTTTTGGCTGGGGATGATCATCAACTAAGGAGACTCTCTTGGCAAATTGTCAGCTCAAACAAAGGATCCTAGGTGGCACTTGCTTTGCAAAGTACCACCCTGGACAGAAATATGAATCTTGAAGTTTGGCTCATATGATTGAATGGATTGAGCTGAAATTTGGCGGAGGATGGTAATTTTGGTGTAGGTAGGTAGTGTACAAATTTGATACCATTTGGACGTGTCAAAGTGGTACTTCAAAGCTCTTCTCTGGAAAGAAACTTGGGAAAATTACTGAGAGAAATTAGCTAAGTTAAATGAGCAAAAATTTGGTGGAGATAAGTTATATAGGTATCAACATTCCCTGGTAAAGTTTTATAAATAATTCAGCAATATAAAATATAGTTGCTTGACAAACTCAAAATATGACAAGAATCAAAGTTTGGACAATGAGCTCACATGGATTGCTGGATAAATCTGAAATTTTGCACAGAGTGATTTTTTCAGCATATGAAACATTTGGAAAAATCTCAGATCATTTGGATAATCCTAGCGAGTACTTCCTTCACAAAGCTTCTTTTTGGATAGAAACTTTGGAAATTTGTTGACGAAGCTTTACTAGGCAAATGGAGTTGAATATTAGCATGTAGAAATGATTTCAATGCGTAAGAGAGCCCGAAAAGTTTGAGGGAAATAGGAGGGGTCTAGATAGCACTTGTGTTGCAATGTGCCAATCTGGACAAAAATAGAAATTGATGTTGGGATCCATAGATGATTGGATTGAGCTGCAATTTGGACAAGGATGATAATTTGGGTATATGAAGGTGCTATAAAAAATCCATACCATTCGTATAAATAAAAATGGTACTTCCTTCACAATAAAATTTAAAAGGAGGTGACCTTAAGTACCAATGCATCCACGTTCACAACCTCATGACCATTTATATTGGTCGTAATCAGGTAGAAATAAGGTCGTTGACCACTCTTGTCTGCTTTATGACCATTTAGTGTAAGACAATTTCAGGGTTTGAGCCCTTCCTAGCGAAATGGTTGTGGATTTACGACCAATTTAGCTGGGGTCACTGAGAGAAGGTCACAAGTTGACATATTTCTTGTAGTGTGTGTGACTTCACATACTCCGGAGGAATAACAGTATTGTGGGGACCCCGACTCATAAGTTGTGATCACCGAATGGACGTGTAAATTGATCCCATAGATCAACACTCACTTCATACACAGAAGCTAAATAACAAGAGTCTTACATCCATATATACCGTATGACACAAATAAAGACCATTAAGGTCAAGTCTTACATAGATAGGGCCTAGAAGGCCCACACATCAAATATAATTATCAGCAGAATTCTGGAACGAAAGTGTGAACCCATGCCATCTGCCTTAACCCTACAGGCATTCTGACTGGGTAGCGTCCTAGTTCGCAAGTTCGTCTCCAAGAAACTCTTCATCATACTCTTGTTCTCCCATGCCTGGCAAAATAAATAACCAGTGGAAAGCCAATGAGTACTTTGAATGTACTCGCAAGCAATCCATCTTTGGAACGAGGTAATAACAATGCATCATATAGCACTAATAGGTAAGTTGAAGAAAGTGCCATGACTTGATCAATATTGTATAAGGTACACATCATGAGGTGACAGATGTCCATATGAACAAGTGACATATATCAATTTAAGCAGTGGTAGAAAATCTCATGTTCCGTCATCATGTCACGTCATTTGACTCAGCTCAATTCTCATCTTTCTCACATCCACACACACGCACACTTTGTAGCAATGAACATATACCAAGAGTGATCATCCAACTTTCCTTGACCATGGACACGGCTATTCAAATAGTTTTACACTGAACAGAGATTGCACGGTGTACCCACAAGACTCGGGGAACGTTCGTGTCATCCACGACTAGTGGTATATTACATACCCAAGGTAAGCACCCGAACAATGCCTTTCCCCTAGAAATACTAAACAAAGAGTCGACTCATTGGCCCATGTCCTCATGATGTACATCATATGAGCCACGCTCAAGATCGTATCATCCCTGAGGGGACACAACGGTGTGCCCGATATATGTGGAAAAAACCGATGGTCACCCTACCTGGAACGACCCCGTATCAAGAGGTTAACTCTAGCCCTCATGCCACTAGTAATGCGGGCTCTCTACTAGCATCGTCCAAGGTAATCAACAAAGCCACGTCCCATAAAGGGGTATCATGGTCACACATGTAAGGTTGGAGTAACGGTCGCAACTTAAACAAATCCATTTTCAAAAACAACACACTAGCTTGCCTCGGTACACCACTTCTTTCTCAAATGGTTACCTAGATCAACACCATCTCCCTTGGGCATTAGTAGCATGCTACGGGGTTTTCAAACAGTCTCTAGAAAACACCATCGTTTCCAACACCATGCATAATCCCATCCCATTTGTGTAGAAACTACATGGCATCCTAATTACTTACCATGAAATGAAGTGCAATATTATATGCATAAAATGGTTTCATAGTCATGGTCACAGGGTTGCTTGCCTGGCTCAATGAAGTCTCCGAGGTCTTCAAAGTCTACTAGTCCAACTCCTTTGTCAACAAATATATCGTCGCAATTATAACAGGAAAAAAATAAGACCATGACAAAAACAAGGAAAATATTTCATACCCAAAAATGTCAAACCATTTTTGTAAAATACTAGGGTGGATATTAGCATTGCGAAAATTATTAGGTTTTACATTTGAAGTTTCAAAAATGGTGAAAACCATTTTAACACAGCATTATAATACTTAATACACGTTTTTTTAAATAAAACAGTGTATAGAACTATCTTCAAAAATTGCATAAGTGGCACAATCAATTAGGAGGCATTTTTACAAGATTTTACAAATTGGAATTATTTTATTTGGACATTTATTATAGGTTGTGGATTTTTTGGAGATGATATTAGAAAATAAAAAGAAAAAAGGTTGCTCTGTCCTGGGTCAGGACAGCCACCCGAGCTAGGTCTAGCCAGTTAGGCCGGCCCAGGCGAAGCAGCGCTCTCGCGCCTGTCACGTTCAAACCTAACTGAGAGGGCCCGCTGTTCAGCGACAGAGGAGAGACACATGGCGAGGCGAAGGCTAACGAGTGGGGCCCCATGTCGGGGCGATCGTTGTAGACCTCTGGCCAAAGGGGCGGGGAGCTCACCGGTATCGCTGGAGGGCACGACATGGAGAACTCTGGTTGGGAATGGAGCCAAGGGGCTGCTATCATTCAGGTGGTGGAGGATATGGACAATAGGGAGGCCCTGGTCGCTGGTGATGGACTTGCCGCGGTGGAGGTGCTCGGGAAGTGGTTTCCATCGATGTTCCCTGCTGAAAATGCATTGGGAAGGAGGAGGAACACACGAGAGGGGTGAGGGGAGTCCGGAGGAAGAGGAAACAAAGCCGGAGGGGATATCTACCCTGTGATCAACGACGACTCGAGGTGGCGAATGTCTGGTTTGATCCGAGCGTAGGGGGCTTGGGAGGCGACTTGGGTGGTGCAGGGGCTAGATTAGTGGTGAGAGAGAGGATCTAGAGGGGAGAGAGAGCTTGGGGAGGGATTTATATAGCCAGGCACCATGGACGTGGCCGCCGAATTGGTTGGGCAGGCAATGGGGGCCACGGGAGGGCTCGACTTTGTGTCGTGGGTGCTCGTGAGGGTCGTCCACGACTAGAGGGAGAAAGAGAAAGAGCGGGAACGCACGCGTGTGCGAGGAAAGCGATTGGCTGAGAGGGGGGAATGTAGGTGCGCGCTCCAGAGGTCGTCAAAGAGAGAGAGAGAGGAGAGGGAGCCGGCAGACCATCGTGCTATGGACGCCAAGGTGCCTCGTGTGGCGCGGGGGGAACTTCTTGAGGTGTTCAGGGGATGGGCAGTTAGCAAATTCCAGTCTCGACTATCGTGTAGCATGCTCCTGAGCATGATTTTGGCCGACATGATTACGCCTTTGGGTGCTCACGTGTGTCCACTAGTGCCCAGTAGCACTAGGAGGATTAAACGAGGGGAGAGGAGCATGTGATGCTCTGGAGGATGGCCAGGAGAGAGGAAAAGCTGAGGCAGAGAGAGAGAGAGAGGAAATGGTTATCCAAGGAGGTGCAAGTAGGGTTTTACCCCCTCAATCATGGAGCTAGCCGTTGGGTCCCATGGTGGATGTGGTAAAAGTTTGGGGGCAAGGGGAATAGCTTTGGAGGTCAAAACAATAGTTTTTAGATTCTGCCAGAAGGTGTTTGATGGAGTTTTGGGCAAGATAACCTTGCCCAATTAGTGTGAGATTTAACACGATCAAATTTCGGGTAAAAATAAGCAGGATCACGGGGTTTGATCTCATTTGAGCAAAGTTGACAGTGAAAACATAGAAAACCCTAGAAATCAATAGAATTTGGTTTCTGTAAATCTAGCTAAGCAAATCTACTCCCCCAAATGCATAACTTGGTGTAGCATCCTAATTTGGGACTAGATCACTCCTCCAAAGTTTGAGAGCAATTGGAGAAACTTGGCAATGTAGAGTTGCTCACTTTTTATTCTGGACAGAGAGGGTTTTAGAATATTATGACGAACCAAATCTACTTGGATTGAGATAAAACTTGGCAAGATCATCGCATATATCATGTGTGACTTTCTAGAATTTTCCTGGAATTATTTGAGAATATTTCCTATGGAAATATTTCAAATGCTTGAAATAGGCAGAAATGGTTTTTAGGGGGTTTTTCCAATATTTTGAACATGATCATGTGTTGACACTCTTATATATGAAAATTATATGTTCATTGTGTTCCCTAAATTTTCTCAAATATTTTTGAAGCAAGAAAATAATGTTCCTTCACAAAAGAGCATTTCTGTCCTTAGAAAAGGGTATTTAATTAATATAGGAAAAATAACTTCTAAATTAATAATTTTTTGGTTTTGGGAAGTCTTATTGATAATAGGATCCAACAAAAACCTTTGTGCAAAGCATCTACCCTAATTTTGAGGACTTGTAGTACAAACCTCAATTCAGGGGTTTTTGAAAGCTGAAAACTGAAGAGAAGTTTTTTGTCAAAATAATATTTATAAACTTATTTTTAGGTCCTATTCACATGGCATGGTCACTAGGCAAGGATTTTGAGAAATATGATGAGTTTTGAGAGAAGGGGAATTTTTGTGAATAAAACCCCAAAAAGGAAAACAAGCATATAGTAACCAATTCAATCATCGCATTCACCCAAAAGTTTTAAATGTTTCCAGATTTATAAAAGTCATAATGTGAAAAAAATTGGTAAAAACAAAGGGTGTGACCGACCAACGCCCTTACAAGAATCTCATCCCCGAGATCACTAGGCTAAGCGCTAAAGAGATAAGGGGACTCAGATCTAAGGTAGTCTTCACGCTCCCAGGTTGCTTCTGCTTCCGTGTGGTTGCTACATTGGACCTTGAAGTACTTGATGGTGCAACTTCGGGTGGAATGCTCAGATTCATACAAAATGTGAGCGGGTCTCTCATGATAAGTGAGGTATGGCTGAAGATCAATGGCTTGATGATCGATGTCCTTGTAAAGATCGGGGCGGTTGGGAACTTGGAGGCACTTCAGGAGCTATGTAACATAGAAAACGTTGTGCACATATGAAATCTCGGAAGAGAACTCGGCAAAGGGCAAGCTGTGACATCCCTGGATTAGGTTACAGTAATCCCGGTAATTGAACTACAGTAACCTATGCAAAGGATGCCACATCACCGTGTTTCCTATCATTGATCTCGCGATTGTTTGAGGCAGTTCGAATTTAAGACTTAAGTTTGAAATCAAATGAGAAAAGTTATAAGGTTGAAATAAAAATGTCGGGGGAGTTATATAAAAAATTCCCTAATGAATTATATAACTGAACCGGGCTTCTTAAGATTTATTTCGATAACTATATAATTAAAACAGAAAGCTATATATATTTGTATATATATAAGAATAGAATAAAAGAAAGTAATAAAAAATAGTAAATGGTAAGAGAATATATATAAAAAGGATAAATAATAAAAGGACAAGAAACAACAACAAAAAACAAAAAAGGACCCCCCCCTTGGGCCAACTGGGCGTGGTGGCCCAGCTGGCCACGACCCATCGACCCAACAGGGGGGCCGAACCCTAGCTCCCCCCGACTCCCATTGTTTTCGCTGCCACCGCCAGGGGGGTTTCCCCACGACGCCCTCCCCTCCCACCGATCTCTCGCCCCCACCCCACCGAGAGAAATCCCACCTAACCCCACCAACCCACCCACCGACAACCCCTCCTCCCAGATCGACTCCCTCCCGATCCCTTCTCCCCCATGAGGCCGAGGCATCTCCTCTCGATCCTCCCACCCCCCACCGAGAGCTCCCATCTCGTCGGCCCCTCTCTCCACTCAACCCACCATCCGACGCCGTCGAGGCTCGTCCCCGCCTCCTCCTCGGACCGCCACCACCAGGGCCTCCCCTGCGCCAGGCCCCCTGGCGCCCCGCCCGTCGCCACACTTCACCCTTCTCCACTCCGGCGGCCCCCTCCCCGGCGAGCCCCTACTCCACTCCGGCGGCCCCCACGGCTCGACCTCCCCTCAACCCGCGCCGCCCCGATGGCCTCCGCACCGGTCGTCCCTCCGCAACCGGCGCCACCGGCCGGCCCCTCCTCGTCACACGACCGGCCTCCTCGTCAACAAGCTCATCGGAACCGCTCCACCGCGTCGGATCGGCCCCGTCTCGGGCTCCGCCACGTCGGATTCGCCGACATCCTCCTCCTCAGCCTCCTCCCCGCCGGTCTACCTCTACACCGGGCCTGTGCTTCCCCGTCAACGGCGGTGAGGCACCGCGGCTCCGGCCACCCTCTCCTTCCGTTTCTCGCCCCGGTTCCGTTCCGAAAATTAGTTCCTCGTTCCGGCACCGTTGGTTTTCTATAGGTGTAGTTGGAGGTGGCCCCCTTCCTCTCTATTGAGAGAGATGGCACAGATGAACAAAGAGTTTGAGGGTTAGTAGAGAGATGTTTTAGAGAACGAAATAAAAATAAACGTTGTATTTGCGTATGTATATATTTGATGCCGTATGTATTTTTGTATGTATGAGATGCACGTATGTATGTATTTGTGTATGTCGGTATATGGCGGAATACGTTATTTGTTTGGATAGGTATTTGTGGGTAAATATGTGTATGTGTCCTAATCCACTTACCGGTGGCGCCAACTCACCCCACTCACTATGACAGGGAGGCCCCACACCCTCTCTTTAAGATAAGTGAAAATTAAAATATAAATATAAAAATAATGTTTTTATCAAATAAATAAATTGATATATTAGTTAATTAATTAATTGGATAATTAGAATAATTAGAGTATGACACGTGGTTCCCCCATTAAATTAATCTCATTAATTAATATTTAATGTGAATTAAAACTTGTGCCTTTGAAGTTCGGGACCCACTTGTAAGTTGACGAATCAACTGTTGATGTCAGCATGACATCATGCTGATGTCATAATAGCATTTTATTAAATTAATTAAATCTGTTTTTAAATCCTAATTATTGAATAAAACTTTAAAAATTAATATAAAATAATCTGTAAGTCAGATCAAAATATTTTCAACATGAAAGTTGATTAGGAGAACAAGACGAACCGGATACACGGTCCATTCGTCTGTCACGCGTCCCTAGCATAGCAAACATGGAACATTTCCATCGTTTCCAGTCTGTCCGGTAGTAGCCCGAGACCCAGAAAATATCGTGAGATAATCTTCCGACCCGTCTATGACGGATGTTGCTCCGTTAGCTCATGTCTAGCCTGCATCTTGCCATGTCATGCATTGTGTTGCACCGTTGCTATTATTGATTGTTTCTTCCCCCTCTTCTTATCGGTAGACCCCGAGACTGACGCTGCTGCCGGGTACATCTACGACCCTGCCGATCAGTCCTTTGCTGCAGAGCAGCAAGGCAAGCAAACTCCCCTTGATCATTCCTATATGGCCTATGTCTTTCTTCCTACTGCTTGCATTAGTATTTTGCTACTGTTGTAGTTAGCTCCTATACCTGATGCATAGCCTGTTTTTGATGAACTGCTACTTTCAGTCCTTTACCTTTAATATGCTTAGTATAGGTGGAGCAGTCATCCCCTGTGACCCCGTAGTCCAGATGCCCCGCTTGTTTTCAAATGTCGATCCCTGATCGAAGAGCCAGACCCGACACAGCAAATACACCCCCTTCGTTGTACGACTCTACCGAGATACTATCGGGTACCGAGGGTGACACCTCGCTAAGTACTTCTGATGATATCTCTTTAGTATAGCTAGTCGGTTGTGGTTATCGAGGGTGATTCCTCTTTCACCATTCCCGACAATGCCCCTGTCATGCAACCCCTCAAGTGCGGGACCCCCGAGGGTGATTCCTCTAAGCCCACCTTGACGGCTACATCGTTCGGAATCCAACAAGGGTGATACCTCAGATTCCCCCCGATGTTATAACCACACAGTTACTCGACCATGCTACTGGGATCATTCGTGATTAGTTGTAAGACGGGTGGATTCCCGCGAGATTGTGTCGATGGCCTAATTAAAATTTTAATGGATTTGCGTATTTGATATGGGTTGGTCGGAGACCTTTTCGCACTAACCGGCTACGCGGGAAGAATTATGGGTACTCGGCGTCGCGGTATCAGCCGAAGCTTTTCAGATGTCAGCAATCGTAGTGGCGCGCGCCCGAGTGGTCCCGAGATGCATTGCGCTTGTGATTAAGGGATGCTAGGGCTGACGTCGGCCGCCCTCGCATCGTGCAGGAGCACGGAGGGGAATTGTGCCCATGAACCCTTTGCGCTTAAGATTTACACCGACGGGCTGACCTCTCTGATTAGTCTTAGGTGGGGCTGCGACGTGTCGATATTCCGAGGTCGGGCAGGACCCAGAAAAGTATGTCCGGCCAGAGTGTTATCGAGCGTGATGGGACATCTGGTGCACCCCTGCAGGGATGAAAATTAACTATTCGAATAGTCGTGTCCATGGTTACAGGACGACTTGGAGTTGTGCCCTGATCTTATACAACTACAATTGTTACTTAACTGGAATTAGTTTGCCTCGGTATTGCTTCCTCGCAGGGAGTCGAGGGAGGATCTTTGGGCGTGACCTCACTTTAATTATTCTGCAACAATATGACTATTAATGTTTTGCCCCTGTTCTACTCTCGTCTATTGCTGCAAGACCCTAAAGATTCTAGTCTTCGATAGGACTAGGCTTTCTCTCTCTATTCTCGCATTGCTGCAGTGAGTCCACATAATTAAACCCCCTTCTTTGATACTGATGCATACTTAGGATAGATCTGATGTAAGACTTGCGAGTACTTTGGATGAGTACTCACCGTTGCTTTGCTCCCCCTTTGTCCCCTTGATCCGTTGCTGCACCAGATGATGGAGCCCAGGAGTGGTGTTTCCTGCCGATGTCTGTCATCCCGATGGTGTCATCTTCGTGGAGGCCGCTGAAGCCCGGGAGTAGTTAGGAGGTTCTCAGGCAGGAGGCCTCGCCTCGTTCGATCTTGTTTCTTTTGTGCTAGCCTTCTCTAAGGCACCCCATGTTTTATGTATGTACTCAGATATTGTTGCTTCCGATGACTCGTGTTTTTATCGAGCTTTTATATTCTAGCCCTCGAGGCCCATGGCTTGTAATACGAAGCTGATATTATTTCATTTGTGTCCAGAGTTGTGTTGTGATATCTTCCCGTGAGTCCTTGGGTTTGATCGTACGCATTTGCGTGTATGGTTAGCGTACGATTAAACTGAGGGCGTCACAAGTTGGTATCAGAGCCGACTGCCTGTAGGTAGCCCCCTTTCCAACTCCTTGGCCGAAGTCGAGTCTAGTGTTTGAAAACTTTACTAACACCGATGTTGTGGCTTATGGGACCACATCTAAATTGCGTGGTATTAGCATCTTTTACTCCTTTCCTATACTCTCGGTTCTACTCTCTCTTCTCTTTTAGGATAAAGATTTTGCTAACTCTGACATTAGGTCCTCGTAAATACTTCCTCCCGGAGAGCCCCGTATACCAGATGATGGCTTTATCCCTCAGAAGAACTGCAGTTACTCTTTGATGTTCTCTTGAGCTGTTGTGCTCATTGCTTCTGCAATTTTTCCTTCCTTCGTCAACCACTACGGATGACTACATACAAATGTCGTTCATACTTTCTTCTCCAATTGCTCTTGTTTTACGAGATGCAACGAATTATTTTATCGGGGATTCGTCCATCATTAGTTGTCATGGGTTTCGAAAGTTCTTTGACTTACTATTCGGTCTTCCGAAATCCTCCGTAGCCTAATGTTCATGACTTTTCTCACCTACTTGCATTATGGTTAAATCCATATGTCTAGCAGCATTCATTAAAATCCCTTGTGATTTTCCTGTGATCTTATTGATTCTACCTTTGTGTGAATGCACACAATCATCTGTTGTGACTCATAAATTATCTGCCGGCTCAGACGTCCTTCCAGACCGAGCTGGTTCTCGACAAATCAATTTTTATTGATTGTCCATCTAAATCTATTCAACTTACTTGTATTTGGTCGGAGCATCTGATTTTGATACACCAACCTGGAAATCCTAATTCCGTTGGTAATTAAATATCAATATTTTTCAGACGTTCTATTAACTAATGCATTGCATCCTGTCTCCCTTTGATTGAGTACCGATACCCACATCAGGTCCTTTGTGGATTGTTAGACTCATCCTGGGTTATTTTCCGACGGCATCCTTTACTTTCGAAAAATTCCTGTGATAGTGTTCCACTGATACATAATGCCATTGGTAAACTGTGACTTCTCCCTCTAATAAATTGTATCCTATACTTTTGTCGGCCATGCTCTCTTGCCAAGCATGTGCTAATTACTCTTGCAGTTTGTGGTATATGTTCCTAAGATGCCCTGATGGGTTGAACCTATACCTTCCTAAATCAATATGACCCGAAGAGTTTTCTCGAGTCTTACTCTTCTGGTGTTATGCCGGTTTCTTTCAAAGCTACAACTGATCAAAGGCGAGGAATAAATGGCAGGTGATGCATTGATGAAGTGGGAGTCGACCTTGAACTTTGTGTTCATGCCCATGGAAACGACGTTGATCCTACCATAGAAACTTCTCGTATCAATAATCATTCATTATACGATTTGATCTGGTATATGTGCTCTTGTACTTTACAACCATGGTTCCGACCATGTTGTCCTACCTTGATTTCATTCTTAGACGAGTTAAAGTACTTGTCTTCTTCAGATCAACACACCGGTCCAAACCTTAAAGTTGATCTACCTTCGCGTATTATTCCTTGTAGCTCGAGGATATCGCGGAGCTATGAAACTTCTTGTGAGCTCCTCATCAACTATGATGTTTTCCTTAATTCCAGTTGCCTCGTGTTTGAGTTGTTGGACACGCGAGTACGTCGATAACTGAATCGATTACGCATTGCGATTCAACAACTTTTAGTAACCTTCCTTGTTTACGAGTTTGTACTCGATCATGGCATTCCAAGCTGGTAGGCTACAATATCATCGTCATGCGAAAGCTTGACCATGCTATATCTGTCCTACATCTGTGGAGCACATTTCCAAATTGTGCATTAAACTTACATAGAGGTTCCAACATCATGTTGGTTGTCTGAAAGGCAATCTCAATTCTAAGCTAGCAGCCTGATCTGTGATTCCGACAACCTCTTGCTTCAGCTTTCCCTTGCTTGATGTTGTCGCTGATCGATTACATATTAGTGAAGCTTCTTGACAAGTGTGTCGTGATCATCATCAGCATCCCGAGCTCTTGTAGGGTATCGACCGAATGCATGATGAGAAATACCATCCTTGCCCCTCGATGATAGGTGCTATCGTCGACAACCTTCTTGCCTTCCCTCCAAGACAAACGTGTTCATGTTTTGTGTTGTCCCTTGAGTTCCTTGCTATTCAGCTTATGTTATCTTCTACCTTGAAGTATTACTATCTTTTCTGTCAAGAATGTCGTGAGGATTGCACGCCTCTTAAGGGTTCTTGATATAGCAATACTTCTCACCATCACCATTCATTTCTTGGTCCCGTGTTGTTTCAAACCGGAATACCAACAAGTGAACTCTGATGTGTGATTCCAGTATTTCTGGCAACCCTATTGCCTTGAGGTTGACAACTAATTGTTTCATTCATGGTGTGTTGGATGTTGACTCATCACTTTTGACATTGGTTGTGCTTCTCAGTCTGTATTTCCGAGTGCACCCTTCCACCAATGTTTAATTGTTGTTGTTCCCTCGAGCATACGACATTATACCATTTGTTTTGACAAATCCTATCTCCTTGATATTATAATTTTGGAAATTCATCCCTGTCAAAATCTTGAGGGGTTGATGCTGCACCCATCGACCACACCCTCAACTTATTCATGGTTCATGATGAAGTTTTTGAAAGCACTATCTTGGTGCCTAACTCATGAAGAAAATGTTGGGTAGAAGAAGTGTATTTCCCAAAGTTCACGTACACTCTTCCCGCCGTGAATATGTGGAAGTTTTGTTTTGCTTCCTCTCAAGAAATACCAAATCATTCACACATGTGCGAGGTCTTATATGTTTTGCAGAATTGTTATCTTCACTTCATATAACTTCTCTTAGCACCCCAAGCCACTGACTGATTTGATCAAGGGAAAATAAGTTCCTTCATAAGAGCTAATCCAGACTTACACATGGAGCCTTGTTATCCTCGATGATGGTTCCCAAATGAGAACGCAGTCGCATGTTGACATAAGAATTCCACGTGGGCATGAATGTCTTAACATGGTGTTCATGTGTCTTACAATCCAACTCGTGGTCCAAGGATTGCTTGCATAGTTCATGTCCTGAGAATCCCACATCATCATTCTTTCTTCTCAGCCATCTTCAGTCTGAGGTATCCTAACACCAACCAGATCGGAAACTCGGGCAGATATGATGGTTGGAACATTTTCCCAATAATTATAAATTTGGTCTTTATGTAGCCTGTACGGTGCTGTCTTTCCAACGCATAGGGCCGAAGGACCTGTTGTTATAATTTCTTCCATGTGTAAGGGTGGCCATTCTACCATGCGGAAACTATATGACTTTTTTCATAAGTTGTTTCTCATGAATCCTCTTTGTATAGCCATGAGTCCAGCCCTTACCTGATGACCATGTCGATGCTACCCCGAAGCACGGATGTGGTACTTCAAATTTCAACAGGAACATTGGAAGCGCGATGCTAAATTGTTCCTGATCAATTATCCAAACCGTACGGTATGGATAAACATGATGATTCTTCTTGCCTCTTTATCTAAATGGTTAAGTACTTGATGACATATCATGTATACCATACTCTATGTTCTCCTCAGGAATGGTATACTTTAAATTCTTGTGTGTGTGCATACATTCTCATTCTCATTGGTCTATTTGACCTTTCTTGTGGCATAACTTATCTAAGCAGTGTTAATTCCCTGCTTAGGTAAGAATCTCGGTATACAACTCTGTCGGTAAGACCCTGTTACTATTGTGGATAACATTCTGTAGCCAACGGAGAACGAGAACCTTGCCTACTGGTCCGCCTCGTTTCAACGAGCAGGAAAATGGTTCTATTCGTCCCCCGCACTTGGTACTTATGTTGTTTCCAACATAACTGACAGGTTATCCTCTGACATGTCTTGCTACCAAGACCATATAATATGTCACCCCTCTACCAACTCCCGGCCCACATGGTGGACCCATAACCCAAAGTTCCACAAGATTGAAACCTGGCTCTCCTGTACATCTTTGACTCCAAAGTATCCTTTGGACTTGGCTCATATGGAATTCCCGAGCCACCGTTCAATGGACTGATCACTCCTTGGTCCAGATGTTATCCAACATGCTAAAGATCAAGTTGACATTAATTACGAAAATCTGAAGGCTGCTCAGTCTCGTCAGAAGAGTCAATATGACGGTCATCATCAAGATATGGCCCATCAACCTAGCGAAAAGGCATATCTTCGTGTCACACCAATGAGAGGCGCACACCGTTTTGGGATCAAGGGAAAGTTAGCTCCTCGCTATATTGGTCCTTTCACTGTTCTCGAAAACCGTGGAAAAGTGGCTTATCTCTTGGAACTGCCGGCGAACCTTTCTCAGGTTCACGATGTTTTTCATGTGTCTCAGCTCCGTCGTTGCTTCAATGATCCTATTCGAGCAGTGGATCATGATATGCTGAGCTGCAATAAGGCCTCTCTAATAGAGAACATCCGGTCCGCATTCTCAACCGGGGTGAACATCAGACTCGTCGTAAAGTCACCGAGTTCCTTAAGGTGTTGTGGTCTAATCATTTTGAAGATGAAGCCACTTGGGAACGCGAGGATCATCTTTGTGATGAATAACCCAAGCTGTTTCCTTCTACCTTTAATTCTCGGGACGAGAATTCTTGTTAGTAGGGGAGAGTTGCCACATCCCCGGATTAGGCTACAGTAATCCCGATAATTGAACTACAGTAACCTATGCAAAGGATGCCACGTCACCATGTTTCCTATCATTGATCTCGCGATTGTTTGAGGCAGTTCGAATTTAAGACTTAAGTTTAAAATCAAACGGGAAAAGTTATAAGGTTGAAATAAAAATGTCGGGGAAGTTATATAAAAAATTCCCTAATGAATTATATAACTGAACCGGGCTTCTTAAGATTTATTTTGATAACTATATAATAAAAACAGAAAGCTATATATATTTATATATATATAAATACAATAAAAGAAAGTAATAAAAAAATAGTAAATGGTAAGAGAATATATATAAAAAAGGATAAATAATAAAAGGACAAGAAAAAACAACCAAAACAAAAAAAGGACCAACCCCCCCCGGGCCAACTAGGCGTGGTGGCTGAGATGGCCACCACCCATCGGCCCAACAGCGGGGCCGAACCCTAGCTCCCCCCGGCTCCCATCCTTTTCCCTGCCGCCGCCAGGGGGTTTCCCCACGACGCCCTCCCCTCCTGCCGATCTCTTGCCCCCACCCCACCGAGAGAAATCCCACCTAACCCCACCAACCCACCCACCGACAGCCCCTCCTCCCAGATCGACTCCCTACCGATCCCTTCTCTCCCACGAGGCCGAGGTCTCTCCTCTCGATCCTCCCACCCACCCACCGAGTGCTCCCATCTCGTCGGCCCCTCTCTCCACTCAACCCACCGACCGACGCCGCTGAGGCCCCTCCTCGCCTCCTCCTCGGACCGCCACAACCAGGGCCTCACCTGCGCCAGGCCCCCTGGTGTCCCGTCGTCGCCACCCTTCACCCTTCTCCACTCCAGCGGCCCTCCTCCCCAGCGAGCCCCTACTCCACTACGGCGGCCCCCACGGCTCGACCTCCCCTCAACCAGCGCCGCCCCGACGACCTCCGCACTGATCGGCCCTCCGCAACCGGCGCCACCGGCTGGCCCCTCCTCGTCACATGACCGGCCTCCTCGTCAACAAGCTCACCGGAACCGCTCCACCGCGTCGGATCGGCCCCGTCCCAGGCTCCGCCACGCAGGATTAGCCGGCATCCTCCTCCCCAGCCTCCTCCCCGCCGGTCTACCTCTACACCGGGCCTCTGCTTCCCCGTCAATGGTGGTGAGGCACCGCGGCTCCAGCCACCCTCTCCTTCCGTTTACCGCCCCGGTTCCGTTTCAGAAATTAGTTCCTCGTTCCGGCACCGTTGGTTTTCTGTAGGTGTAGTTGGAGGTGGCCTCCTTCCTCTCTGTTGAGAGAGCTGGCAGAGATGAACAAATAGTTTGAGGGTTAGCAGAGAGATGTGTTAGAGAAAGAAATAAAAATAAACGTTATATTTGCGTATGTATGTATGTATTAGATGCCGTATGTATTTTTGTATGTATGAGATGCACGTATGTATGTATTTGTGTATGTCGGTATATGGCGGAATACGTTATTTGTTTGGATAGGTATTTGTGGGTAAATATGTGTATGTGTCCTAATCCACTTACCGGTGGCGCCAACTCACCCCACTCACTATGACAGGGAGGCCCCACACCCTCTCTTTAAGATAAGTGAAAATTAAAATATAAATATAAAAATAATGTTTTCATCAAATAAATAAATAGATATATTAGTTAATTAACTAATTGGATAATTAGAATAATTAGAGTATGACACGTGGTTCCCCCATTAAATTAATCTGATTAATTAATATTTAGTCTGAATTAAAACTTGTGCCTATGACGTTCGGGACCCACTGGTCAGTTGACCAGTCAACTGTTGATGTCAGCATGACATCATGCTGATGTCATAATATCATTTTATTAAATTAATTTTTTTTAATTCCTAATAATTGAATAAAACTTTAAAAATTAATATAAATTAATCCGTAAGTCAGATCAAAATATTTTCAACATGAAAGTTGATTAGCACAACGAGACGAACCCGGATACACGGTTCATTCGTTTGTCACGCGTCCCTAGCATGGCAAACATGGAACATTTCCATCGTTTCCAGTCTGTCCGGTAGTAGCCCGAGACCCAGAAAATATCGTGAGATATTCTTCCGACCCGTCTATGACGGATGTTGCTGCGTTAGCTCATGTCTAGCCTGCATCTTGCCATGTCATGCATTGTGTTGCACCGTTGCTATTATTTATTGTTTCTTCCCCCTCTTCTTACCGGTAGACCCCGAGACTGACGCTGCTGCCGGGTAAATCTACGACCCTGCCGATCAGTCCTTTGCTGCAGAGCAGCAAGGCAAGCAAACCCCCCTTGATCATTCCTATATCGCCTATGTCTTTCTTCCTACTGCTTGCATTAGTATTTTGCTACTGTTGTAGTTAGCTCCTATACCTGATGCATAGCCTGTTTTTTATGAACTGCTACTGTCAGTCCTGTACCTTTAATATGCTTAGTATTGGTGGAGCAGTCATCCCCTGTGACCCCGTAGTCCAGATGCCCCGCTTGTTTTCTAATCTCGATCCCTGATCGACGAGCCAGACCGGACACAGCACATACACCCCCTTCGTTGTACGACTCTACCGCGATACTATCGGGTACCGAGGGTGACACCTCGCTAAGTACTTTTGATGATATCTCTGTAGTATAGCTAGTCGGTCGTAGTTATCGAGGGTGATTCCTCTTTCACTATTCCTGACGATGCCCCTGTCGTGCAACCCCTCAAGTGTGGGACCCCCGAGGGTGATTCCTCTAAGCCCACCTTGACGGCTACATCGTTCGAAATCCAACGAGGGTGATACCTCGGATTCCCCCCGATGTTATAACCACACAGTTACTCGACCATGCTACTGGGATCATTGGTGATTAGTTGTAAGACGGGTGGTTTCCCGCGAGATTGTGTCGATGGCCTAGTTAAAATGTTAATGGATTTGGGTATTTGATCTGGGTTGGTCGGAGACCTTTTCGCACTAGCCGGCTACGCGGGAAGAATTATGGGTATTCGGCGTCGCGGTATCAGCCGAAGCTTTTCAGATGTCTGCAATCGTAGTGGCACGCGCCCGAGTGGTCCCGAGATGCATTGCGCTTGTGATTAAGGGATGCTAGGGCTGACGTGGCCGCCCTCGCATCGTGCAGGAACGCGGAGGGGAACTGGGCCCATGAACCCTTTGCGCTTAGGATTTAGACCGGCGGGCTAACCTCTCTGATTAGTCTTAGGTGGGGCTGCGACGTGTCGATATTCTTAGGCCGGGCAGGACCCAGAAAAGTATGTCCGGCCACAGTGTTATCGAGCGTGACGGGACATCTGGTGCACCCCTGCAGGGATGAAAATTAACTATTCAAATAGCCGTGTCCACGGTTACAGGATGACATGGAGTTGTGCCCTGATCTTATACAACTACAATTGTTACTTAACTGGAATTAGTTTGCCTCAGGATTGCTTCCTCGCAGGGAGTCGAGGTAGGATCTCTGGGCGTGACCTCACTTTCATTTTGCTGCAACAATATGACTATTAATATTTTGCCCCTGTTCTACTCTCGTCTATTGCTGCAAGACCCTGAAGATGGTAGTCTTCAATAGGACTAGGCTTTCTCTCTCTATTCTCGCATTGCTGCAGTGAGTCCACATAATTAAACCCCCTTCTTTGATACTGATGCATACTTAGGACAGATCTGATGTAAGACTTGCGAGTACTTTGGATGAGTACTCACCGTTGCTTTGCTCCCCCTTTGTCCCCTTGATCCGTTGCTGCGACCAGATGATGGAGCCGAGGAGTGGAGTTTCCTGCCGATGTCTGTCATCCCGATGGTGTCATCTTCGTGGAGGCCGCTGAAGCCCGGGAGTAGTTAAGAGGTTCCCAGGAAGGAGGCCTCGCCTCGTTCGATCTTGTTTCTTTTGTGCTAGCCTTCTCTAAGGCACCCCATGTTTTATGTCTGTACTCAGATATTGTTGCTTCTGCTGACTCGTGTTTTTTATCGAGCTTCTGTATTCTAGCCCTCGAGGCCCCTGGCTTGTAATATGAAGCTGATATTATTTTATTTGTGTCTAGAGTTGTGTTGTGATATCTTCCCGTGAGTCCTTGGGTTTGATCGTACGCATTTGCGTGTATGGTTAGCATACGATTAAACTGAGGGCGTCACACAAGCAGTCTTCCCATTTGGCCCCATACGCCAAAACACAAGCATGAAGCATGTCTTGAAGTATTTGATTTACTCTTTCCGTCTTTCCGCCTCTCCTAGGGTGAAAAATAGAGTTGAAGTATAGCTTGGTGCCGAGGGATTCTTGGAATCTACTCCAAAATTTTGAGGAAAACTCGGTACCTCGATCTGACATGATCTCCTTAGGAACTTCATGGAGACTCACGATCCAATTGATGTAGAGGTTGGCCAGTTGGTTTCCTATGTAGGTTGTCTTGACGGACATGAAGTGGGCTACCTTGGTTAGGTGGTCGACGATGACCCAAATGGAATCATGTCCCTTGCTTGATCTAGGTAATCTGATGATGAAGTCCATCCCAACTTTGTCCCACTTCCATTAAGGCACTTTGAGATCTTGTAGAAATCCAGCGGGCCACTGATGCTTAGCTTTGACTCTCGACATATGTTGCACTTACCGACATAAATACCTATTTCCCTCTTCATGCGATGACACCCGAATCTTGCCTTGAGGTCTTGGTACATCTTGGTTCCTCCAAATGGATGGAGTATGGAGTGTCATGGGCTTCTTGCAATACTAGGTTCTTGATCTCAAATTTGTTGGTTATGCAGATACAATTCCCAAACCACAAGACTCCTTGTTCATCCACTAAGAATCATGGGGCCTTGCCTTTCTTGATATTCTTCTTGATGCCTTCGATTCTCTCGTGTCCCTTCTCAGCTTCCATGATATCATCTGTTAATGTAGGTTTTGCTTCGAGGTTGGCCACAAATCCTGGCGCAACTAGTTCCAATCCGAAGCATCGAAGTTCCTCATACATGGCGGGTAGCCTTTTCTTAATCATAGCATTCAACGAACATGCCTTTCTGCTCTAGGCATGTGCTACCACATTGGCCTTTCCGGGGTGGTATTGAAAATTGAGGTCGTAGTCCTTGGTCAACTCCAACCATCTTCGTTGCCTCATGTTCAACTCCTTTTGAGTGAAAATATACTTAAAACTCTTGTGGTATGTGTATATCTCACATCACTCTCCGAGAAGGTAATTTTTCCATGTCTTCAAGGCATGAACCAGAGCTGCCAACTCAAGATTGTGAGTGGTGTAGTTCTCTTCATGAGGACGTAACTGTATAGGTAGATATGTATGACTCTCCCTTATTGCATGATAACACCTCCAATCCCAGTTCTAGATGCCTCACAATATATCACAGACTCCTTGTGAATATCCGGAGTGGCCAAAACAAGAGCCGTTATCATTCCCTTCTTGAGCTCCTGGAAGCTTTCTTTGCACTTCGGTATCCATTCAAACTTTTTGTCCTTCTTCAAGAGCTGAGTTATAGGTCGAGCAATGCTTGAGAACCCTTCAATGAACTTGCGGTAATATACCGCGAGTCCAAGGGAGCTTCTAACTTCTTTCACATTGCTTGGAGATTGACATTCACTCACGGCTTCAGTCTTGGCAGGATCCACTAACAACCCTTTAGCTGTCAACACAAGACCCAAGAATCCAACTTTATGCAGCCAGAATACACACTTACTGGATTTGCCATAAATTCGGTGCTCTCGAAGCTTATCTAGGAACATCCTCAAGTGTTGCTCATGCTCTTCTTCAGACTTGGATAAGATGAGTGTGTCAGTGATGAAGACGACGACAAACTTGCCCAAATACCCATGAAGACTTTATTCATGAGGTACATGAAGTATGTTGGGGCAATGGCAAACCTAAATGAGATGGAGGTGTATTCATACATGTCATACCTAGTCACAAATGTCGTCTTCAGAATATCTTGGGGTGTGATCTTCAACTGGTAGTACCCAAGCCTGAGGTCGATCTTGGAGAACACCTTGGCACCATTCAGCTAATCCAACAGTTGTTCAATCTTGGGGAGTGGGTACTATTGTGACCTCATTGAGAGAATGGTAATCGACTTAGATTCGGATAGTTTTGTCCCTCTTTGACACAAATAGAACATGTGATCCCCATGGAGAGGCATTAGGGTGATTAAGTCCTTTTATAAGCTAATCAACTAGTTGCTTCTTTAGTTCAGCCAACTCTTCAGATCCCATTCTATAAGGCTTCTTATAGTTGGCTCCTCCTCCGGGCATTAGGTCAATTATGTACTCAATCTCACGGTCAGGAGGCATTCCAAGAAACTCATCACAAAAGACATCCGGGTATTCACATACCAATGGCACTTAATCCAACTCAGTTCCCGACAGAAAATTTACCTGAGGGGCTTGAGCGGAGGTAGGGTTGGGGACATACTTGACTTTGACTCCTTGGCTATTGGTCATGGTAACAGTTCGCTTGGCACTGTCTATCAAGCCTCGGTGCTTGGTCAACCAATCCATGCCAAGGATCACATCCAAGCCTTGCGACTTCAGGAAGTCTACCCCGTTGATGTTAATCCCAACTCATTTACACCCTATCTTGGTCCTTAATACTGCACTTGGGGTGTGTACCATCATATGACTACCCGGAGGTGTAGGCTTCATACCACTCTCTAGTGCAAACTTTTGGGTAACAAAAGAATGTGAAGCACCATAATCAAACAGTACTATTGTTTGGGTTGAGTTGACATGGAACGTACTCTTTATGACACCCGGGTCTTCCTGGGCTTCCTCAGTGGTGAAGTGATTCAGAAGACCTGTGACATTGTTGGGCTGGTTGTGGGGAGCTTGTTTCCTTGTTGGTGCTCCATGGCCTTGACCTTGATTTGACGCTTTGGGTCACAGTAATTCTGACTTCTTGTTGGGGCACTGCCTCGAGTAGTGCCCTGGCTGACCACATCCAAAACAAGTGACTTGACCTGAGTTTTAGTTGCCACCATTGTTGTTTGGATTATTGTAAGCAGGTATTGGATTGGCATACTGCTGAGGCTGGTAGATCAGACGAGCTGTATGAGTCCTGGTTTGCTGAGGCTGATAAGTGGGCTTTGCTGGGGCTGGTTGCCACGGGCGAAGCTTCTGGTTGCTGGAACTACCCTTGTTGAACATCTTGCACTTGCGAGTGTCTTCCATGGAACGACGCTTGTATTCAAGCATGAAGGCCTTGTTCACCAGCTCGAATATGGTCCAGCAGTCACATATGACGAGTTGATCGGCCTTGGTGCTGACGTCTTCACGTGCATACCTCGACAGGAGGTTGAACTTCTGCAGGTATTCCTTGATAGAGCAACTTCCATGCGTCAGCGCACAAAATTACCGCTTCTTGATAGCCATAATCCCAGAAGGAATGTGGGTAGTGCGGAATCATTGCTTGAAACTATACCAGGTGATCACATGTTTGCCTTGCATGACCTTGAATCCATCCCACCAAGCTCTGGCGGTACTTCCGAGGCGGTGAGAGACATAGAGAACCTTCTCACGATCCTCATTGCAATTGACTAGTGCAAGGAGATCCTCAATGGTGCGGATCCACTCATCAACATCCAAGGGTTCATAAGTATTGGTGAAGGTTGGGGCGAATTCCTTATGAACTCCGATAGAGTGGAACGACCATTGTTGTTCTTGCCTTGCTGCTAGTTGTTCACAAGGACTTGAGACATCTCTTGCATAGCAGCAAAGTTAGCTTGGCGTTCCTCCCAGAGAACTTGGAGAAACTGATCTATGGTCTTGTTCTTTGTTGGAGGTGGTTGCGTGGAAATGTCGCCTTGATGCCGGTCCTGGTGATCTCCAACTTGAGCATACCCACCAACCTCCGGCTGCTCCCTATAATTTCGGGCAGTGGGGTTGCCACAAGCGTTGGTGCAGGTTGAAGTCACCATCCTGTATGGAGCAGCCAAGTTAACCAACTAAAATAGCCAAGAGGGAGAAGAAACAAGGGTGGAACACACCTAAGGGGGTTGGTATAGTGCAAGTGTGATAAAACAAGGTTGAAAGACCCAACACATATCATTAAGATAAGATATGAGATGTAGTCTCATACATGTTGCCCATGGCAAAAACACGACATACATCGAAAGACAAACAACAAGCGCACATGGTTTCATATGAATTATTACAAGGACTCGACTTTGCATGAGGGATACATGACCTATCGTACCCTAGGGGGTTGTAGAACTCAAGTGGTGGAGTGCCCGGTCTCATTATCACGCTCCCCAAGCTCTTCCTCTTGGTCATCATTCGTACAAGCATCATCTCCGATCGAGGGGGCCGGAGAACGAGGAGGTCCATCCCAATGATACTTCGCCAGTGGATTGGTGAAGAGCGCACAAGACACCTTCGCAGTCATGCGATGAGGACATGTGGGTGCATCTAGCAGGGTACTCCTCCTCTATAAGCGATAGCTGGTCGTCCTTCAGGGGCTCTCCTTCTTGATCCTTTCTGGCTTCGTCTTGGCTAGTCGAAGTAGCTCACGGGTTTGGTGAAGTTCCTCGCACAGCCTCACGGACTCCTTAATCAGGTTGTGAGATAGACTATCGGCGGAGTGGCTAAAGTAGGTCTAGAACCTAAGTGGTGTTCCATCCTACTCGGATGGGACCAACGTCCAACTCTCGCCAATATCATACTTCCTAACAGGAAGGTGGCGAGAAGCCGACTCATCAACCATCTCTGGGATGATGTCTCGAAGGTGGATGAGTGTCTTCCGTGCAGCTATCTCTGCTACTAACGCCAATGTCTCCATTTGTGGTCCTTCAAAGAATCAGCTTGTCGCGGATTCATTTGCCTTCACGACCACATCAACGTGGTACTCCTTTGTCGTGGCATCGACCCAGTGCTCGTGGTTGAGGAAAATAGGTGAACAGTGAAACTGACACTTCTCTAGGCTATCCTCGAGGTGTAGGGGGAAACCGTATGCTAGGAGGTCTTCATGTACGACGACCATCTACAAGCTTTAATGGGAGGGGTGTTAGTACTGTTTCAAAAATAGAGTGGAAGAGGTAAGAAGTGCAGAAACTCCTAAGTATAGATGCTAGGTATAGTTTTTGAAAGGGGTTTTAATACTAAGTAATGACCATGCTAACTAAGGCTTCCTACAGTCAGGATGGCTCTCATACCAGCTCTGTGGGGACCCTGACTCACGAGTCCTGATCACCGAATGCACGTGTACAGTGATCCCAGAGATCAATGCTCAATTAACACATAGATGTTGAATAACAAGTGTCTTACATCCATACATACCATCGGATACAAATAAATACCATTAAGTTCAAGTCTTACATAGATAGGGCCTCGAGGGCCTACACGCCAAACATAATTAGCAGCGGAATTCTTGAACAATAGCGTGAACCCATGCCATCTGCCTTGACCCTACATGCATTCTGACTGGGAAGCATCCTAGTTTGCATGTTCGTCTCCAATAAGCTCTTCGTCATACTCCCGTTCTTCCATCCTTGTTCAATTAAATAACCGATCGCAAGCCAATGAGTACTTTGAATGTACTCGCAAGCAACCCATGTTTGGAACGACGTAATAACAATGCATGATATAGCACTAATAGGTAAGCTGCAGAAATCTGTTTTTAAGTGCAATGACATGATCAATATCTTATGAAGGTATGCTTCATGAGGTGACTCATATCCATATAAACAAGTCACCAATATAAATATAAACAGGGATAGAACATCTCATGTTCCATCATCATGTCAAGTCATTTGACTCAGCTCAATTCTAATCTTTCTCACATTCGCACACACATAGTTTACAACAATGGACGTAGCACAAGAGTGGTCATCCAACTGCCTTGACCGTGGACACGACTATTCGAATAGTTTTGCACTCTCTGGAGGTTGTGCGTTGTACACACAAGACTCGAGGAACTTTCTTTTTAGCCAAGACTCGCAGTATATTACATACCCGAGGTAAGCACCAGAACAATGTCTTTCCCATGGCAATACTAAACAAATAAGCCCCTCGTTTGCCCACGTCCTCATGATCTACATCATATGATCCTCGCTCAAGATCATACCAACCCTAAGGGGACAAAACATTGTGCCCGGTGTTTGTGGAAACATACCATGGTTGCCCTACCAGGCATGACCCCGTATCGAGAGGGTAACTCTGGCCCTCTCGCCACTAGTAATGCGGGCTCTCTGCTAGCATGGACCAAGGTAATTAATGAATCCCGATCCTATAATGCGGTATCATGGATGCACCTGTAAGGTTGGAGTAACGGTTGCAACTTAAACCAACCCGTTTTCGAAAACAACACACTCACTTGCCTCGGTACAATACTTCTTCCTCAAATGGGTACCTAGCACAACACCATCTCCCTCGGGCATTAGTGGCACCCGACGGGGCTTAGAAAAAGTCTGTGAAAACGCCGTTCTTTCGAACACCATGCATAATCTTATCCCATTTGTGTAGCAACTACATGGAATACTAACTAATTCCCACCTGCACAACCCTCATAGGAAGGTAGGGTCATGCTCAGTGCAAGTATCAACGAGGAAATATCGCGGACAACCCACCAAGGTGGTCTCTCATTAACATGAATCAGATGCAACAAAATAAAGTGCCACATGACATGCATAAAATGGTTTCATAGTCATGGTCAGGGGGCTGGTTTCCTGGCTCAATAAAGTCTTTGGGTCTTTAAAGTCGTCTGGTCCAAGTCTTTCATTAACAACGCCAGAGGGAGAGGGAGAGAGAGAGAGAGGAGAGGAGGCCGACAGACCAACGTGATCCGGATGCCAAGGTGCCTCAACTAGCGCCAGGGGAAGGGCTCGAGGTGGCCATGGGATGGGCAGGGAGCAAAGTCCACTCTTGTCTATCGTATAGTGTGCTCCAGACTGCGCTTTTGGCCGGCATGATGATGCCTTTGGCACGCTCTAGCACATCCACTAGTGTCCAGTAACTGCAAGAGGATTACACAAATGGGGAGGGAGCATGGGATGCTTGAGAGGCTGTCCAGGAGAGAGGAAAAGCTAAGAGAGAGAGGGAGGAAATGGCGGTCCAGGGAGGTGCAAGTGGAGTTTCACACCCTCAATCGTGGAGCTAGCCGTTGCGGCTGATACTGCATGTGATGTGGGTCTTAGAGAGGCTATGGTAAAAGTTTGGGGGCAAGGGAAATAGCTTTGGAGGTTAAAACAATAGTTTTTAGATTCTGCCAGAAGGCGTTTGATGGAGTTTTCGCAAGATAACCTTTCCCACTTGATGTGAGGTTTAACATGATCAAATTTTGGGTGAAAATAATGGGGGTCACAAGGTTTGAGCTGATTTGAGCAAACTTGATAGTGCAAACATAGAAAACCCTGGAAATTAATAGAATGAGGTTTTTATAGATCTATCTATGCAAATCTACTCCCCCAAATGCACAACTTGGTGTAGCATCCTTATTTGGGGGACTAGATCACTCCTCCAAAGTTCGATAGAAATTGGAGAAACTTGGCAATGTAGAGTTGCTCAATTTTGATTCTGGACAGAGAGGTTTTTAGAATATATTGGTGGACCAAATCAACTTCGATTGATATGGAACATGGCAAGATCATCACATATATCATGTGTGACTTTTTAGAATATTCCTAGAATTATTTGAGAATATTTCCTATGGAAATATTTTAAATGCTTGAAATAGGAAGATAGGGTTTGGAGGTGTATTGTCCAATATTTTGAACATGACCATGTGTTCAAACTTTTAAATATGTAAAATATATGTCCACTGAGTTTCCCTTAATTTTCTGAAATATCTTTGAAGCAAGAAAATATTTTTCCTTCACAAAAGACCATTTTGGCCTTAGAAAATGGTGTTTAATTAAGATAGGAAAAAAAATTCTAATATAATAGTTTTGCAGTTTTGGGAAGTCTTGTTGATAATAGGATACAAGAAAAATCTTTAGGGCAAACCATCTAACCTAATTTTGAGGACTTGTAGTACAAACCACAATTCAGGGGGTTTTGGAAGCTTAAAATTAAAGAGAAGCTTTATGGTCAAAATAATATTTAATACAAATAGTTTTAGGTCCTATTCACATGGCATGGTCATTGGGCAAGGATTTGGAGCAAGAAGATGTGATTTGGGAGAAGGGGATTTTTTTGTGAATAAAATCCCAAATAGGCAAACAAGCATATAGAAACCAATTCAATCATCACATGCACACAAAATTTTTAAATGGTTACAATTTTTATAAAAGTAAAAATGTGGCAAAGTGCTACAAACACAGGGCGTGACAAGTATACATGTTGTCCATGGAGTTGTGATTTATTTTGGATTCTGAGTTAACATCCAAATCTCCATCATGTACCTTTGGGTCTCCCAAGATAGTTGCCCACTCATCAACATTTGATTGGTACCTGGTGCCTTCTGTCATCCACACTATCCTACCATTTGGATAGAGATAAGAAGTGTAGTAAAATTTGATAATGAACTCATCATTCCATGTAGTTATTTCTTTTCCAATGAAGCATCAGTGCCCATCTGGGTGAAGCTCTCCTAGACATGGGGAAAGTAGTCCTCATTGGACTTGATGTACTTACAATCAACACACCTCATGTCACTCACAAGAGGGTTCTTGTCAAGCAACATTGTCTCATAAATATCATATGGCTCATTGGTGTGAAAGCGATCATCAATACTAGTTCTCCTCCTGACAGCATATGGAACATTTATTCTCCACTTCCTCGGCCCTTGGTCCTTCCTATCCTTCATATTATCAGCAGGTGGATAGTCATCATTATGATAAGGAAGGTGGGGCCTGAGCTTTCCCGTCGCAGCTATGTCATCATCAATAGCATCTCTCTCACACACTCGGGTCTTGTCCGTCACTGCAGCTGGAATATCTCTAGTGGTCTTCTTAGGCTTGGGGGCATCCTGCTTGGCCTTGGCGGCTAGTTTACTAGCCATCGCATCATCCATAAGCTTCCCCTACTTGGGAGGAGGTGGATTTGTAGTTGGTTCCTCTTCTTCTGCCTCCTCATCTTGATCAATGCGCATAGAGACATGTTTCCTTGTCACATAGAATGTTTTGGTCCGTTCCCTCTTCTTAGATGGCTTCTTAGCCACAAACTTGTTCCTCCCTGATCCACTCAGGTTCTCTTGAGTCATCCCTCTCTTTGCAGCAACATACGCTCGGACGTTTCTTTCAACCACTCTCTCTTTCTTTTCAAGTTGTTTATTTGGTGTGACCACATCAGGGGAAAATTTCTCATCCTCCTCATTAGAATTTCTCTCCTTCTTAGCCTTGGTAGCTCCCTTGGGAAGGTCATGTGAGCTAGGGGTTCATGGGTCCTCAGAACTACCCTCAGGACTAGTACGTGCATCCAAGTCAAAACTTGGCTCTTTGTTCTTGTTCTGATTGCCATCTGATACTAACATGTTGACCTTTGAGCCTATGAATTATATATAGAGGAGTGGTACATATGAGCTTCAAAAAATTCAGGAACTAATGCAAGGATTTGAACTTACAATGTTAGTTTTAGGTTTTCAAAATATGCGATTTGGTTCCACCAAGTTTTGGATTCCATCAATTCGGAGGCAACAACACAAACTGGGTCACGCTATTTCAGTTTCACACATGTGTGATTCGGTCTCTTCAAAGCTGATTAGAGAAGCCCTAGATCCCACTTTGGTGACGCTGATAGGTACTTTTCGGTTTCACCGAGAAGCACTTGTGTTGTGGCTGAAAACACATTGGTGGCACTTATATGTTTCGACTCGGTGACTCCGAGATTACTTATCACAGAGACCTAACCCTAACAAATTTTGTTCGAAATAATCTATGGAGTATTTTGAGTGGATAGGATTGTCCATACGATGGTCAAAACATAGACAAATCCTATTTTGTAAGAATTTGATGGAGAACTCTGTAGGGATGGAGGGTTACCCTAACTTGGTGGATCCTCTCTACTACGACAATAGTGGAGACGAATATCGTTGACGATGGTGGAATCCGGCGGTGAGGTTGTGCTAGAGACGACAGAGAATGTCCGAAGATAGAGGTAGCGACAACAGTGGGGCGTGGGTCAAGGGATGTTCGAAGAAATTTTCAAATCCCTATGCGTGGATATATATACCCATATGCTATTGATGACATCGAGAAAGAAAATCGGTTCCACTAAGATGCTTTACTGTCAGTTGACAGAAATTCGACGACGCCGATATTTCTCGATTGGTGGCATCGAGGAAGAAAACCTGATCAACCCTAGTGCAATTGGTGAAGCCGAGTTCATAAGGTTTGTTCACGCCAAAAAGCAGTTTAGAGGTTTTTGAAGTCAGCCCTAATCAAATCGGTGGCTCCGAACGCTCCTCGCCCGGAGGGTCCAAAAAGTGTTTGCTCAAATTTTGTGATAAAGCATGAATAGAATTTGAGACGAGGTAGAATATATACCTAGGGGGCTACTTTTGCATTCTTGTACATCCAACTATCCAGAAAAACAAAACCCAAATAGAACAAAAAATGCATGTCCTTGAATGAAGGAAAAATATGCATACCAATATGCTCACACAATAATATGTCAAATAAAATATATCAAACATACATAACCACTCTAGTATGTACCAAGCACTTTGGCGACGACAGATCATCTATATATGAGTATATTGACTTAAGGAGCCAAGCGAGAATGCTTGATCGTAGGTCATACTCATCGTTTAAGCACAAGTAGGGTTGCCACTTTTACATAAAGCTTTTAATGTTGTAACATCATTTAGACAGTTATCTTGTTATAACATCGTCAAGTTAACTCTTAAGCACATCCAACTTATATTCCCTAAAGGATTTCCTTCCTTCATGCATATCGACCAAAGTATCTGAAATTTCCTTTGCATTCTCAAGATGCCTTATCTTATTGAATTCTTCAAGGCATAGACAATTCAATATAATGTCGCATGCTTGATTTTTGTATTGCAACATCTTCAATTATTGTTGCGTCGCTTCATGATCGGCTTCCTTTTCATCACCAAAGAATTCACCTTGCAAGTCAACACGAACAACAACCCAAATGGTGGAGTAATGACCAAGAATATGCATTTTAATTTTATGCTTCCGACTAGCAAAGTTTGTACCATAATAATATAGATCTCTATGACAATAATTTACCTCACTAGACTCCATACACTCCTAGGTTTTGAAACCAATGCAATGGAGATCAAAGCTCTCATACCACTTGTAGGATCGATAGTATATCTAGAGGGTGGTGATTAGACTATTTGACCAAATACAAACTTAATCTTTTCCAAATTTTATCAGTTGGCAAGTTTTAGAAATTTTACTAACTTTAGCACACCCCACACATGCAAGTCCGTGATTATAGCAGTGGAAAGTAAAGACATGCAAGTGTAAATAGAGGGTAGGTATAGGAACGTCAAATGCAATGAAGACACAAAGATTGTTGGCATGGTTCCAATAGGTGGTGCTATCGTACGTCCACGTTGATGGAAACTTCAAGAGGGTAACAGTTGCATGAGTCCACAGAGGGCTCCACCCATGAAGGGTCCATGGAGAAATAACCTTATCTATTCCACCATGGCTTACGTCCACAAAGGACTAGCCTCACTCGAGGTAGATCTTCATGAAGTAGATGATCTCCTTGCCCTTACTGACTTCTTGGTTCAACTCCACAGGTTTTGAAGGCTACCAAGTGACATCTAACCAATCTAGGAGACACCACTCTCCAAAAGGTAATAGATGTGGTATGGATGATGAAGTCCTTCCTCTAGTGCTTCGAAATATAGTCTCCTCAACACTCAACCATCCTCTCACAGAATTAGGCTTGGTAAAAGAGATTGACCAGGTGGAAAGAAACTTGGGGATGCTAGAAATCATGATTCATATGGTTGAGGTGGAATCTTGATCTCAACACAAGAGAAGGTGGTTCTCTCTCACAAAATGAATGGTGGAATCGTTTACTTGTTCCGAGTGCTCTCTCTATGAATGAGAGGGAGGTGGAGGGGTATATATATCCATCTCCAAAAATCCACCCATTACAACATTATTGCCCAACTCGACGGAACCGAATTAAATAATCGGTTGTACTGACTAGTAAAAAATGTACTAACTTTTCGCATTTTGGTGAGACCGAAATATAACATCATGATGAGACCGATTCGGTTGGCATTGGAAGTTCCATCGACTAGGTGTTAGCAAAATGCAGAACTCGGAAGTTCTGAATTTTAGCAATTTGGTAATAGCAAGGTGGTCATTGCTTTTCGGTTGTATGAATTTTAGCGCAAAAATATGACGGTCTACGACAATCTATGGGACCTATAAGGCCATTTTGCGGTTCAACTATGGGGATTCACAGGTACAAAGAGAGTCGCCAACCCAAACACGCTCGAGGTTTCGACAGGTTCAGACCGCTTCGAAGCGTAAAATCCTATGTCATGTGTGTTGTGGATTATCTGACTATGCTGAAGTTACAAGGAGCGCAACAACCTGACAAGGTGCTCGAGTGTGCTACTATGAATGCAAATGAGGAGGGTTTCGACCTTCATAAAGGCATCCATGGACCTCCGTTTATAGGCGAAGGGGTTACCATAGTGGCTAAAATGGTCATTACATGAGGTAAAAAGTAGATACTATAGCTGCCAAACCAAGTGACAAGAGATACAGTGGGAAATACCAAACCCTGGCAGATTAGGACAGGCACATTAAATGCACCGTGAGGTGTCGCGCTGGCGCTGTCTCTCAGGAAGGATCGTCTCTCCTTCTATGTCATTCGTCGAGCTACCTTTTATTCTTCTTCCATGCTCCAAGGTGGGTGTCATTAAAGCTACTATGAATCTAGCAAGCCGCCATGCGTCCCGACAAGATCTACCTAACCGCAAGCCCGCTCGACACCCAGCTGATTTAAACAATTAACCTGATGATGTGGAGCAACGGCTTAGAAGTGGGGATCTTGTCAGGCGCACCTGCTGCTGAGCCATCTCCACTGACAAAGGGGACTCGCCAGTTCCTTTGACCCTTTCTTGGTGTTGTTTGGAGGTTGGTGTTCGCCCGTCAAGGCCTTGCTAGACCGGAAGTCATGGTCGTCTATTGATACGTCTCCAACGTATCTATAATTTTTCATGGTTTCATGCTATTATCTTGTCAAACTTTGGATGTTTTGTATGCCTTTTATATCTTTTTTGGGACTAACTTATTAACTTAGTGCCAAGTGCAAGTTCCTGTTTTTCCGTGTTTTTGACCCTTTTCAGAGGAGGATTTTAAACGCAGTCCAAACAGAATGAAACTTCCAAAAAGATTTTTTCCAAAACAGAAGACGATCGGGAGACTTGAGAACCAAGGCAGAGGGTCACCAGCGACCCCACAAGCCCCCTAGCCGCGGCCAGGGGGGCCCGCGCCTCCCAGCCTTGTGGGCTCCCTTGGCCTCCTCTGCCCTAGGTCTTTTGCCTATATATTCCCGAAAATCCCAGAAAAAATCAGGAGATCCACGAAAATACTTTTCCGCCGGTGCAAGCTTCTGTCTCCCCAAGATCCCGTCTGGGGCACGTTCTGGTGCCCTGCCAGAGGGAGGATTCGGATACGCAGGGCTTCTTCATCAAAACCATGACATCTCCGATGATGCGTGAGTAGTTCAGCAAAGACCTACGGGTCCATAGCTAGTAGCTAGATGGCTTCTCCTCTCTCTTGGATCTTCAATAAAAGTTTTCCATGATCTTCATGGAGATCTATCCGATGTAATCTTCTATTGCAGTGTGTTTGTCGAGATCCGATGAATTGTGGATTTATGATCAGATTATCTACGAATCTTATTTGAGTTTCTTCTCATCTCTTATATGCACGATTTTTTATCCTTGTAATGCTCTTCGATTTGTGGGTTTTGTTTGTCCAACTTGATCTATGATTCTTGCAATGGGATAAGTGCTTGGTTTTGGGTTCATACCGTGCGATGACCTCACCCAGTGACAAAAGGGGTAGCGAGGCACGCATCATGTTGTTGCCATCATGGGTAAAAAGATGGGGTTTTCATCATTGGTTTGAGTTTATCCCTCTACATCATGTCATCTTGCTTAAGGCGTTACTCTGTTCGTCATGAACTCAATACACTAGATGCATGCTGGATAGCGGTTGATGTGTGGAGTAATAGTAGTAGATGTAGAAAGTATCGGTCTGCTTGTCTCGCACGTGATGACTATATGTATGATCATTGCCTTAGATATCATCATGACTTTGCGCGGTTCTATCAATTGCTCGACAATAATTTGTTCACCCACCGTAATATTTGCTATTTTGGGAGAAGCCTCTAGTGAACACTATGGCCCCCGGGTCTACTTCACACCATATTTTCAGCCTTACACTTTTACTTCGTTGCACTTTCTGCCTTCAGTTCTCACTTTGTAATCAATCTTGAAGGGATTGACAACCCCTTTATAGCGTTGGGTGCAAGCTCTTTTGTGTTTGTGCAGGTACACTGGACTTGACGCGATTCTCCTACTGGATTGATACCTTGGTTCTCAAATTGAGGGAAATACTTACTGCTCCTGTGCTTCATCGCCCTTTCCTCTTCAAGGGAAAAACCAACGCAAGCTCAAGAGACGACAGAAGATTTGTGTCACCGTAGCAGAAGAATTTCTGGCACCGTTGCTGGGGAGGATCAAGTCAAGAACTCATCCAAGTAAGTGTCACAAACTCATCTCTTGCATTTACTTTTTTGCCTCTCGTTTTCCTCTCCCCCACTTCTGAAAAACAAAAATATTTGCCCTTTTGTTCGTTTGCCTTTTTTCATTCGCCCTTTTCTCTCGCTTGCTTTCTGTTCGCTTGTGTGCTTGTTTGTTTGCTGAAGTCACCATGACTGAAAACACCAAACTTTGTGACTTCTCGAATACTAATAATAATGATTTTATTAGTACTCCGATTGCTCCCGCCACTAGTGCGGAATCATACGAAATGAATGCTGCTTTGCTGAATCTTGTTATGAAAGAGCAATTCTCTGGCCTTCCCAGTGAAGGTGCTGCATCCCATCTTAATACCTTCATTGAGATTTGCGATATGCAAAAGAAGAAAGATGTGGATAATGATGTGACTAAATTGAAGCTTTTTTCCTTTCTCGTTGCGAGATCGAGCAAAAACTTGGTTTTCGTCTTTGCCCAAAAATAGTATTGATTCTTGGAACAAGTGAAAAGATGCTTATTTATCCAAGTATTTTCCGCCGGCTAAAATTATCTCTCTCCGTAATGATATCATGAATTTTAAGCAACTTGATCATGAACATGCTGCACAATCTTGGGAGAGGATGAAATTGATGATTAGAAATTGTCCTGCTCATGGCTTGAGTCTTTGGATGATTATAAAAATCTTTTACGCTCTCTTGAATTTCGCTTCTAGAAATATCTTGGACTCCGCCTCAGGTGGAACGTTCATGGATATCACGTTAGGAGAAGCTACAAAACTTCTAGACAATATCATGACGAACTACTCTCACTGGCACACTAAAAGGTCACCTACTAGTAAAAAGGTGCATGCTATAGAAGAAATTAACTCGTTGAGTGCTAAGATGGATAACTTAATGAATTTGGTTGCTAGTATAAGTGCTCCCTTAGATCCTAATGACATGCCCTTGTCTTCCTTGATTGAGAGTAGCAACGCTAGCTTGGACGTTAATTTTGTTGGTAGGAATAATTTTGGCAACAACAATGCTTTTAGAGAACACTATGTTCCTAGGCCTTTTCCTAGTAACTCCTCTAATAACTTTGGAAACTCCTAAAACAATACTCATGGAAATTACAATAGATTACCCTCTGATCTAGAGAGTAATATCAAAGAGTTTATCAACTCGCAAAAGATTTTCAATGCATCCATAGAGGAAAAACTACTCAAAATTGACGATTTGGCTAGGAGCGTTGATAGAATGTCTAGTGATATTGATGCTTTGAAAGTTAGATGTGCTCCTCCCAAGATCAATATGGATGAAACTTTGAAAGCTATGCGTGTTTCCATGAGTGAGAGCAAAGAAAGAACCGCCCAAATTCGTGCTAGACATGAATGGCTTAAAAAGGCGTGTTCTCGTGATAAAAATCACGAAGATCTTAAAGTGCTAGGTGTGACTCCCATTGAATATTTGTTTTCTTGTGTCAAACCTAATGATGATGGAGCTGGATATGAATCCACTTTGGTTGAAAAACGCCCCAATGATTCGAAGTCCATCTATCTTGATGCTAAAAGTATTGAAAGTGGAGTAGAAGATATTAAAACTTTGAGTAGTAATGAAATTACTACTTTAGATTTCAAGGAATTCAATTATGATAGTTGCTCCTTGATTGAATGCATTTCCTTGATGCAATCCATGCTAAACTCTCCACACGCTTATAGCCCAAACAAGGCCTTTACCGATCATATCGTCGAAGCTATGATAAAATATCTTGAAGAGAAACTAGAATTGGAAGTTTCTATCCCTAGAAAGCTTCATGATGAGTGGGAACCTACTATCAAAATCAAAATAAAAAACTATGAATGCAATGCTCTGTGTGATTTGGGTGCTAGTGTCTCCCCGGTTCCAAAGTCTTTATGTGATGTTCTGGGTTTTAATGAGATTGAGGAGTGTTTTCTTAGTTTGCATCTTGCGGATTCTACTGTCAAGAAACCCATGGGAAGGATCAATGATGTTCTTATTATTGCAAATAGGAACTATGTACCCGTGGATTTCATTGTGCTTGACATTGATTGCAATCCTACATGCCCTATCATTCTTGGTAGACCTTTCCTGAGGACTATCGGTGCTATCATCGATATGAAGGAAGGGAATATTATATTTCAATTTACTTTAAAGAAGGGTATGGAACACTTTCCTAGAAAGAAAATAAGATTGCCTTATGAATCCATGATGAGGGCTACTTATGGTTTGAGCACCAAAGACGACGATACGTGATTCTATCGCTTTATGCCTAGCTAAGGGCATTAAACAATAGCGCTTGTTGGGAGGCAACCCAATGAATTTATCTTTTTCTCTCTGTTTTGTTGTGTCCACACTATCATAATTCTGTTATGATTGTGTATTTTGTGTTTCTTTTTGTGTTTGAGCCAAGCAAAACCTTTATGACTAGTCTTGGTGATGGTTGTTTGATCCTGCTGGAAAAGGACAGAAACTTTTCTCTCACGAGATTATTTGTCATTTTTATTCAGAAAGAGATTTTGAGTTGATTCTTTCTGCTGCTGGTTGATATGCATTTTTCCCAGGAAGTCGAAACTTTTCAGAATTTGTGAGGTACCAGAAGTATACGCAGTATACAGATTGCTACAGACTAGTCTGTTTTTGAAAGATTCTGTTTTTGTTGAGTTGGTTGCTTGTTTTGATGAAACTATGTATAGTATCACGGGGTACTAGCCATGGAAAAGTGAGAATACAGTAATCTAACACCAATATAAATAGAAATCAAGATTTCTACAGTACCTAAAGAGGTGGTAGTTTGTTTTCTTGTGCTAATGATATCACGAGTTTCTATTTAAGTTTTGTGTTGTGATGTTTTCAAGTTTTGGGTGATGTTCTCATGGACAAAGGGATAAAGAGTGGAAAGAGCTCAAGCTTGGGGATGCCCAAGGCACCCCAAGCCAAATTCAAGGACACCAAAAAGCCTAAGCTTGGGGATGCCCCGGGAAGGCATCCCCTCTTTCGTCTTCAATCCATCGGTAACATTACTTGGAGCTATATTTTTATTCACCACATGATATGTGTTTTGCTTGGAGCGTCTTGTATCGTAGGAGTCTTTTCTTTTTGTTGTGTCACAATAATCCGTGCTGCAGACCTTTTGAGAGAGACATGCAGTCATCATGATTTTGCTAGAATGCTCATCGTGCTTCACTTATATCTTTTGAGCTAGATAATTGCTCTATGTGCTTCACTTAGATCTTTTAGAGCACGACGGTGGGTGACTTGGTAGTTGGCTTGTGCTATGAAAGTAGTCCCAAAGGTGATAGGTACACAAAGAGGATACAAAAACCTCCATCTTCATGTGCATTGAGTAGAAAGAGAAGTCTGATTCCTCTCAATTAGTTTTGAGACGTGGATTTGGTAATATTAAGAATTATGTTAGTAGGGTGTTGTGAATCTAGAAATACTTGTGTTGAAGTTAGTGATTCTCGTAACATGCGCGTATGGTGAACCGCTATGTTAGGAAGTCGCAGCATTATTGATCTATTGATTGTCATCCTTTGTGTTGCGGTCGGGATCGCGCGATGGTTAACACCTACCAACCGTTCCCCTAGGAGTATGCGTTTAGCACTTTGTTTCCATTACTAATATTTTTTTTTGCAACAAGTATGTGAGTTCTTCATGACTAATATGAGTCCATGGTATAGATGCACTTTCACCTTCCACCATTCCTAGCCTCTCTAGCGCCGCGCAACTTTCGCCGTGCACAAACCCACCATATGCCTTCCTCAAAACAGCCACCATACCTACCTACTATGGCATTTTCATAGCCATTCCGAGATATATTGCCATGCAACTCCCACCGTTCCGTCTCATGACTTGTGCCGTCACTCTCATATTGCCATTGCATGATTGTAAGATAGCTGGCGAGATGTTTCAACGTCATATGCCAAGCTAGATCGTTGCACATCCCGGTACACTGCGGGAGGCAGGTCCTATAGAGTCATAATCATTCTGAGATTTGAGCTGTGAGTAAATAAAAGTGTGATGATCATCATTATTAGAGCATTGTCCCATCTGAGGAAATAAAAAAAGAGAGGCCAAAGTTGCCCACAAAAAAAGAGAGGCCATAGAGCCCAAATAAAAAAAGAGAGAAAAAGAGAGAAGGGACAATGCTACTATCTTTTCCCACACTTGTGCTTCATAATAGCACCATGTTCTTCATGATTGAGAGCCTCTCGTTTCGTCACCACCATATACTAGTGGGAATCTTTATTATATAACTTGGCTTTTATATTCCAATGATGGGCTTCCTCAAAATTGCCCTAGGTCTTCGTAAGCAAGCAAGTTGGATGCACACCCACTAGTTCTCCTTTTGAGCTTTCACATACTTATAGCTCTAGTGCATCCTTTGTATGGCAATCCCTACTCATTCACATTGATATCTATTAACGTGCATCTCCATAACCCTTTGATACGCCGAGTCAATGTGACCATCTCCTCCTTTTTTTGTCTCACAACCACCACCACACTCTATTCCACCTATAGTGCTATATCCATGGCTCACGCTCATGTATTGCATGATAGTTGTAAAAGGTTTGAGAAAGTAAGAGTGCGAAAACAATTACTTGGCCAATACCGGGGTTGTGCATGATTTACATTAGTTGTGTGGGGATGATGGAGCATAGCCATACTATATGATTTTGTAGGGATAACTTTCTTTGGCCTTGTTATTTCGAAAGTTCATGATTACCTTGCTAGTTTGGTTGAAGTATTATTGTTTTCATGTCAATAGCAAACTATTGTTTTGAATCTTACGGATCTGAACATTCATGTCACACAAAAGAAGTTACAAAGGACAACTATGCTAGGTAGCATTCCACATCAAAAATTCAGTCTTTATCACTTCCCTACTCGAGGACGAGCAGGAGTTAAGCTTGGGGATGCTTGATACGTCTCCAACGTATCTATAATTTTTGATGGTTTCATGCTATTATCTTGTCAAACTTTGGATGTTTTGTATGCATTTTATATCTTTTTTGGGACTAACTTATTAACTCAGTGCCAAGCGTCAGTTCCTGTTTTTTCCGTGTTTTTGACCCTCTTCAGAGGAGGATTTTAAACGGAGTCCAAACGGAATGAAACTTCCAAAAAGATTTTTTCTGAAACAAAAGATGATCGGGAGACTTGAGAACCAAGGCAGAGGGTCACTAGGGACCCCACAAGCCCCCTAGCCGCGGCCAGGGGGCCCAGGCCTCCCAGTCTTGTGGGCTCCCTAGGCCTCCTCTGCCCTAGGTCTTTCGCCTATATATTCCCTAAAATCCTAGAAAAAAATCAGGAGATCCATGAAAATACTTTTCCGCCGCCGCAAGCTTCTGTCTCCGCAAGATCCCGTCTAGGGCACGTTCTGGTGCCATTCCAGAGGAGGGATTCGGATACGAAGGGCTTCTTCATCAACACCATGACCTCTCCGATGATGCGTGAGTAGTTCACCATAGACTTACGGGTCCATAGCTAGTAGCTAGATGGCTTCTTCTCTCTCTTGGATCTTCAATACAAAGTTCTCCATGATCTTCATGGAGATCTATCCGATGTAATCTTCTTTTGCGGTGTCTTTGTCGAGATCCGATGAATTGTGGATTTATGATCAGATTATCTATGAATCTTATTTGAGTTTCTTCTGATCTCTTATATGCATGATTCCTTATCCTAGTAATTCTCTTCGAGTTGTTGGTTTTGTTTGGCTAACTTGATCTATGATTCTTGCAATGGGAGAAGTGCTTGGTTTTGGGTTCATACCATGCGGTGACCTCACCTAGTGACAGAAGGGGTAGCGAGGCATGCATCGTGTTGTTGCCATCAAGGGTAAAACGATGGGGTTTTGTTCATTGGTTTGAGTTTATCCCTCTACATCATGTCATCTTGCTTAAGGCGTTACTCTGTTCGTCATGAACTCAATACACTAGATGCATGTTGGATAGCAGTCGATGTGTGGAGTAATAGTAGTAGATGCAGAAAGTATTGGTCTACTTGTCTCGGAAGTGATGCATATATGTGTGATCATTGCCTTAGATATCGTCATGACTTTGCGTGCTTCTATCAATTGCTCGACAGTAATTTGTTCACCCACCGTAATATTTTCTATTTTGAGAGAAGCCTCTAGTGAACACTATGGCCCCCCGGTCTACTTCACACCATATTTTCAGCCTTACACTTTTACTTCGTTGCACTTTCTGCCTTCAGTTCTCACTTTGGAATCAATCTTGAAGGCATTGACAACCCCTTTATAGCGTTAGGTGCAAGCTCTTTTGTGTTTGTGCAGGTACTCTGGACTTGACGCGATTCTCCTACTGGATTGATACCTTGGTTCTTTGACTGAGGGAAATACTTAGTGCTCCTGTGCTGCATCGCCCTTTCCTCTTCAAGGGAAAAACCAACGCAAGCTCAAGAGACGACAAAAGATTTCTGTCGCCGTAGTATATATGCACAAGTCAGGGTGCTAAAGGACTCGTTCTTTAGTACTCCAACAACATGACATGTGTTATTATTGCTGCCATTAAGGATAAAATGATGGTGTTTATTTATATTGCTTGGGTTTACTTTGTTTACATCATTTCATCTTGCTTCAAGCATTACTGTGTTTCATACTTAATACTCTAGATGCATGTTGGATAGTGATTGATGAGTGGAGTAATAGTAGTAGATGCAGGCAGGAGTCGATCTACTTGCTTATGGACATCATGCCTATATATGTGATCTCCAGCGTGAATAAATAGTACATAACTATGGTGGGAAATTGACAGAAAAGCAGATAGTTGTGCAATATTCACGGCAATAATCATGTCTATATAGGCATCACGTCCACAAACAAATAGGCCGACTCATGCCTACACCTATTACTATTACTCCACTCATCGACCGCTATCCAACATGCATCTAGAGTATTAATTAAAATAGAGTAATGTGTGGAGAACAATGACATGAAGTAGACAAACTAAACTCAATAAATATGAATTAACCCCATCGATTTATCCTTAGTAGCAGCAACACAAAGACGCATCTTGTCCCCATTTGTCACTGGGTATAGAAAGTCACCAGGTTGAACCTACCACAACGCATCTCTCTCACCGAAGAAATATCGATCTAGTGGTCCAAACTATTTCAGTAGATCAGAGAATTACAAAGCCATCATAATCATGCAAATAGGAATCATATAAGGATCCAGACGAGACTCAAATATTTATCATGAATAATATGAACATAAACCCACAATTCATCGGATCTTAATAAACGCACCGCACAAAAGGTTTTACATCATATGGATCAAAGTGAAGATGCGGTGATCGTTGTATTGAAGATCAAAGAGAGAGAGATTGTAATCTAGGTACTGGCCATGGACCCATAATATTGTGGTGAACTATGCACACATTATCGTGAGGGCAGCAAGGTTGATGAAGAGGCCCTCCACGATCTATCTCCCCTCCAGTAGGTTGCTGGAGCGGAGGTCCACGTGGCCTCCCGTCGGAACAGAGACTTGCGGTGGCGTAAAAAATGTTTTGGCACTCTCTCCGGTGTTTTTAGGGTAGATGAGAATTTATAAGCCAAAGAACGGAGTCGAGAAGGCCACGAGAGAGGCACAAGGTATCAGGGCGCCCCCCCCCCCTCGGACGTGCCTTGTTGGCTTGTGGGCCCCTTGTGAGGCCTCCTTCCTTCTTCCAATGCTCGTTGGTCTTCTTTTGGTCCACAAAAAATAACCAATAAGTTTGAGGGCAATTGGACCTTATTTGGTATGGAAAATCTGCAAAGTGAAAAACACACAGAAAACAACAACTAGCACTGGGCATTGAGTCAATATGTTAGTCCTCAAAAATAATATAAAATTGTAAATAAATACCCCGAAAGTATTCTAGAATGATAATATATAAGCATGGAACAAACAAAAGTTATAGATACCTTGGAGATGTATCAAGTATCCCCAAGCTTAATTCCTTCTTATCCTCGAGTAGGTAAATGATAAATATAGAATTTTTGATGCCACATGCTATCCATGATGTAACCTTATGCATGTATGCTCATTGAGAAATGCTGAATTAACAAATATTAACATAGCAATACTTATAGGTATAAGAAGCAAGTCATTAATCTTTCAAAGTATATGATCCTCAAAGATTGTTTTACCCCCCCCCCCATCCATCTTTATTATATTAGCAAGGCATGGCTCCATCTTGACCACATTAATACAAATGTTAGGCACCACGATGTTCAAGTTAGGCAATTGGATCGTACGTTTTCAATGTGCATAAACTTTTTATTCTTCACGCAATACATGAGTGTGAAGCATTGGACATAGCGTAAAGGTGGAATAGAATATGGTGGTAGGTTTCAAAGAGGATGCCCGTCGATAGATATCGATACGTGGAGTAGGTATTGCCTTGCAAATTATACACAAGAGCTAAAAGTGTATGAAAGCACCACTAAAGCTAAGTGGGGTGTGCATCCAACTTGCTTGGTCATGAAGACCTCGGAATTTGAAGAAGCCCGTCATCGGAATATACAAGCCAATTTTATGAAGAAGTTATTCCCACTAGCATATTAATGATATAACATGAGACTCTCTGTATGAAGAACAAGGTGCCACTTTGAGGCACAAGTGTAGTAAAGGATAGTAGCAAAGTACCTTCTCTCTTTTTATTTCATTAATTTTTTATGGTGGGCTCATTTGGCCTCCTCCATTATTATTTCCTCACTGGGACAATGCTCAAATAATGATGATCATCACACTTTTATTTACTTACAACTCAATATGAAAAATGATAAGACAATATGACTTTGAATGAATGCATCTGGCAATGTACCACGATGTGCAAAGATCTAGTGTGACATGTATCAAAAATGTGATGAACGGTGGATTTGCCACAAATACTATGTCTGCTCTATATGATCATGCAAAGCATTATGATGATGAATGAACTAGTCATGTGAAGTGACGATGGCATTTGCATGGCAATATATCTGAGAATGGCTATGGAAATGCAATGATAGGTAGATCTGGTAGCAGTTTTGAGGAGGATCTAAAAAGGTTTATGTGCAACAGAGCATGTTGTGTCACAGAGTTTGGATGCACTAGCAAAAGTTGCACCAATTCTCATGGTGAGAATGGGTGATGCATGATACCGAAGAGGCTAGCAAATATGAAGAGGTGAGTGTCCGTATGTCCATGGTATCACATTAGTCATGAATAACTCATATACTTATTGCAAAGTTTTATTAGTTTTATCACAAATCAAAGTACTACTCGCATGCCAAGTAGGAGAGGGTTGGTAGGAGTTCACCATCGCACGACTCCGACTTGAAACAACACAAGGATTTCAACGAGGAATAGAAATGCTCACACATCATCACCATGCCTTTTAAATTTTTAGATGAACAAGAAGTTTAACATATCTTAATATCGACACATATCTGAATTAATAATAATGCATTCACACCTTTTTCATATCACCACATCAATGTCATTAACCCATAATTGCTCATATGTGCTACATGATAGTTTTTACCATCACTTATTGAATACTCATTATTTTTAATCTAGTCTGATGACTCGTTTAAATTACTGTCACTATTTTTTCAGCTCTCAAAAAAATATAAGTGAAGAATGAGAGCATAATATTTCTATAAAATCTACACACCACCATACTCAAAAATATATACGTGAAGTACTAGAGCAACTGCTAAGCTGAAAAGATATAAGTGAAGCACATAGAGTATTCTAACAAATTGTGATGATATGTATCTCTCCCAAATAGGTGTGTCCAGCAAACAATGATTGGGGCAAACTGAAATTAAAAGAAAAGAAAAGAAAACGATGCTCCAAGAAAAACTCATATCATGTGATGAATAAAAATATAGCTCCAAGTAACATATCGATGAATAGAGACGCAAAGAGCGGATGCCTTCTAGGGTATCCCCAAGATTAGACGCTTGAGTCTTCCGAGAATACTAACTTGGGGTGCCTTGGGTATCCCCAATCTTAGGATTTTCCTGCTCCCCAATCCATTGTCCATCGGGGCAATACACAAAACTTGAAAACTTCGACCACATAAAATTCAACAAAACTTCGTGAGATCCCTTAGTATAAGCAACATATCAAATACTTTGAGGTGCTGCTAAAAATTGATTATCATTTTATTTTAGCATAGGGTACTATATTTAACTCCTACATGGCTTATACCCCCTATACAATCCATAGCATCATCAAAACCCAGCAAACTACACGTGCAAAAACAGAATTTGACTTAAACAGAACAGTCTGTAGTAATCTGTAATGCACCTAAACTTTTATAACTCCAAAAATTCAGAAAAATATGACGCTCTCATGAATTTGTATAGCAATACTGTGTAAAATATTCAGCTTAAAAAGACGTTCAAGTAAAATCGGAGAAATTTTGCACTGGACATCAAATTTTCTGTTTTTGCACCATATCAATTCTACTCATCATGCAAATCATCCCAAAGGCTTTACTTGGTACAAACACTAATTGAAACATAAATACACAATAATTACAGAGGCAATAATCATGTTATAATACAATAACATAAATAAATGGTAACTATTGGGATGTCTCCTAACATGCTCTTTCTTTATAGCCATTAAGATGGGCTTGAAATTTCAATGATGCTCACATAGAAGACAAGAATTGAAGCACAAAGAGACCATCAAGAAACATGAGACAAGCACATTTAAGTCTAACATACTTCCTATGCACTAAAAGTTTTTCAATACAATAAGTGTCTAGCATAAGCTAATAGGAAGAATGAAGCACTAACAATTTGAATATGAAGAGAGGTAAGTGAGTAACATGAAAATTTCTATAACCATATTTGCCTCTCTCATAAATATTAAATGTAGTATCATATTGAAAATCAACAATATAGAAATAATGCTTTTCATTCAAGGAACTATCTTGAATCACTTTATAAGTTTCACATTTTTTGGATTCATGATTTTCAGGCAAGACCTCGTAGAGATAATCTAGCGCACTCTCACTAGCAATAGTTTTGACATAAACACGCCTTTTGAAAATATTAGCTAGTGGATGAGGTTCCATTTATCTTAACCTTTGCATTTTAATTTCTGTTATGGTGTGACAAAGATAAAGAAAGCATATCTAGGCTAGTAAACTAGCATAGATGCAATCTAGTGACAAGCAAAATTAGCAAAGATAATTTTTTTTATTTTTTATGAGACAAACTAAATATACCAGCAAATAAAAAGAGGAACAAGTGAATGAAATTTTGTGTGGAGTTACTTGGTAGTTGGTGATGATACCCCCCCCCCCCCGCGCAACGGTGCCAGAAATCCTTCCTAATACTTGTGATCTGCGTTGAGTTTTCCGTGAAGAGGAACTGGTTATCGCAGCACAACATGGGTAAGTATTTCCCTCACTTATCATACCAATGTTTATAGAACTAATAGGAATATCAACCACAACCGTCTTCAGTAGCTGCACACAAAAGAACAAACAACTTGCACCCAATGCGGGCAAGAGGGTTGTCAATCATCTTGTCTTGTTATTGGCAAGCAACTAAGGTGTTTAGATAATTGTAGGTAGCAAGATAAAATAAATAAAAATTAAATGGAAGCAAGGTATTGAAGGTTTTATCAATATGTTGTGAATAGACTCGGGGTCATAGCTTTTCTTAATAGCATCTCTCATGAAAAATAGCATAGGTGGGAAAACAAATTACTCGTGGGTAATTGACAGAAATGAGGATAATTAAGGGATATTCACGGAAATAATCATGTGTATATAGGCATCATGTCCATCAAAAAATAGGATGAGTCCTGTCTGCACCTATTACTATTACTCCACTCATCGACAGCTATCTAGCATGCATCTAGAGTATTAAGTAAAACAGAGTAATGCATGGAGAACAATATCATGATGTAGACAAAATGAATGCAAGCAATATGAAAAAAGAACCATTATTTTATCATTAGTAGAAGCAACCCAAAGACACATATTGTAACCTTATGTCACTGGGATATACAAATTCGCCAGGTTGAACCTACCACAATGCACCTCTTTGAACAAAGAAATATCGATCTAGTGGGCCAAACTATTTCAATATATCAGAGAGAAGTACGAAGATATCATAATCATGAACAAAAGAGCATAGAAGGATTCGTAGGAAACTCAAATATTTATCATGAATAAGCTGAACATAAATCCAGAATTCATCGGATCCCAACAAACACACCGCACAAAAGGAATTACATCATATGGATCAATGTGAAGATGAGATGATCATTGTATTGAAGATCAAAGAGAGATTGCCATCTAAGTACTGGCCATGGACCCGCGGGTCTCTGGTGAACTACTCACACATCATTGTAAGGGAAGCAAGGCTGATTAAGAGGCCGTCCGTGATCGATCCCCCCTGCGGTAGGTTGCCAGAACGGAGCTCCAGATGGCCTCCCGTCGGGACAAAAACTTTCAGTGTCCTAAAAGGTGTTTCGGGATTCCCTCTGGTGTTTTTTTGGTACATGAGAATTTCTGGCGGCCTAAAAACTTGCACGAGGGAGGAACAAGCTATCAGCCCCCCAGGCCACGCCTTGTTGGCTTGTGGGCCCCTCATGAGGCCTCCAGACTTGTTCCAATGCTCGTTGGTCTTCTTTTGGTCCACAAAAGAACACCAAAAAGTTTCAGTGCAATTGGACCTCGTTTGGTATGGAAAACTTGCAAAGTGAAGACACGCAAAAAAGAGCAAGTGACACTGGGCACTTGGTCAATAGGTTAGTGGTAAAAATAATATAAAATGGTAAATAAATACCCCAAAATTATTCTAGAATGATAATATATCAGCATGGAACAATAAAAAATTATAGATACATTGGAGACGTATCAGTCGCCGGAATCATCCACGTGTAAGTCATGATAACTACTACAAAACATGATCATATCGTACATAAACATATATAAAACCATGTCTTGGTCAGATCACATCACAACATGTCATACGGAAACAAGTTAGACATCTTCTACTTTGTTGTTGCAAGTATTATGTGGCTGCTATGGGAAACTAGCAAGAACCATTCTTACCTGCCCAAAGCCACAAGAGTGATAATCAAGTTGCCTTTTAATCTTCTACAAGGACCGCCTTTGTGAAATCAGGTTCAACTAAAGTAGGAGGGATACACACCGGCCAGCCACTTTATGCAATATTGGTTCCATGTTTGTTGGTGAAACCGGTCTCTTGTGCGAGGACAAGTAAGGTTGGTCGGCCTGCTTTATCTCATAATACCATCAAACCCAAATAAGAAAAATAGAGCTGAACAATCTAAACATCAATGCCCACAACTTATTTGTGTTCTACTCGTACATATCATCTACGAATATACCTACCTCTGGTACCACTTTTAGGAACGAAGCATTGACCAAAAAAATCCTACGAACATCCAGAATCTATCTATGGAGATGCATATCAATGAGAGGGAGAGTGTGTCTACGTATCCATGTAGACTCTTAAGCGGAAGAGTATATAACACGGTTGATTTAGTCATATTCTTCATGATCCAATCATGATCTAATCTGATCTAGCTTCAAATGGACAACACCTCCATGTTCAGCACATGTGTATCTCGATGATGTCTCCTCCTCCTTGATCCAACAAGCGATAGGGAGAAGTAGATGGGATCTTGACGAGCATGACGACATGGTGGATATGGTGGTGGAGCAATGCGAGCAGGTCTTCACCAAGCGCCTTCGGAACTATGAACGAGGAAGAACTGGAGAGATGTGAGGGAGAGGGCTTCCTCAAGGGAGAGGACTTGTTGTGTTCAACCCTCCCCTCCCCTGCCCTCTCATATTTATAGAAGACAAGGCAGAGGAGGGGGCGCAACCCTAAACCCTTGATACTTCTTGAGCTTGCATTGGTTTTCCCTTGAAGAGGAAAGGGTGATGCAACAAAGTACATAAGTATTTCCCTCAGTTTGTTGAGAACCAAGGTATCTATCTAGTAGGAGGAACAAGCAAGGCCCCAATATTAGCACCTACACAAAAAATCAAACACTTGCACCTAATGCAACAAAGGGGTTGTAAATCCCTTCACGATTATTTGCAAGGACGAGATCTGACAGAGATAGGTATAAAAGATTACGGAAACAAAAAGTAAATAAATGGAAGCAATATATTTTTGGTAACTTTTTTATAGATTTGAAAATATAATATAAAAGATAGATCCGGGGGCCATGGGTTTCACTAGAGGCTTCTCTCATGAAGGAAAATAATATGGTGGGTGAACAAATTACTGTCAAGCAATTGATAGAAAAGTGAATAATTGTGAAGATATCTAAGGCAATGATTATGCATATAGGCATCATGTCTGTGTAAAGTAGACCGAAACGATTCTGCATCTACTACTATTACTCCACACAACGACCGACTCCTGCCTGCATCTAGAGTATTAAGTTCATTAAGAACAGAGTAATGCATTATGGAAGATGACATATGATGAAAACCCCATCTTTTTATCCTTGATGGCTACAATGCAATATGTGCCTCGCTACCCCTACTTTTTCACTGGGTGAGGACACCGCAAGATTGAACCCAAAACTAAGCACTTCTCCCATTGCAAGAATTACCAATCTAGTTGGCGAAACCAAACCAATAACTCGAAGAGACTTGCAAAGATATGAAATCATGCATATAAGAATTCAAAAAATATTAAAATAATATTCATAGATAATCTGAACATAAACCCACAATTCATCGGATCTCGACAAGCACACTTCAAAAGAGTATTATATCGAATAGATCTCCATGAAGATCATGAAGAACATGGTATTGGAGAACAAAGAGATAGAAGTAGCCATTTAGCTACTAGCTATGGACCCGTAGGTCTATGGTGAACTACTCACGCATCATCGGAGGGGCAATGGAGTTGATGTAGATTCCATCCGTGATCAATTCCCTCTCTGGCAGATTACCGGAAAAGGCTCCCAGATTGGATCTCACGGGAAGAGAGGCTCACGACTGCGGAAAAGTATTTTGTTGGCTCTTTTTGGTATTGGATGAATATTTGGGAATTTATAGGCCAAGGATTAAGGTTAGGAGAGCTATAGGGGGGCCAAAAGCTAGGGGGCGCGACCCCCACTAGGGCGCGCCCTGTAGGCTTGTCGCCTCCTGCCAGGTCTCCTGCCCCCTTCTCCAAGTCTGGGAGGTGTCTTCTCGTCCAAGAAAAATCATTCCATAGATTTTATTCTGTTTGGACTCCGTTTAATATTCCTTATCTGCAATACTCAAAAAACATGGAAAAATAGAAACTGGCACTAGGCTCTAGATGTGGGGACCCCGACTTACGAGTCGAGATTGCCGAATGAGTGTGCTCAGTGATCCCAGAGATCAATGCTCACAGAACACACAGATACTAAATATTAAGAGTCTTATATCCATACATATCATTTGATACAATAAATGGCCTTATCGGTCAAGTCTTACACATATAGGGCCTTAAGGGACAACACACCAAACTGGACCAATAGCGGAAATATTGGTCGAAAGCGTGAACCCATGCCATCAGCCTTAACCTACATGCATTCTGACTGGGATGCATCCTAGCTCGGAGGAACTTCACCAAGTTACTCTTCACCATACTGGTTCTCTCATACCTGGTCAATGAAATAACCAGTGGCAAGCCAATGAGTACTTTGAATGTACTCGCAAACAGCCCATGATATGAATAGTGCAATTGGAATGATAACAAGTGATATGCAGTATTGGTGGAAAGCAGCTTAACTATAAACAAACATGATCATGGATGTGCAACATAATCTAGATGCTATTTAGAAGAACAGGTTACAGATATCAATATATATGTCAAGGGCTGAACAGTCCGGGTTCACCAGATATGCCAAGTCACCAAACTTGGTCATATCAACTCTTTCTGAGATAACACCATTAAACACACACACACTTGGATTATGCGGAAACGACTGGACGTAGTTTAAGCAGGATTACCCAACTGTCCTTGACCGTGGGCACAACTATTCGACTAGTTTCACACTCTGCAGTGGTTGTACGCTGTACCTATGAGATCCGAGAAACTTTCGTGTCATCCATGACTCGCGGTATATAACATACCCGAGGTAAGTACCCGATCAATGCCTTCCCCTGACGATACTAGACAAAGAGATCCACTCGATTGGTACCCAGCCCACATGATGTACGTCTTACGAGCACCAACTCTGGACAGTATCATCCATGCGGGGACCAACGGTGTGCCGGGACACGTAAAAATAGCATAGTCGTCCTACCTAGCACAACCCCGTCACAAGAGTGACCACTTATCACTCCCTCCACTAATACTATGGCTCTTGGCTATCACCTACCAGAGTAATCAACAAAGCCTCGTCCCATAAAGGGGTAACATGGTCGCACATATAAGGTTGGGACGGTCGACACATCATAAATCTATTCCCATATCCTGTCACACCCTCTTTTCACTTCCATCTTTCCCTGTAATGCAAAAACCTGAGCATGTTAAAACTTTTTCAAAACTAATGATGTGAGTGCCATGATTATCATTGTATGCTTGTGTTCTTGATCATGTGATTATAAAAACCACATTTCACAAGATTTAATTGTTTCCAAAACCTTTTCTGATTTCTGATGAAGGTAAAACCCTACTTTGAGTTGCACTACATGCCCTTGATGGCAAGGAATGTTCTTACCTAAAGTTGGTGATTTGATTCTAGTACTATTTTGGTACTCCAAAACCACAAAATTATTATTTTGTGGATTATTTTTCTAAATTAATTGCATGTCCATTTCTGAGGCCAGAAATGGTATTCCTAGATGGAAAAATACTTTTCTTCCTTAGAAAAATCTCATTAAATTTGGGGATGATGAGAAGGACATATATTTTCCAGACATAAGATTTTAACCCCTATTTATATTATTATTATTTGAGTAAAACCCTGAAAACCATTTTTGTCTGTTTTGACCTTTTGAAATATTTCCAAAGGAAATATTCTAAATAAAATCCTAGAAAATTCCAGTGGTATCCCTAAGCCATATTTGGTGTCCTCATAAAGTTTCACCTTGATCCAAGGTGATTAAGGACCCCAAATAACTGCAAAACCCCTTTTCTCCAGATTGAAGTTAGAGCAACTCTACATAGAAAAGTTTGTCCAATGATGTTGAAACTTTGCAGGAATGCCTAATACCTCAAATGAGGGTTCCACACAAAAAATAGGATTTGCGGGACTTAGTTTGCCCACATTATCTTTGGAAGGAACATATCTGGTCAAATGGAGAAGTTTTCAAGTTTACAAAGCTAAACTTGTCCAATGGAGCTCAAACTTGGTGAAACCCCATGTTTTAGCACCAAACTCAATCCTGTTAAGTTGCAGAACCAGTGGTGGGGTGCAACCACCCCAAACCACTGTCGAGCACCTTCTCACAGATGGGTAAAAGCCCCTCTAGCCATAGCTAAACCCAACCCCTTTGCCCCAAACTCTCAGATTAGGTGGCCAGTATCAATGCCCAGCCCCAGTCAACTGGCCCCTCTTTGGTTCAAAGTAGAAATGCCAATATCTCCATTCTAAGCTTCAGCTCAAAGCTAACAACACATGTTTCTCCTGTCTTTCTTGACTAGCCGAAGCTCCCACGGGACTTCAACGGCTAGCCTCATCCCATCTAGCGCCCAGGACATGCTAGACACGTCCAAAGCACCTCAGAGCGCACCAGCATGCTGTGGCATGCCAAAACTGCGCTCTGGGCGCGCTACAGAGAACTCCAAGGTGGGGGCGACGCTCTCGGCCAGTTCCAGCCTCCCCCGAGGTGTCCAACTTCTTCCCCGACAACCCCTCTACATCAAGCGACCATATGGGCCCCTGCACTCCCGCGCTATATCTTGTGCGACACGTGCCCGCGCGCACCAGTACCGGCCAGAGTTGTGCGGCCACTGGTGCTCGACTCCACTCTCTCTTCCTTCCTCGCAGTAGGTTGTGGCAGTCCAAAACCACGTCCTAAGACTGTGGTTTCGACCCCAGCTCCTCTCTTCACCCCCATGCACGCCACGGTGAGTCACCGGCGCTCCTGAATCGGCTCACCGTCGCGGGCCTATAAATAGCCCTCCCCCTCACTCCAGCACCCCTCAGACAGCATCGCACCAACCTCTAGTACCTCCCTAGCCACCTCAGCAAGCCAGCAGAGCCCCGGTGCTCGAGATCGACCGAGGCCCCTCCACCTCGGAGCTCCGGTTGATCTCCGGCTACACAACGGCTCCTGCGTTCCTCTGCCCACCAAACCACTCCCCTTGACCTCAGGGAGCTTTCCCCCAACTTTCCGAAGCAAATCCGTGCCCTAGCTACCCCCTCGACCTTCGCCCGAAACTCCTCCGCCGTGGGCTCCTCGTCACCGGTGAACCTGAGCCTCTCCGTCGTTGTTCCGACCACCAATAGGTAGGTCACGACGAGTCGGACCCATATCCGTCTTCGTTGGGGCCCGAGGACGTCGGTAGCCACGCCGACGTGATCCTCCTCCTCTATGGCGAGAGGTAGGAGACGACCCCGACAGGTGTGCACCACTTGTCGGTGGCCCAAATCTCTGTCCCTCGCTGTCCGCAGCCGCTGACTGCAGGGGTCCGCACGTCAGGTTCAAACCTGACGGTGCGCGCGCCTGGGCATGCTAGCTGGCTAGCCTTTGGGCCGGCCCAGTCCCACGCCGAGCCAGTCCAGGGGTTGTAGCCCTTTTTCTTTATTTTAAAAACTAGATTTTCAAAGATTTTTATAAAAATATTTAACCACTATAAAATATAAATTTTCCACTCTTATTCTTCTAAAAATATGTAGTATTTAATAGAACCATTGGTTGAATTTTTGCAGCAACTATTCTGTTTTATAATAATAAAAAGGATTAAATTGGAATAGTTTTGCTTCTGTTTAGTTGATTTTAAAAATATTCCTTCATTGGAATCAGAGGCAAATATTTTTAAAATAACAACCTAGATTTATCAGAAATAAGCAACATTTTTTAAAATGACTTTCTGATCTCTTTTGGAGTGAGCTATTTCTTGTTTTATCTTTTGACAACGATAGAAAATCAGTGTGACGAGGGAATCGGAGCGGAAGACCTCGAAGACCCCGGATACCTAGCTGACCAAGGCAATCAGCCCTTCGACCATGACTGAGCATATGTTATATTGAATGCTAGTGTAGCAAATATTTCCGTTGCATATGATCATAAGTGCCGGTAAATCATTGAAGTGATGTTACCGATGGCTCCTCCGGAGCACATGCATTGAGCTTGATCCTACCACCTATGAGGGTCATGCTAATATCATGTTGACAAGTAAAGGTAGAATAATATTAGCATGAGCATGTTGTTGGTATAAATCGAAGATTTATGAAAACCCCATCGGGTGCCACTAATGCCCGAGGGTCCACTTTTGGTGAAGTGGTGCACCGGGTATTTGTGTGAGTCTGGTTTCGGAAATGGGATTAGATTTATGATGTGTCGACCATCCCAACCTTACATGTACGACAACGTTACCCCTTATGGGACGGGGCTATGTTGATTACTCTAGTCGATGCTAGCAAAGAGCCACATTACTAGTCGCGGGAGTGATGTGTGGTCACTCTCGTGATGGGGTCGTGCCAGGTAGGGCGACTATGCCATTTTTACGTGTTCCAGGCACACAGTTGGTCCCCGCATGGTTGATACTGTCCATAGTCGGTGCTCGTAAGACGTACAACATGTGGGTTGGGTACCAATCGAGTGGACCTCTTTGGCTAGTATCGTTAGAAGAAAGGCATTGATCGGGTACTTACCTCGGGTATGTTATATACCGCGAGTCGTGGATGACACAAAAGTTTCCCAGATTTTGTGGGTCCAGCGTACTACCTCTTCAAAGTGTAAAACTATTCGAATAGCCGTGCCCACAATCAAGGACATTTGGGTAATCCTGCTTAAACTATGTCCACTTGTTTCCACATAAACCAAGTGTGGGTGCGTATGTGTTACATGGTGTTATTATGGAAGAAATTATATGACCAAGTTCGGCGACTTGGCATACAGGGTGAACCCGTATGGTTCAGCCCTCGCAGATATATTGATATCTGTAACCGGTTCTTCAAAAGTAGTTCTTAACTTATGATGCATACCTGTGATCATGTTTATTTACCACCAAGAGATATCCACCAAAGAAGCATGTTATTGTTATCCTTCACTTGCATTGTTTATATCATGGGATGTTTGCGAGTACATTCAAAAGTACTCATTGGCTTTCCACTGGTTATATTATTGACCAGACATGGAAGGACCGGAGTTTGGAGATGAGTACGTCTTCGGAGACGCCCCTGCGAACTAGGACGCTTCCCAGTCAGAATGCATGTTGGTGTAGGCTGATGGCATGGGCACCCACTTAGCCCTATGATTTCCGCTAATAGTTGTATTAGTGTGATTTGGCCTTATAGGCCCTACCTTGTGAACTTGACCATTCGGCCACGTGATGTAATAATTCGGTACTTGGATGTAAGACTCTTATTATTCAGTATCTATGTGTTCGGTGAGCATTGATCTCTGGGATCACTGAGCACGTACATTCGGCAATCTCGACTCGTAAGTCGGGGTCCCCACAGAGCTGGTATCAGAGCCATCCTGACTGTAGGAAGCCTTTGGTAGCATTGATGATAGCCGAGACAACTAGTGCACATAGACCTTAACCTGAGATTTTGCACCCACTAAAAAATTTCTAACCTTCTTCCATACATCTTGTAGATGGCCGTCGTACCTGAGATGCTTCTGGAGAAGGGCTTTCCCCTACTCTTGGGGGATAGCCTTAAGAAGTGCCAAGTACGCCGCACGCCCATCTTCCTCTACCACGAGCACTGGGTCAATGCCGACACTAAGGAGTATCACGTGGATGTGATAGTGAAGGCTAATGACTCCCCGACTAGCTGGTTCTTTGAAAGACCATAGATGGAGGATCTGATGTTGGGAGTGGAGGCAACCACATGAGAGGCGCTCATGTGTCTCCGCAACATCCTTCCTGAGATGGCTAATGAGCTAGCTACTCATCATCTACCTTTTGTTAACGATAGGATAGACGGGAGTTGGACACTCAACCCATCTTCTGAGGATGGGACACCACTAAGGTTTCATACCTACTTCAACCTCTCCTCCGACACTTTGACGCACCTTTTGATCAAGGAGTCAACAAAGATTCGCCAAGAGCTGCACCAAGTCAAGGATCTACGAGCAGCAAGACGATGTTCCACCGCCACCACCTCCTCCTGAAAGCTTGACTATGGCTCAGTTCCTTCAAGCTATCCGAGAGGAACGTCAAGCCAATAATGCCTCTATTCAGCAGCTGGCTCAAGTCTTGGCGAACAACCCGCCGAAGAACGGGAATGGCAATGGTCGCTCTACTCTCTCTGAATTCATGCAAACTACACCACCCATATTCACGGAGACAACTTAACCGTTGGATGCCGATGACTGGATCCGTACTATCGAAGACCTCCTCGCGCTGGTCAAATGCACTAATGATCGTGAGAAAGTCCTCTATGCTTCTCACTGTCTCGGAGGCACAGCCAGAGCTTGGTAGGATGGATTTCAGATCATGCGAGCAGGGCAAGTCATAACTTGGGCTATGTTCAAGGAAGGATTCTGCGCTGCTCACATTCCTCCCGGAATGATGGCCATTAAGAAGCGGAAATTACGAGCCTTAAGGCATGGCAGTGGATCCGTCAAGGAGTATTTGCAGAAGTTCAACCTCCTGTCAAGATATGCACCAGAAGATATCAACACTGAGGCCGCCAAAGTGGAACGCTTTATGGAAGGACTACAACAGTCACTCTAGTATTATCTGGTTGTTTGTGAATGTGGGACCTTCAGCGATCTGGTTAATAAGGCCCTTATGTTGGAGGACAAGCGTCGTGCCATGGACGACACCCGTGAGCGCAAGCTAATGGGTAGTGGAGGACCTAGTAACCCGAAGCCACGCCCATGGAAGTCAGCTCCAGCAAGACCCAACTATCAACAACAGCAGTACAAATCTCCAACATGTCGCCAGAACTACCAGCCTCAACACCAAGTCACCACCCAGCCATCATTCAACCCACTGAACAACAGTGGAGTCAAGACCAACCTTCCAGCACAAGTTACCTGTTCTGGATGTGGACAGATAGGGCACTATTCCAGGCAGTGTCCCAACAAGAAGCCCAATGCACCGCGCCCCAATGCGCCAAACCAAGGCCAAGGAGCACCAAGCAGGAACCAAGCTCCCCGCAATCAGCAGTATCGCAGCAGGGGGCAGATCAATTATATCTCCGCGGAAGAGGCACAGGAAGACCCAGACTGCATTCTGGGTACGTTCCTCGTCAACTCCACCCCAGCAACAGTATTGTTTGATTGTGGTGCTTCGCATTCTTCTGTTACACAAAGATTTGCGGAGAAATGTGGTTTAAAGCCTACTCTGCTTAACAGGAAAATGGCAATTCAAACCCCAGGAGCAGTGTTAAGGACCAACCTAGGATGTTGGAAGGCCGGGATTGTTATCAATGGGATAAGCTTCTCAACAGACCTCATTGTAATTAAGTCACAAGGCCTAGAAGTAATTCTCAGCATGGATTGGTTGGCCAAACATTAGAGCATCTTGGACTGTGCCAACAGGGCTATTACCATGACAAGCAACCAATGGGTCAAAGTCAAGTATGTCTTTGAGCCAGTAACCACTCGAGTACCGTAGTTTAACAGCCTGTCAGAGGTAGAACTCGATCGAGTGCCAATAGTCTATGAGTACCCGAATGTCTTTCCTGATGAGCTAGCTGGGATGCCTCCCGACCGAGACATCGAGTTCATCATTGAGGTCATGCCTGGGTCAAGGCCTATCTATAAGAAGCCTTACAGCATGGGATCCAAAGAGGTAGCAGAGCTGAAGAAGCAACCGGATGAGCAACTCAGGAAAGGGTTCATTTGTCCGAGTGCGTCACCTTGGGGATCACCTGTTCTGTTCGTGTCCAAGAAGGATGTGACTATCAGACTCTGCGTCGATTACCGTTCTCTCAATGAGGTCACGATTAAGAACAAGTACCCACTCCCCTAGATTGAAGACTTGTTTGATCAGTTAAATGGAGCTAAGGTATTTTCCAAGGTCGACCTCCGATCTGGATATTACCAATTGAAGATCCGACCCGAGGACATACCCAAGATTGCGTTCGTGACCCGGTACGGTCTATACAAATGCACTGTCATGTCTTTCGGGTTGACTAATGCCCCAGCATATTTCATGTACCTCATGAACAAGTCTTCATGGAATACCTAGACAATTTTTTCGTCGTATTTATTGATGACATATTAATCTTTTCCAAGTCCGAAGAAGAGCATGAGCAAAACTTGAGGTTAGTGTTGGAAAAGCTTCGAGAGCACCAACTTTATGCCAAATTCAGCAATTGCCAATTCTTCCTGAACGAACTTGGATTCTTGGGTCATATCATGACAGCAGTGGATTGGTAGTTGATCCCTCCAAGATTACTACGGTAACCAACTAGGAGTCTCCAATCGATGTGAAGGAAGTCAGGAGCTTCCTCGGACTCCCGTGATATTACCGCAAGTTTGTAGAAGGATTCTCCCACATCGCTCGACCCATGACTCAGCTCTTGAAGAAGGGCAAGAAGTTCAAATGGACACAGGAGTGTGAAGCAAGCATTCCAAGGGTTGAAGAAGAGATTGACTACCGCCCCGGTATTGGCCACTCCAGATATCAGCAAGGAGTTTGTGATATATTGTGATGCCTCCAGAACCGGGCTCGATGGAGTTCGAATGCAAGATGGCAGAGTTGTGGCCTATCTGTCACGACAACTGCGCCCGCATGAGGAGAATTATGCCAACGATGATCTCGAGTTGGCAGAAGTAGTGCATGCCCTAAAGACATGGCGCATTACCTTCTGGGGAAGCGATGTGAAATATACACCGACCGCAGAAGTCTAAAGTATATCTTCACCCAAAGGGAATTGAATATGAGGCAACGAAGATGGTTCGAGTTAATCAAAGATTACGACCTCGTCATTCAATATCACCTCGGTAAGGCCAATGTAGTGGCTGATGCCTTAAGCAGGAAGACCAGCACCTTGAACGTCATGCTCAAAGAAAGGTAACCCGCCTTATATGAAGAAATGGAGAACTTCGAACTGGAGCTAGTGGAATCAAGATTCCTAGCTAACCTCGAAGTCAAGCCAACACTGGTTGATGATACCAAGGGGTCCCAAAAGGGTCACAAGAGCATTGAAGGCATCAAGAAGAAGATTCAGGAAGGGAAGGCCCTAGAATTTTCAGTGAATGAACAAGGAGTAGTGTGGTTTGGGAAACGTTTATGCATACCCAACAAGGCTGAATTCAAGGATTTGATCCTATAGGAAGCACATGATACACCTTACTCTATTCACCCAGGTGGTACCAAGATGTATCAAGATCTCTGAGAAAAATTCTGGTGGCATGGCATGAAGAGGGAACTAACGTCATATGTTGCCAAGTGCGACGTATGCCAGCGAGTCAAGGCTGAGCATCAGCGACCTGCTGGGCTGCTACAACCACTCCAAGTGCCAGAATGGAAGTGGGACAAGGTAGGCATGGACTTCGTTACTGGCTTACCAAGGTCTAGCAGAGGCCATGACTCCATATGGGTCATTGTCTACCATCTGACCAAGGTGTCCCATTTCATTCCAGTCAACACCACTTATGATGGAAACAAGTTGGCTAGTCTCTATATTGAGTGTATTATGAGCCTTCAAAGAGTTCCCAAAGAGATTGTATCTGACCGAGGCACGTGGTTCACCTCAAGATTTTGGAAGAAGTTCCAAGAAGCCCTTGGAACCAAGCTCTCATTCAGCACCACTTTCCACCCGCAAACGGGCGGACAAACGGAGACTGTAAACCAGATATTCAAAGAGATGCTCCGCGCTTGCATCTTGGCACATGGTGCCAAATGGGAAGAGTGTCTGTCGTTCGCTGAGTTCTCATAGAACAACAGCTACCAGTCCAGTCTCCAGATGGCCCCATTTGAAGTGCTATACTGACGAAAGTGCCGCACCCCGCTCAACTGGTCCGAAACCGGTGAAGGCTTGATTTTCGGGCTGGAAGTTTTGCACAAGGCAGAAGAGAAGGTGTAGATTGTCCGAGAAAACCAAAAAGCAGCCAAGTTGCAACAAAAGAGCTATGCGGATTCTCACCGCAGAGATATGGAGTTCCTTCCCGGAGACCAGGTGTACCTTCGTGTCACCCCTCTTAAGGGAACCAAGCGTTTCCATGTTAAAGGGAAAGTTGCTCCAAGGTTCCTTGGACCTTTTAAGATCATGACAAGGTGTGGATAGGTTGCTTACCAGTTGGAGCTACCTCCGGAACTTTTGGGTGTGCACAACGTCTTCCACGTGTCACAACTTCGGAAATGTCTTCAAGCGCCAAATCGTCCTGATCTTTACAAGGACATTGACCATCAGGCCATCGACCTTCAGTCAGACCTCACCTACTGCGAGAAGCCGATCCGCATCCTGGATGAAGCAGAGCGTTGCACCAGAAGCGGCACCGTTAAGTATTTCAAGGTTCAGTGGAGCAACCACACCGAAGAAGAAGCAACATGGGAGCGTGAAGACTACCTCCGATCTGAGTTTCCGAACCTTTTTAGCACCTAGCTTAGGAATCTCGGGGACGAGATTCTTGTAAGGGGGATAGGTCTGTCACACCCTGTTTTCACTTCCATCTTTCTCTGTAATGCAAAAACCTCAGCTTTTTAAAACTTTTTCAAAACTAATGATGTGAGTGCCATGATTGTCATTGTATGCTTGTGTGCTTGATCATGTGATTATAAAAACCACATTCCACAAGATTGAATTGTTTCCAAAACCTTTTCTGATTTCTGATCAAGGTAAAACCCTACTTTGAGTTGCACTACATGCCCTTGATCGCAAGGAGTGTTCTTACCCAAAGTTGGTGATTTGATTCTAGTACTATTTTGGTATTCCAAAACCACAAAATAATTATTTTGTGAATTATTTTTCTAAATTAATTGCATGTCCATTTCTGAGGCCAGAAATGGTATTCCTATGTGGAAAAATACTTTTCTGCCTGAGAAAAATCTGATTAAATTTGGGGATGATGAGAAGGACATATATTTTCCATACATCAGATTTTAACCCCTATTTGTACTATTATTATTTGAGCAAAACCCTAAAAACCATTTCTGTCTGTTTTGACCTTTTATATTTCCAAAGGAAATATTCTTAATAAAATCCTAGAAAATTGTAGTGGTATCCCTAAGATATATTTGATGTCCACATAAAGTTTCACCTTGATCCAAGGTGATTAAGGACCCCAAATAACTGCAAAACACCTTCTCTCCAGATTGAAGTTAGAGCAACTCTACATAGCAAAGTTTGTCCAATGATGTTGAAACTTTGCAGGAGTGCCAAATACCTCAAATGAGGGTTCCACGCCAAAAATGGGATTTGTGGGACTTAGTTTGCCCACAATCTCTTTGGAAGGAACGGATCTGGTCAAATGGAGAAGTTTTCAAGCTTACAAAGCTAAACTTGTCCAATGGAGCTCAAACTTGGTGAAACCCCATGTTTTAGCACCAAACCCAATCCTCTTAAGTTGCAGAACCATTGGTGGGGTGCAACCACCCCAAACCACTCTCGAGCACCTTCTGACAGATGGGTAAAAGCCCCTCTAGCCATAGCTACACCCAACCCCTTTGCCCCAAACTCTCAGATTAGGTGGCCAGTATCAATGCCCAGCCCCAGTCAACTGGCCCCTCTCTGGTTCAAAGTAGAAATGCCAAAATCTCCATTCTAAGCTTTAGCTCAAAGCTGACAACACCTATTTCCCTTGTCTCCCTTGACCAGCAGAAGCTCCCACGGGACTTCAATGGCTAGCCTCATCCCATCCAGCGCCCAGGACATGCTAGACACGTCCAAAGCACCTCAGAGCGCACCAGCATGCCGTGGCATGCCAAAACTGTGCTCTTGGCGCGCTACAGAGAACTCCAAGGTGGGGGGATGCCCTCGGCCAGTTCTAGCCTCCCCCGAGGTGTCCAACTTCTTCCCTGACAACCCCTCTGCGTCAAGTGACCATCAGGGCCCCTCCTCTCCCGCACTAGAGCTTGTGCGACGCGTCCTCGTGCGCACCAGTACCACCCAGAGTTGCGCGGCCACTAATGCTTGACTCCACTCTCTCTCCCTTCCTCGCAATAGGTTCTGGTAGTCCAAAACCATGTCCTAAGACCGTGGTTTCTACCCCAGCTCCTCTCTGCACCCCCATGCGCGCCACGATGAGTCACCAGCGCTCCAGAATCGGCTCACCGTCGCGGGCCCATAAATAGCCCCCCCTCGCTCCAGCACCCCTCAAACAGCATCGCAGCAACCTCTAGCACCTCCCTAGCCACCTCGGCAAGCCAGCAGAACCACGCTGCTCGAGATCGACCGAGGCCCCTCTGCCTCAGAGCTCGGGTCGATCTCCGGCTACACGATGGCTCATGCGTTCCTCTGCCCACCAAACCACTCCCCTTGACCTCACGGAGCTTTACCCCTACTTTCCCAAGCTAATCCGTGCCCTAGCTACCCCCTCGACCTTCGGCTGAAACTACTCCGCTGCGGCCTCCTCGTCGCCGGTGAACCTGAGCCTCTCCGTCATTGTTCCGACCACCAACAGGTAGGCGACGACGAGCCGGACCCATTTCCATCTTCGTTGGGGCCCAAGGACGTTGGTAGCCACGCTGGCGTGCCAACAGGTAGGAGACGACCCCGACAGGTGTGCCCCACCTGTCGGTGGCCCAACTCTCTCTCCCTCGCTGCCCATAGCCGCTGACCGCAGGGGCCCGCATGTCAGGTTCAAACCTGATGGCGCGCGTGCCTGGGAAGGCTAGCTGGTTGGTCTTTGTGCCAGCCGAGTCCCAGGCTGAGCCAGGCCAGGGGCCGTAGCCCTTTTTCTTTATTTTAAAAAGTGGATTTTCAAAGATTTTTATAAAAAGATTTAACCAATGTAAAAATAAAAAATTTCCACTGTTATTCTTCTAAAAATATGTAGTATTTAATAGAACCATTGGTTGAATTTTTGCATTAACTATTCTGTTTTATAATAATAGAAGGATTAAATTGGAATAGTTTTGCTTCTTTTTAGTTGATTTTAAAAATATTCCTTCATTGGAATCAGAGGCAAATATTTTTAAAATAACAACCTAGATTTATCAGAAATAACCAACAATTTTTAAAATGAATTTGTGATTTGTTTTGGAGTGAGCTATTTCTTATTTTATCTTTTGATGACGATAGAAAAGCCGTGTCACGAGGGAATCGGAGCAGAAGACCTCGAAGACCCCGGATACCTAGCTGACCAAGGCAAGCAACCCTTTGACCATGACTGAGCATATATTATATTGCATCCTAGTGTAGCAAATATTTCCGTTGCATATGATCATAAGTGTCGGTAAATCATTGAAGTGATGTTACCGATGGCCCCTCCGGAGCACATGCATTGAGCTTGATCCTACCACCTATGAGGGTCATGCTAATATCATGTTGACAAGTAAAGGTAGAATAATATTAGCATGAGCATGTTGTTGGTATAAATCAAAGATTTATGAAAACCCCATTGGGTGCCACTAAAGCCCGAGGGTGATGATGAGTTGGGTGGCCACTTTTGGTGAAGTGGTGCACCGGGTATTTGTGTGAGTATGGTTTCGGAAATGGGATTAGATTTATGATGTGTCGACCATCCCAACCTTACATGTACGACCATGTTGCCCCTTATGGGACGGGGCTATGTTGATTACTCTGGTCGGTGCTAGCAAAGAGCCACATTCCTAGTGGCGGGAGTGATGTGTGGTCACTCTTGTGATGGGGTCGTGCCAGGTAGGGTGACTATGCCGTTTTTACATGTTCCAGGCACACCGTTGGTCCCCGCAGGGTTGATACTGTCTAGAGTCAGTGCTCGTAAGACGTACAACATGTGGGCTGGGTACTAATCGAGTGGACCTCTTTGGCTAGTATCGTTAGAAGAAAGGCATTGATCGGGTACTTACCTCGGGTATGTTATATACCGCGAGTCGTGGATGACACGGAAGTTTCCCGGATCTCGTGTGTCCAACGTACTACCTTTGTAGAGTGTAAAACTATTCGAATAGTCGTGTCCACAGTCAAGGACAGTTAGGTAATCCTGCTTAAACTATGTCTAGTTGTTTCCACATAAACCAACTGTGGGTGCGTATGTGTTACATGGTGTTATTATGGAAGAAATGATATGACCAACTTTGGTGACTTGGCATATAGGGTGAACCCGGATGGTTGAGCCCTCGATAGATATATTGATATCTGTAACCTGTTCTTCAAAAGTAGTTCTTAACTTATGATGCATACCTGTGATCATGTTTATTTACCACCAAGAGATATCCACCAAAAAAGCATGTTATTGTTATCCTTGACTTGCATAGTTCATATCATGGGCTGTTTGCGAGTACATTCAAAAGTACTCATTGGCTTGCCACTGGTTATATTATTGACCAGACATGGAAGGACCGGAGTTTGGAGATGAGCACGTGTTTGGAGACACCCCTGCGAACAAGGACGCTTCCCAGTCAGAATGCCTGTTGGTGTAGGCTGATGGCATGAACACCCGCTTAGCCCTATGATTTCTGCTACTAGTTGTATCAGTGTGATTTGGCCTTATAGTCCCTACCTTGTGAACATGACCATTCGGTCACCTGATGTAATAATTCGGTACTTGGATGTAAGACTCTTATTATTCAGTATCTGTGTGTTCGGTGAGCATTGATCTCTAGGATCACTGAGCACGTACATTCGGCAATCTCGACTCGTAAGTCGGGGTCCCCACATTTTCGAAACCACTCACACCAAAATACCCGGTGCACCACTTCACCAAAAGTGGCCACCTAACTCATAATCACCCTCGGGCATTAGTGGCACCCGACGGGGTTTTCATAAACCTTTGATTTATACCATCATCATGCTCATGCTACTATTATGCTTAGTTCTACTTGTCAACATGATATTAGCATGACCCTCATAGGTGGTACGATCATGCTCAAAATGGAAGTGCTCCAGAGGAACCATCGGTAACATCACTTCAATGATTTACCGATACTTATGATCATATGCAACTGAAATATTTGCTTTACTAGCATGCAATATAACATATGCTCAAACTTGGTCACAGGGTTGCTTGCCTTTGCTCACATAAGTCCTCGGGGTCTTCGAGGTCTCCCGGTCCAACTCCGAGTACTCCGTCTACCCGTCACTATTGTCGGAAACAACCACGGTAAACCACACAGCAAGCAGAAACAAAAGGGCTAAATAAATGGAGGTTATATTTTTCTTGGACCTCTCTGTTCATAAGAAAAATACCTGAATCTTTCTATAGGAGGTTTGGACCCTCAGGCATTTTTGAATGGATGAAAGGAAGGATGGGTGACCCTTAAAGAAGCCTACAAAAAATATTATGATAAGAATGAGTGGAGGCACTCATTAAACAGAGAACAGATTTAGAAACATTTAGAAAGTTGTTTCACTGGATTTGGAGTTCGTATGAATATTCCATGGATTTTGTAAGATGGGATAAATAGCAAAAGGGAGGTATTTATTTATTGCAACAGAAATATGCCATACAAAAATGTTGACCAAGGCTCTAAAAATAGGGTACGATTTTAGAAGGCTCCGGACATTGGAATCACTCCATTTGGAGTTTATTTGAACCCTATATGACTTTTGAAAGGTGGGCTAATTATATTCAAATTTGCATTTGAATAATAATACCACAGAAACTTGCTCTCGAAAAATGTGTCATGCACATATGTGCATAGAGCTTGAATTTATGAACCTGTAGAAATTTGAATCATTAGAATTGGAGTTCAAATGAATTTATAAGGGATTTTTAAAGTTACGAAGAAAAAGAAAAAGGCAATAGAAGGCTACCACAGGGGGTTATATTGCGCTCGGGCGCTAGATAGATGGTGGGTCGGACCAGCTGTGTTAGCTGGCCAGCGAAGCGGCCACGTCGATGGCGCACTCGCCCGAATAAGCTTTCAGAGCTGGGAAATGATGACAAGTTGATGGATATAATTCTCGCCCCTAGTTGGTTACCCCAAGTGGAAGGTGGAGATGTAGTGAGCAGCAGATTTCCCTTACACGGAGACTGTAAGGTTTATCAAATAGGAGGACTCCAAGGCTCAACCAGTAGGTGTCTTCCACCCTGGCGCTAGCAGAAGACGTGGACCTGCACACAAAACAAATAACTTTGCTCCCAACGAGTATAGAGAGGTTCTCAATCTCTCCGGCCTTGTAGTTTGCAAAGGATCAAAACACAAGCCGGAAAGTAATAGTGATTGCGACGGAAAAGTAAATGAAAGCGGTAAATGATGGAGGTGTAAACAATGATGGTGATATGGACCGGAGTCACATGATGTTCACTAGTGATGTCTCTCTCCCAAAAGACGATAAAAAACTATGCTTGGGTAAACAAATCACAATTGGGAAATTGACAGAATTATGATCGCACTGCAATGCTAATTATGCGACTTGATAGTTAGAGGTTCAATAGTAATGGGCAGTACGCCAAGACAAGTAGACCGTTTATTCATCAAAATCTACTTACTAATCATCCACCTTGAGATATCTATCCAGAACATCTCTCCGGTATTGAGTTGCGAGCCCCACCCAAAGTGTAAACTCAAAGCAACGGACAACAACATTAACGAACTATGCATAAGGTAAACAATCCTTGCAACCGTGGTCTCAACCACCGTTGTTTTCTCCCTGGTGGCAACAAGCACATCCCCTAGTCTCATGTTTCTTCACTCAAGCTAGACATCGAGGGGCATGAACCCACAATCATGCATAACACTCCCTATTGGAGTTACAATCTACTACTCGGCCAAAGCAATAAATGGCAACGGAGAACATGCATGAATCACTAAGGAACATAATATAAAAGGATGATCAAATATATAACTCATAACAGTCTGTAAGTGCATCTAGTGCCCCTTAGTGATTTTGGTGGTTTGAAGACTTATAGGTTAAGTATCTAATGTGTTTTTAAGTGTACATAGGATCTATAAGTCATTGAGGAGTTTGAGATATTTGAAGAATATCGACCCCTAAATATTGGTATCAGAGCAAGGTACTCCCTTGTTCTGTGTGATTTTGGTTTAACCACCTGGAGTTTTAGTTATGTCGACTGCAGGCATGTTCAAGGTGACTGCACCATGTCCCACCTACGAAGGGAAGAACTTTCCTTTCTGGAAGAACAAAATGCAACTGCATCTGCAAGCAATTGACAATGATCTCTGGTATATTGTGGAAAATGGCGTTCCCCTCGTTTCTGCTAGTGTCACTGCAGCTGATGTGAAGAGATTTAAGCAACTCGATTCTCAAGCGAAGAACATCATCTGTGGCTATTTGAGCCCAGGTCTGTTTGGAAGAGTAAGTGCTTTGGGATCTGCAACACTGATCTGGGAGAGATTGTGCAAGGTAAATGAAGGAGTATCAACCCAGCGTGACTCTCGTGTTGATATTCTTCGCAATCTCTTCAATCGTTTCAAGAGACATGACAATGAATGCTGCCAAGACACCTTTGATCGCCTCACAGATATATCAAATGAACTGCAAGCACTGGGAGCTCGAGACATCACTGATCACGAAGTTGTGAAGAAACTGCTGAGATCCTTGGATCCTTCATTTGACACTCTAGTTCTGATGATTCAAGAAAGACCAGACTACAAGATGCTAGATCCAGCTGATATTCTTGAAAGGCTAAATACTCATGAATTCTAGCAAGAAGAAAAGAGAGATCTATATGGACCAAGCTATTCCAGACCACGAGCACTGAAGGCTAGAGCAATTTCCTCATCTGAAGAAGAAACAGATGACAGCAGTTGTGACCCTGAAGAATTTGGACAGGAGCTTGCAATGCTTGTGAGGAAATTCCAAAGATTTACACGACGAGGCCAGTTCGGTAAATCATCAAGAAGAGACATGAGGAAATCAGAATCTGCATCTGAGGACTACAAGAAACGGACCTGTCACAAGTGCAAGAAATCAGGTCATTACATTGCTGATTGTCCTCGCTGGGGAAAGGAATCAAAGAAGAAGAAATACAAGGATGACAGTTCTGATGACTCAAGGAAGAAGAAGAAATCCTCAAAATCCTCATCTTCAAAGTCTTCCTCACACAAGAAGACTAGCTTCAGAAAGGCTCGGGCACTTATTGGCAAGGAAATGGATTCCGAGGAAGAATCAGAAGAATGTGATGATGAAGAAGGCTCTAGAGAAGATTCAGAATCCGGACAGGCTAGTCTTGCACTAGCAACCAATTTTGTCAGCAAGTCAATCTTCAATATTGAAGAAAATGAGTGCACCATCCATACTGATGACTATGCTGATGACTTCGCTCCAACCTATTGCTTCATGGCAAAAGGTTCAAGGTATCACATAATGCCTCCTCCTCTGATTCAAGTGACTGTGAACATGATGATTACAAAAAACCCAGTTACAGTAAACTTGCCATCATTGCCACTAAACAACAAACTGCTCTGGAAAAGCTTCAAAAACTGCTAGACAAAACTGATGATCTGTTGAATGAAGAAATGAATCTTAATCAAATCCTCACTGATGACATGAAAAATCTTCAGTCTAGATTTGATATTCTTCAGGATCGTTATGATACACTCCTCACTGATCATGAGAAGCTTTCCTACGAATTTCTTCAAAGGAAGCTTGATCTTGAGAAGCTGAGGATGTCTTATGATGATCTTCGAATGGAAAATGATTCATTACTAGCTCAACAGATCAGCGCTAGTCAAATTGAATTTATTCCTCCATGTCTTAAATGCATTGATCGTGAAACTACTAATTCTTCACCAGAATCTTCAAATGCTACCACTGCTACAGATTCTTCAACTGCACCTGTTGTGTCAGTTTCCTCACTTGAGGAAAACACAAATGTCACTGATGAAAATGCAGGGTTGAAGGAATTGTATGTGACAGGCATGTACAAAAGCCTCAAAGGACATCAAATCCTTTGTGATGTGCTCAAAAAGCAGAACTTGAACAGGAACCCGAGGAAAGAAGGAATTGCCTTTGAGAGGAAATTGAATGCTGATGGATCTTATTGGAAACCTGAGCAGTATCCCAAAACCTCATGGGTTGCTGCTATTGGGCCTCCATTTGATCCATCTAATCTAACTGGCTTCTCATGTGAATTATCCTATTCCTCGGATGAGTCATTTGATTCCAACTATAAACTGTTCAAAAATCAATCTGGTGAAGTATTTGCTCGATATGTTGGAACTAACTGCAGGAATGGCCCTCCTCTGAGGAAAATCTGGGTTCCCAAAAGCTGTCTTGAAAATCTTCAAGTGAATGTCCTCATGACATCACCTCTGAAGAATCTGAACCCCAGATCAAATTCCTCAGGAGGACCAAAGTCTTCAAGAGGATCAAAATCCTCAACTGGTCAAAACTATGCTCATACCCATGCTTATGCGTCTAACATGCAGGGAAACTACAAGGAATATGATTATGAGCGCTATTCTTCAAATTATTATGTTCATAAATCCTCAAACCAGTTCTCTGCATACTCATATGAGTACTTTAACCCCCTACTATTAAGAGAAGTGCATTAGCTTCAATGCCACCTTTCTCATATGGTGCTCGCAGGATGTTGAACGCTTTGCCACCCCTTCAGATGTGGGTGGTGAAGAAATCAAACTAATCACTTCTGCAGGTCAGGTCTCCAGATGAAAATCATCATTTGAAGAATTTGCTGGAGACCTGAGGAAATGCTTGATAGGACGCAAGCTAATGATTGATGAAATAGAAATATTTCACATGTCCTTACATTTCTGTAGTGATGAAATCACTAAACTGATGAAATTAGCATCATATTCTTCAAACTTGAAGCATATGAGATGGTAAGCTGTACTAATTCATCTGAAGGATGACAAACCCAAAAACACCGAGTGGGTTCTCGATAGTGGCTGCACACATCACATGACTGGTGATAAAAGCCTACTGATGAATATGCCACTAACTCCATCACCTCTGAAGCAAATCACAGATGCTGATAAAGGTAAAAGCAAGGTATTGGGACTTGGCAAAGTAGCTATTTCCAAGGATAGACATATGGACAAAGTGATGCTTGTTGAATCCCTTGGCTTTAACCTCATGTCAGTCTCGATGCTTTGTGATCTTGACATGATTGTTATCTTTGGTAGATATAGATGTGTAGTCATCATGGAATCTGACAGATCCAAAGTCTTCGAAGGTGTAAGAAGAGGGGATTTGTACATTGTTGATTTCTCTACAGGTCCTCAACCAGCCACTTGCTTTCTAGCAAAAACCTCAGAAGGATGGCTGTGGCACAGAAGACTAAGTCATGCAGGCATGAGGAATTTACACACACTTGCAAGGAAGAAGCATGTCATTGGCATCGAATCTGTCAAATTCCTCAAGGATCATCTCTGCGGTGCTTGTGAATCTGGGAAAATGACCAGATCCAAGCATCCCTCCAAAACCATCTTGACCACTACCCGTCCATTTGAATTGCTTCATATGGATTTGTTTGGACCTACTCACTATGCAACACTAACCAATGCAGCATCTCTATATGGCTTTGTCATAGTTGATGATTATTCCAGATACACCTGGGTGCATATCATAGTGTATAAAACTGAAGTGCAGGAAATCTTCAAACGATTTTCTTCAAGGGCCTCGACGAACTTCGGCATCAAGATCAAACATATTAGGAGTGATAATGGAACCGAGTTCAAAAACACTGGTCTTGATGATTATCTTGATGAACTTGGTATTACTCACGAATTGTCTGCTCCTTATACTCCTCAGCAGAATGGTGTCGTCGAAAGAAAGAACAGGACTCTGGTTGAAATGGCAAGAACTATGCTTGAAGAATATCAGACTCCTCGTCGATTCTGGCCTGAAGCAATCAACACTGCATGCCATATCATCAACAGGGTATATCTTCACAAATTCCTCAAGAAAACCTCATATGAACTCCTCACTGAGAAGAAACCCAATGTAAGTTATTTCAAAGTCTTCGGTGCAAAATGCTGGATTAGAGATCCTCACCATAGCTCAAAATTTGCACCTAAGGCAGATGAAGGTTTTATGCTCGGTTATGGAAAGGACTCGCACACCTACAAAGTCTTCAACAACTATCACAACAAAGTTGTTGAGACTGTAGATGTGCGGTTCGATGAAACTAATGGCTCGCAAAGAGAGCAATTGCCTTCTGATCCAGATAAGCTGTCTCCTGAGGAAGCAATAAAGCTTAAACCTACTGAAGACATTGTTCCCACTGAGGAAATTGAAGAAGAAATAATCCCTATCGCTGACAGAAACCAAGAAGATGCTCCTGAGGAAATTGCAACAACACCACTTCCTCAGCCCAGACAAAATCCTCAACCAGCTCATCCGAGGATTGCAAATGAAGTAGAACTTGACAAAATCCTCAATGACATCAACGCGCCAGGTCCTCTCACTCGCTCAAAAGCTTCACACTTAGTTAACTTTTGTGGGCATTTCTCTTTTGTATCTATCACAGAACCCTCAAAAGTAGCTGAGGCTTTTCTGGAACCGGAGTGGATCCAAGCCATGCAAGACGAACTTCTTCAATTCAAGCTGAATGACGTATGAGAGCTCGTCAAATGACCCGATCCTCGCAAGCATAACATCATCGGCACCAAGTGGATTTTCTGAAACAAGCAAGATGAGGACGGTCAAGTGGTGAGGAACAAGGCATGACTTGTAGCCCAAGGCTACACCCAGGTTGAAGGAATAGATTTCGATGAAACTTTTGCACCTGTTGCTAGACTTGAAGCTATTCGAATTCTACTTGCTTATGCTAATCATCATAACATCATCTTATATCAAATGGATGTGAAAAGTGCATTCCTCAATGGTAAGCTTGAGGAAGAAGTATATGTTGCTCAGCCCCCAGGTTTTGAGGATCCAAAGAATCCAGACAAAGTCTTCAGACTCAAAAAGGCTCTGCATGGCCTCAAGCAAGCCCCTCGGGCATGGTATGATACATTGAAGGAATTCCTCATGAATAAAGGCTTCAAACCTGGTTCACTCGATCCAACTCTTTTCACAAAATCTTATGATAATGAACTGTTTGTATGTCAAATTTATGTTGATGATATCATATTTGGTTGTACTGACAAAAGATACAGTGATGAATTTGCCTATATGATGAGTGAAGAATATCAGATGTCTATGATGGGGGAGCTGAAATTCTTCTTAGGTCTTCAAATTCGTCAACAAAACAATGGAATCTTCATATCACAGGAGAAATACCTCAAGGATGTTCTGAGGAAATTCGACATGCATGAATGCAAAGGTGCCAAGACTCCAATGCCTACCAACGGTCACCTCGGCACTGATGAAAATGGTAAAGATTTCGATCAGCAGGTATACCGTTCTATGATTGGCTCTTTGTTGTATCTATGTGCATCTAGGCCGGACATAATGCTTAGTGTTTGCATGTGTGCACGTTTTCAAGCAAAACCGAAGGAATCACACCATAAGGCTGTGAAACATATTCTTCGATACTTAGCTCACACACCAACACTAGGATTATGGTATCTCAAGGGCTCCAATCTTCATCTGGTAGGGTATTCTGATTCAGACTATGCTGGTGACCGTGTGGATCGCAAGTCAACATCTGGCACATGCCATTTCCTCGGAAGATCACTTTTTTGCTGGTCCTCAAAGAAGCAGAACTGCGTGTCACTCTCCACTGCCGAAGCTGAGTACATTGCTGCTGGTTCTTGCTGTGCTCAGTTACTATGGATGAAGCAAACCCTCAAGGACTACGGCATCAACATGAAGAATGTGCCTCTCTACTGTGACAATGAGAGTGCTATCAAGATTGCCCACAACCCAGTACAACACTCGAAGACCAAGCACATCCAGATTCGTCATCATTTTCTTCGGGACCATGTCCTCAAGGGCAATATCCTCATCGACCATGTGAAGACTGATGATCAACTGGCTGATATCTTCACTAAGCCCTTGGATGAGAAAAGGTTTTGCAAGTTGCGGTGTGAGCTAAATATCTTAGAATCTTCAAATGTTTTGTAAAAAACATGCACACATCCTAACACTTATGCAAAGTTGATGACTTAGATGTGCAACACATGATGAAACGATTTTCTTCAACCGATGAAGAAAGTCACTCTGAATGTGAAGAAATTAACGAAGAAATTGATTCTCAGGGCCCTACGACAATTGTACGCGGCGTCTGCAATCAATTTTCTTATATGGTGGGCAACGCCACCGCCAAATGTGAAATTCCTCAAGTTGATTTTCTTCAAATGATCAAATTCCTCACAATGCATTTTTTCTTCAAAACAGTTGTTCTTCATTGTGATGATCTATTGCAAAATCTTCAAAAACACTTGATGACTTTCATTTGCCTAGGTAGACTGAGATTTCTAGTCCTCAACAGCATTCACTTATTGCTATTTCTTCAAGTTGATGTTTCTGCTAAGTGAATGTGATCGGACCCGATCTTCCCTCTATGCTATACTTATCGAGTCTATTCAATTCTTCATATGCGTTCTACTTGAAACTTTGTTCCAAATCCTCACTGCATCCTAGTCAGCTGATGATTTTGTAACAAAAATCCTCAAATCTTTGAAAAATTGTTTTCTTCAAAGGAACAGTAACTGAACCCCACTTCCCACGATTGGATAGCCACGATCTCCACTATCTCCACCGCATCAGACGGGAGCTACACGTGTCCTGCGGAGACGTAGAGGCAAGGGCTATTCGGTTCGAAACTTTCGCGCCAAACAGTAACTTTCGGGCTATAAATATGTCCTTAACCCCCTCGGTATCATCTTCTTCGCCTCATCGCTCTCCTGCGACAGCACACCGAACCCTAGCGCCACCGCTGGAAGTCTTGACGCCGGCAAGGAAGAGCTTCACTGCCTCAACCTTCTCGCCGCCTGGATCACGCCGGAGACGGAACATCTACGTCCGCCGCCGCCGTAGACGTCCTCTGCTACCAAGTTAGGGTGCATTGGACACTTGACCGAAGAGCCTCTCCAACGCCACCTTTCTGTGTTCTTCGCTCGCACCTTCCAGGGTAATTATATCCCATTTTTTTACCACAGATTAGGTCTAAAATTTTACCTCTCCCGTGTGAAATCTGTTTTTCCTCAAGATACGATGCGCACATGATTCATCAAACACTATCCATCACCACAACCATTGATGAACTAGCTAAGCATCTAAGATTTTCACGAGATTCCTCAATTGTGCGAATTTTCGGATCTGTACAACTCTGGAACCCAAGAACAGAATGCTTACGCAAATTCCTCAACCACTGGTTATATTCCTCAAACTGTCAAACTTTTCCATTTTCTTCAAATCTGAGAACGCATATGGCCTCTCCAAATTCCTCGCAACTATACTCTGTTCACAGGTACACACATGTCAGCTGATGAAGCTCTCGGTTCTCATCACATTAACTCATTTGCAGCGTTTCTGGAAGAAACTCTTCAAGGCTCATCAGAATCCTCAAGAGTTCAAAATCCTCAGAAAGTTCCGCGTCTGAAGAAAATGGAGGAAGAAAGGAAACAGAGGGGAGGAAAGAAACTAGAGCAGAACACAGCTGTGGACATTCCTGATGACATATACATGGACTACTGCACGCCTGATGATGAACCTGAGACTATGCCTAAAAGGAAGATTAGGCTGCAGAAAATTGAACGCAGATGGGCAAAGGAGTGGAAGGAGTACAGGTTTGTGACTCCAAAGTGTGCGAAGAAATTCGCCTTGAAGCCTCCTGACAGAAGGGCCCCGCTTGAGGATCATCAAGTTGCTCATCCCTCAAGTCTCATGACACTTGATGACTACCCAGAGGAAAAAGAAAGGCATCTGGCCAAGCTCAAGAAGCAAGCAGAAACAGCAGTGAAGAAATTTCATGAATCTTCAGCTGCTGCCTCCGGTGCTGCTCATTCCTCAGCAGCAGAAACCTCAGGCTCCGAGATTCCTCAACCAAAGTCTGTGCCAGCAAAGGCAAAAGCTTCAAAACCCCAAGAAAAGTTTGCACAGGCTTCAGTCACCAAACCCTCAGCTCCAAAACCCTCGGTTCCAAAACCGTCCACACCAAAACCATCAGCGCCAAAACCCTCAGCACCAATCGCACCTTCACCAAAGTCCTCAGCTCCACCTCCAAAGCCAGTACAGAAGAAAGTCGTGAAGACTACGACTGCCAGCTCCAGCTCCTCACTCCCAGCTGCAACTAGCTCGGAGACAAAGTCTTCAACTCCCCATGTGAAGACTTTGGCTACTACTGAACCTGCACCTCTGCCCAGCCCAAGCAAAATTATCTCAGTCCCGTCTGCATCAGAGGGAAGTGAAGAATATGATGATGAAACTCTGGAAGCCATCATCAGGAACAAACAAGAAAGGGTAGCACAAGCATCAGGCAGTGCTATTCCTCTGGCGATGGACCCCAAGGTCCTCCTCGATTTCATCAACGTGTGGTATGAAGACCCAAACACACCCATTGATGATTTGAAACTTCCTCCTGGTGTAAGCCACATGGTGGCTACTTTCATAAATGAAGCCAAGTGGAAGGAACAGAAGGCCAAGCAGGCAAAGATTGCAAAGGCTAGAAAGGAGAAATTCCTCAGGCACAATGTTCTCAAACTGACGCGTGAAGCATTGGTGTCCACCCAGGCAGAACTGCAAGTCTTGACTGACAAGTGCGAGAAACTGTCAGATCGCACAAGCATCAAAAGCAATTTCATCAAGCTAGCCACTAGTGCTGTTGATGACTACAACAGACGTCACCCCCCACCAGCACCAACTCCTCAGCCCCTGGTTGAACAGCCACAAGATGCATCTCCTGTTGAGGAGGAAATTCCTCAAGCTGAGGAACAATACCAAGAGCGCCGTGCTGATGAGCCGGCCATTGAAGAAATCGTCACTGAGACCGCTCCTGATGAAACTGCAAACCCTACTGATCCAGCTGCTTCACCAAAGTAGGCTGATGACTCTATTCCAGCTGGTTCCTCACTGCCAGCTGAAGAATCTGTTGAGAAATCACCTTCACCAAAAACTTCAAAGGTGAAGAGGTTAATCCCGTCTGCATCAGACGCGAAAAAGACAAGGGCTGCTGAGAAGGAAGCGAAGAAGAAAAAAGCTTCCTCAGCAGAAGAAAAGATTGAGGCAAAACGCCTCAAGGAAATTGAAGAATCTGCCCCACTGGACCCGGTGCCTCTTAATGTTGCACCCTCATTTGAAATGGTCGTCATTGGTGACCACACTACGAGGGCAGATGACGAAATGAAGGATGCTGCCTCTGAGGAGCATACTGATGAGGAAATACAGATTGATGACAGTCCTCAACCTCATATTCCTCAGAAAAAGACTACTGAAGCCTCAGCTGCAGCAGCTGATGAATCTGCTTCTGCCACAAAGTCAGCTGATGAAAATCAAGCTGAAGAAAATGTCCAGTATGAGCAGGCTCCTCCCACTGAACAAGCTGATCAAACTCCTCAAGCTGAGAAGGATGAAGAAATTCCTCAGCCTGATGCTCAGCTAGAACAAGAAATTCCTCATCCTGAGGAAACTGCTGAAGAAAATGTTCCCGCCCCTGACAATGAATTCATTGTCCTCAACCCAGAATCTGCCATGGTTGTTTCCCCTCCCATTCCTCAGCACAATCTCAATCCAGTTCAGCGCCTGCCATTCTCGAAGAGGCCCAAGTTTCAGAAAAAGAATTTCTTTGAGGAACGTATGTATTTCATCGGAGAGAATCCTTATGACAAGCCTCAAATGAGGCATCTGAAGTTTTGGACACGCACGCAGATGAACTACTATGCTTCTGTGCTCTGTGGCCGCAACAAAATATTCCAGCACAGGCACATTCCTCATGCTGACCTTGAAGAAATTCCCTGCATGGAACCAGTCCTCAGTGTCCTACATGATGCAGGTTTGCTCCCTATGTGCTCTGACATATCAGATTGGAATAGTGAGCTAATTCTTCAGTTCTATTCAACTCTGCACATTTCGGGCAATGCTGATGACATCAACACTTGGGTGTTCGACTGGATGACCCTAAATACTCACTACAAGGCTCCAGCGTCTGAACTCCTCAGAGAACTGCCCGTACCAATTCCTTCAGAAGGGGCAGTGAAGCTTTATGGTGAGCGTGAGCTGCCAAATGGAATGATGGAAGTCCTCATGAAGCCTTTGGCTGCAGGAAAACCCTCAAGAACCACATTCCTTGTCCATGAGCTAAAGTACACACCACGGTCTGTCTACCGCATTCTCTGCAGTGTGCTAGCGCCAATCAAAGGCCATGATGATGACGAAGATGTCGTCGGCCTCATGAAGAACATCCTCTTCAACATCATTCACGGTATCCCCATGAATATCCATGATTTCTTCTTGAGGACTTTGGCTGACAATGCAATGTGCCCCTATGATCACAAAATCTATGCACCATGGATCATGAGATTCCTCAGGACAAGGACAGGCATCAACTTTCACGCAGATTTCCAGAACCATGTTGGTTATATGCCTCCTATCCGGGTCAACAAGAAGACTTTCGAGCCCATTGAGGGAAAAGGCAAGTCTGTGTTTGATGAAGGAAGCAGGCCACTTGATGGCCAGTTCAAAGAACCAGATGCATATTCCTCATGGGACGACACTGAGTCTCGTCCGCCAAGCCCTGTTCCTCCTCGCGTGCTAAACACCAGAGAGCTTCTTCTCAGTCTTCATCAGAAGGTGGATCACAATCACAAATGGGTCAAACGCCAGTTTGGTGCCATTGTGAAAACCCTCACTGAGACACAGAACAGTGTGAAGCTTAATCATCACTATCTGCATGAGGTTTTTGATCGCACCTGGGCTACACTTGCACATCTGAAGACCCAGACTGAGCTTGAAGAATTGAACTTTGAGCAGGACTTTGATTGGTCGTGGCCTCCCAGGAAGAAGTTCAGGCCCGTTCCTGTGCCAGATCTTGAAGACAGTTCCTTCTCGTCCTTCCGCACTGCCGAATCTGATGAGGAACACCTTGACACCGCAACCGGCCCAAGGAAGAACACTACACCCAAGAAGCGCCAAGGATCTTCATCAACTGCCAAGCAATGAAGTCTTCACGGGCATTAGTCCTCAGTTTGTCCCTTTTTGTCCCTTGATGACAAAGGGGGAGAAACTTGAGAGTTAGTCTTCAAACGAGATTTATTTTTGGGGCTTATGAACTATATTTAAGTTACAAACTCTTGGCTCTTCTGAAGTTTTTATGTAATGAGTTGTAACTTAAGCCCGATGGTACTCTGACGCTTTTTGAACGTTTTTCTTCGCATGCTTATTCCTCAAGTTTTAATGCACGCATGCTGGAATTCGTCAGATACCATTTGCCATCATGCATCTTCATATTCTTCATATGACATATTATATGTATGCATGATTTACAAGATTCAGGGGGAGATCTCCATGATATAAATCATCAATGTGCATATGCTATAAAAGCAAAATCCTCAAGGTGTGCACATCTTCAGGGGGAGTCTCTGTGAATCTTGTTTTCAAATTCCTCAAATGAGTATTTACACTTCATATTTTTGATGGTATGCACATCTTCAGGGGGAGTCTCTGTGAATCCTGTTTTCAAATTCCTCAAATGAGTATTTACACTTCATATTTTTGATCCCTGTTGAAGACTTAACCTAATTGTCATCAACCACCAAAAAGGGGGAGATTGTAAGTGCATCTAGTGCCCCTTAGTGATTTTGGTGGTTTGAAGACTTATAGGTTAAGTATCTAATGTGTTTTTAAGTGTACACATGATCTATAAGTCATTGAGGAGTTTGAGATATTTGAAGAATATCGACCCCTAAAAATATATGTCTTCAGTTGAAGAAATTGGTCTGAAGCTGAAGAAATGAATCGCGAAGAATTTGCGATGAAATTGATATTCCTCATGAAGATATTGATATTGAGAAGATCGGTGGTTCCTAAAGAAAATTGTTCTGAAGAAATTGAAGCATGAAGATTTACGTTTTCTGTTTTACTTTCTTCGCATTTGATGAATAGGAACACCGTACTGTTAAAGGGGGTCAAAGTAACACTATGGAATGGATTTCCTCATGATGCTCAACCCAAGCCAAATCCTACCAAAAGCCTCAAGTGAGGAATATGAGTGACATGAGGACTCTCACAGTTGAGAGTTCCGACCGTTTCGATAAGCCACGCCAAGTCACTGATCTTATCCACTCCAACGGTCATATTATTTAAGGGCATTAATGTCTAATCATGTCGGGATGTTCCCAGGCTATAAATAGCCGCCCCCCACAACCACTAGCTGGTTGGCTGCTCCGCTAGAAACTGACACTTGTCATAAGAGCAACCCAATTCCTCAGAGCTTTCGAGAGTAAATCATCAGTGAGGAAATACACCACCCACCGAAACCACAAACCAAACCTAGTGATTGAGCATCACTGAAGAAGTTGTTCCTGTGTGGGACTGAAGCCTTTTACCTTTGAGGACTGTGCATCCTCCAGACGGTTAGGCGTCATGGTCTAGAGCAATCCAGCAGTCAATTGTGGATCGCCGGGTGATCGAGTTTGTGAGGGTTTGGAAGTCTGCCCTGAAGACTTACCACGAGTGTTGGGCGAGGACTGTGTGTCCTTAGCTCAAGGAGAATACGGTAGGGACTGGGTGTCCTTTGGTTTAAATACCAAGCCGCTCCAAACCAGATGTACAACTGTCACAGCAGTTGGAACTGGGTCATCAACAACAGTCTTCACCAAGAATCGGGTTCTAATTCCTCAACTCTTTACATTCTGTGTATTATGTGTTGATGACTTTCTCTGTGACTGTTTGAAGAATTTGCTGAAGACTTTCTCTGAATTTCCTCAACCTCAAATTCTTCACTTAAGTAAATCATCATCTGTATTCTGCGTGCCTGCTTGCTGTGCAATCTATTTTCATAATCTTCACTCTGTAATACTGCTATTGTAAACGATTGCACAACTGATCCTTAACTGTTTCCGCTGTAAGTTAGTCATCAGTGAGGAATTTCCTCAAAAGGAATTTCCTCACTGATGAAATTCTAAAAATCTCCTATTCACCCCCCTCTAGTCGATATAACGCACTTTCAGAGTCTGAACATAATCTCTTAATCCATCGGATCCCAACAAACCGAGCATAGCAATAGCAAGAGAATTACATAGATGCCTTGATCATGTAGGGCAGCTCACAAGGACTAACCATCGAAGCACGAGATTGGAGAGAAGACATCACATAGCTACTGGTCATGGACTCATGGTCCAAGGAGGACTACTCACGGCACACCCGGGAAGCATCCATGGCGGTGGAGAAGCTCCCGGAGGTCAATCCTCGCTCCGACGGGGTGCCGGAAAGAGGTCTCCTAACGCTCCCGATCTCGGAAGCGCTGCGGCATTGGAACGATGGAGAAATTCGCGATTCTAGAAGTTATGGAAGGGTTTCCTCTCGGGACACTAAATATAGGCCAAAGGAGGGCACTGGAGGAGGTGGGACCCACCCAGGCAGTCTCCTGGCGCGGCCTAGGGCCTGGCCGCGCCAACAGGTCGCCTGGGAGGCCCGTGGCCCCCCTCTGGCCCATCTTCGGTGATGCAGAAGCTTCTGTTTCGCTGATATTTTATATACTTTTTCTGGAATTTTTCGGGCTTCCAAAAATTGGGTATAAGCCCCTGCAAAATAGACATCAGCAAACAGAAACTGGCACTGGGTGCACTGAATTAGTAGCTTAGTCCAAATATGTGTAAAATGATATAAAAGTGTAGCAAAACATATAACAATGTCACTCAAAAGATCATGGAACAAGGAGAAATTATAGATACATTTGGGACGTATCAACATCCCCAAGCTTAATTTCTGCTCGTCCTTGAGTAGATAAATGATAACACAATAGTTTTTGTGGTGACATGCTAACACACATATAAGAACTTAAAAGTAAAGCAAGTGGGATATGCAATTCAAGTCAAGACAATAACAAGCAAGAGTCTATATCTAGTATTGAGTTTAGCAAAGTAAGAACATAAAGGTGCAAGAGCTCTCGGTGTCCATGACTCGAATGTCTCCAAATGGTGTTTGCGTGCAAATAGTGGGAGATGGGTTGAGATCATAATATATATATATTTTTTAATTGAGAACACAATCTACTAAACCTCACACTTAGTCTCCTTTGGAATCTTATTTTGACTCATCCCAAGACCACTAGTCGGGCACAAGTCAAAATGATCCTCTCCCTTTAGACTTTCAACACTCATGCAATTGATGAGCGTAAGAAAGAAATGTTGGCACTTAGGATGGCAAATAGAATAATGATGGGGAAGGAAGACAAAAAGGTGTGAAAGGCTCACATCAATGAGGACAGCCATAGGCGAGAAAAAGCCAAATGATAGATATGATGTGAGGAGTAGGGATTGCCATGTAACGGATCCACATATGAGCTAAGGTAAGCTCTCCAATGGAACAACCGGGGTGCATCCAACTTGTTTGCTCATGAAGACCTAGAGCTCATTTGAGGAGGCTCGCCATTGCAATATGCAAACCAAGTTCTATAGTGTAAGGGTCCCCACATAGTTATGCATGAATGATAATCTCTATGTAGTACCAATATAGCAATGGAGTACGAGTGTGGCTCTTTCAAAAGGAATAGTAATGTTGCCCCCTTCTCTCTTTTTATTTCTTTTCTTTTTTCTTTTTCTTTATTTTACATTTTTTGTGGCCTCTTTGGCTCTTTGTTTTTATCTCTCATTTGTCCTCTTTGGGATCTTTTGTTTTGTCCACTTTGGGATCTCTTCCTCACTTAAGGGCAACACTCTATGTTTTACATGAATAAAAAGAAAAATCATCACACTTTATAAGAAGTACTCAAGATAAAGACAAGTGAAAACTATCATGATGTATGCAAATGTATGCTTCTGCCAGTGTAGCAGGATATGCAATGATACTAGTGCGTCATGTAGCAGTAAAATGGGGAAGGCCCAACTAGCATGCGGCTCCTCGATCAAGCAAAAGCATGTATGACATGAAGATCAAGTCATGAGATGGTGGATGTTGCATGGAAATGTATCTCAGAAAGGCTATGGAAATGACTTAGTAGGTAGGTATGGTGCATGTTTTGAGGACAGATAAAATGAGGCTTATGTCATGTGTTTTTATGCACCTGCGAAGTTTGCAACAACTATCAATGTGAGGAAGGGCAATGCACGGTACCTAAGAGGCTAGCAAAATATGGATGGTGGAAGTGCCAACAATCGAATACTCACTTTAGTCCGAAGAACTCATACAATTATTATCGGTAATTCTCTATCTAGTTAGGAAATTCACAAAGAGACAAGTACCCCGAGTAGGAGTGTTTGGGGGTTTGGTTATCCTTGTGCATCCTTGACTCATGGTAACGTGAGGATACTCTATATATTCCAACCCCTCCAGAGGGTAGCGGTCAATTTAGTAGCTAGAGTTCTCAACTAATTTTAGTTTTTGAAAAACACACGGATTTCCCAAAATACGACACGTATCACTAATAGGCTCAAGCTCTTGTCACCAATAGTCCAAACATTACTCAAATCAATACCTCAAAACTATTGCAAGTTACTACTATACTTAAATAGCAATCTTAATTACCTACTCATGCAAGACACACAACTCAGTGCAACGAGCCAACTCTCTAAACAAGATAAGCATGATAACTCAAGAGAGTTCCAAAATAAACCTAAATAAAAGCTCTTAAAAAGATAAGCATGAAAACTAAGAGCTAAACATGATAGTAGCTACGAAACCATGAAGAAAACACAAAAAGGATAAGCATGAAAACCTATGTTGTGTTCTAGAGTGGAATGGAGCGTGTGTCTCTCCCAAACAAGGTAGGCTAGGTTCCGACTCGTTATGAATAGCAGGTAAAACTAAAACAAACTAAAAAGTAAAGAGTGATACACTCCAAGCATAGCACATATCACATGAAGTGATAAAAATATAGCATGGAGATGGACGAACTGATGATTGTTGATAGAGAAGGGGATGTACAGGGGCATCCCCAAGCTTAGACACTTGAGTCTCCTTTGAATATTTCTTGGGGTTCATGGGGGCATCCCCAAGCTTGAGCGCTTGACACTCATGTATCTTCTTTCATCATCTCCCATCGCAAACTTGAAAACTCCCTTCATACGAAACCCATCATAAGCTGATTAGAGTGGTTAGTTCCCTTAATAAAATAATTCATTACCTGCTCGAAATAAAGATTTTCATGAAAAGCTACTACTTCTTATGAATGCCAAAAGTTTTTTGCAAATAAAATGTAAGCTTAGGATTTGCAAAACAATGAAAACACAAAACATGGAAGAATCTGTGAAAAACAGAATATAAGGTAGTAAATAATTTATTCGGGGCACTTCTGCAACTCAAATCAAAAAACTCAGAACAGATGCCAGAAAGGAAATTATATGTAGCATGCTTTCAAAACAATTCAGATCAAAAAGATGATCTGGTGCTTTTTGCGAATTTTTCCGTCAAGCAGAGAGAATCTGTTTCTGGACAGCATGTCACAACTTTTAAACTTTCTTGCAATCGGAGGATAAATCTTGGCACAAAGCTTGAAAATAAAGATACAACGATATTGCTACAGTAGTAACAAGCATCAAGACCACTAAAACTGAAAGTAAAGACTCAAAGTAAAGATAACAAGGGTTGTCTCTCTAGATCTCTTTCTTTATAGCCATAAAGATAAGCTTAAGATTTTAATGATGCTCTCGTAGGAATAAGAGTTGTAGAACAAAAGAGAGCATCAAGAAGCATGTACCAAGCACATTTAAGTCTAACATTCTTCCTATGCATACGAATATTGCAAGAGAATAATTCATTGAAGCACAAAGCAATAAGCATAGGAAGGCAAAACAAGTGCACCTTCAAAACCTTCAACATAAAGAGAGGGAACTTGATATTATTGAAATATCTATAAGCATATGTCCTCTTCTCATAATATTTTTAGTGGGATCACAAAGAAACTCAACAATATAAGTATCACATAAAGCATTGTTACCATGATCCACATGCAAAAAGGTACCCTTACTCTCCACAAAAGCATATTCTTTGGGCAGCCCATGGTTAGGACATTTTAGCATTAAAGTTTTCAGTCTCCCCCGAGCTTGAGAAATGCTCTCTCCGTCATGAGGATATAAATTGTAAACATAATTCCTATTCTCATGGAGTTCATGAAGAGGATAAAACTTGGAGTAAAAGAGAGATTGAATCTCTTCCTAATCGCGTAGGTGAGAATGATCTAGTAGCCTATACCATTCCAATGTTTTTCCTTTCAGTGACAAGGCAAATAATTTCACCACGAGTCCATCTCTTGTCAAACCTAAAATCTTAAACAACTCACAAAGTTTTGTAATTTTCAACAAATGAATACTAGGATTGATTGTTCCATCTCCTGCATAACAATCATTCCTAATGATTTCAATTATCCCAAGTGGTATTTTGAATGGGATACAATCAGTAGGTGGAGGATACTTCTCTACCATGGGTGTGGTAAAGCGGCCTTCCCCAAGGACAGAACTAAGAGTGCAGTTTTCCATAAGCCTAACTAGTTAGGACAATCATGAAAAGCAAACTAATAAGACTAAAAAGCAAAGGTAAAAGATAGCGTGCAACTCACCTATGTTGAAGACTGGAGTCCCTGGCAAGAGTGCCAGATATTTGCTTGATGACGAGTTGATGGATACACTTCTCTCCCCTCATTGGTTACCACAAGTGGAAGGTGGACATGTACTCAGTGGCAAATTTCCATTACACGTAGACGGTAAGGTTTATCGAACCAGGAGGACTCCTGGGCTCAACAAGTAGGTGTCTTCCACCCTGGTGCTAGTAGAAGACGTGGACCCTCCCACACAACAAATAAGTTTGCTCCCAATGAGTACATAAAGGTTGTCAATCTCTCCGGCCTTGTAGTTTGCAAAGGATCAAAACACAAGCGGGAAAGTAATAGTGATTGCAACGTAAAAGTAAATGAAAGCGGCAAATGATGGAGGTGTAAACAATGATGGTGATATGGACCAGAGTCACATGATGTTCACTAGTGATGTCTTTATCCCAAAAGACGATAAACAACTATGCTTGGGTCAATAAATCATAGTTGGGCAATTGACAGAATTATGATCGCACCGCAATGCTAAGTATGCTACTTGATAGTTAGAGGTTCAATAGTAATGGACAGTACGCCAAGAGAAATAGAACCTTTATTCATCAGGATCGACTTACTAATCATCCACCTTGAGATATTTATCCAGAACATCTCTCCGGTATTAAGTTGCGAGCCCCACCCAAAGTGTAAACTCAAAGCAACGGACAACTTCATTAACGAACTATGCGTAAGGTAAACAATCCTTGCAACCGTGGTCACAAGCATTGTTGTTTTCTCCCTGGTGGCAACAAACACATCCCCTAGTCTCATGTTTCTGTCACTCAAGCTACACATCGAGGGGCATGAACCAACAATCATGCATAACGCTCCCTCTTGGAGTTACAATCTACTACTCGGGCAATGCAATAAATAGCAACAGAGAACATGCATGAATCATTAAGGAACATAATATAAAAGGGTAGTCAAATATATAACTCATAACAATCTGAACATAATCTCATAATCCACCGGATCCCAACAAACCGAGCATAGCAATAGCAAGAGAATTACATAGATGCCTTGATCATGTAGGGCAGCTCACAAGGACTAACCATTGAAGCACGAGATTGGAGACAAGACATCACATAGCTACTGGTCATGGACTCATGGTCCAAGGAGGACTACTCACGTCATGTCCGAGAAGAGTCCATGGCAGTGGAGAAGCTCCCGGAGGTCAGTCCTCCCTTCGTTAGGGTGTCGGGAAGAGGTCTCCTGACTCTCCCGATCTCGGAAGTGCTGCGGTGGCGGAACGATGGAGAAATTCGCGATTCCAGAAATTGTGGAAGGGTTTCCTCCCCCCCCCCCCCCCCCGGCAGAGGGGCGCTGGAAAGAGGGACCTCTGGCCGCGGTGAAGGCAGACCTTAGCGGTCCTAGGGATGGCGCTCCGGCCATCGGAAGAAGGAGGAGAGGAGAGGGAGGACGCGGCGGAGGATGGGGTGTCCCTGGAGAGGGAGAAGGATGCCGGGGAGAGGCTGCAGAGGTCGAATTTAGGAGGAGACCAGTGGGAGGGAATTCGTCCACGGGAGAGGAAATGGGGCACGGGAGAGAAATCGAGGGCGTCTGGAGGTTTGAAGGAGGAAGAGTGACCTGGGAGGGGAAGTAAGGACTAGCGAAGGCTCTAAGTGGGGGAGGAGGAGCCGAGAAGGAACTCTGAGCTCTCTGGTGCTCTCAGGCCACGACGGCCACATTTGCCTGAGCCACGTTGGAGTCTTTCCCATGCCGGGGAGAGCTTGGACCGGTCAAGGGGAGTGCTCTAGCGCGCTGGGACACGCGGCCATCGATGGACCAACATGCATCAAGAGCTTAAGGTGCAGAGCACCGTTTCTGCATGCCACGGAGGTGGTCACTGCGGCCACCTATGTCCACCCGTCCTTTACGACTAGTCAAGCATGTCCCATGCGTAAGGCGAACATGCAGGAAGGAGATTCTCGAGTTTGGTAGCTAGTGGAGTTGGTTAAGTGAGGTTTTGTCTGGAGTTTAGTTTGCAATAGCAAACTTAGGGCTAGGATTGAGGGAGCTTAATGGAATGATCTTAGGATGGGACATTGTCTAGCATGCTGAGCTATGCAAGTACTACAAGACTGCCAAGTTTGAGCTCAAGCAAAGGAGGGTAGCTAGTACTTGTTGTACAAAGTTACTTTCCAGCCAGAAATCATCTTGTAGATGTGCTGCTAATTTTCTCCACATGAGCATGCCATCTCTTGGTTTGAAAGAATGCTTTGGGATGGTAGGGACCCTCTGGAAAGAGGTGGTGGCTTTGGCTTAAGCGGAACTGGGATAAGGGAGGTAAAAATGGTGATCCCAGGGTAAAACGAGAAGTAGTTACATTGAGCCTCTCTCCAATAATTGACCAGAGGTCATGGAAAAGCTACTGGAGGTAACATGTAACTATATAGAGTTGTGGTAGAAATTTGAGATCAAGGGTAAAAGTGGAAGGAGTCAAAGGAGCTAATTTGGTGAGTGCACACAAGGTGTTTGATGAGTGTCAGGGCAACCAAATGAACTTCAATTGATATGAAACTTAACAGGATCAAATAATAGATGAAAATAAGCTTGGACACCAAATTTGGGATTTGGTGGAGAAGGTTTCCAATGTAGACTTGGAAAACCCATGAAATGGGCTGAAGTGGCCTTCTGCTTACAAAGCTATTCAAATCAATGCTCACAAATCCAATATTTGGTGTGGGGGCATTATTTGAGCATTAAAAGATGTCCAAAAAGTTTGTGGTCGATTGGAGAAACTTTATAATGTAAAGTTTCGCATAGTCAGAAATCAACAGGGAGGGTTTTGAGGGGATTGGGACAAGTTCTTATATTAACCTTGATGCACCACTTGGTGCGGATGCATTATTGGAGTATGACAACATGTCCACCAAATTTGAGCATTATTGGTGACACTTGACAATGTAGAGTTGCTCAAATTTGGATCTAGACAAATAAGGTTTTAGAATAATTAGGGGAATCAAATTAACTTGGATTGAGATGACACTTGGCAAGATCACCATATATATCATATGTGACATGCTAGAATTTTACAGGAATTTATTGAGAATATTTCTTATGGAAATATTCCAAATGCTTGAAATAGGCAGGAAGGGTTTTGAAGTGGTTTTCCCAATATTTTGAACATGACCATGTGTTGAAACTCATATATATGAAATATATATGTCCAGTGAGTTTCTCTAATTTTTCTTAAATATTTTGACAGCAATAAAAATAACTTTCCTTCATAAGATACCATTTCTGGCCTCATAGGAAGGCATTTAAATAAAATAGGAAAATATCTTTTAAGTTTTGGGAAGTCATTTTGATAATTGGTTTAAATAAAATAATTGGTGCAAAATAAATTCCCTAATTTTAGGACTTGTAGCACAAATCCCATCTCGGGTGTTTTGAGAGCTTAATTCAAAGAAAATGCTTTTGGGGGAATAGTATTTGGTAAAAATAGTTTCTGGTCCTAAACACATGGCATGATCATTAGGCACGAGTCTTGGGCTAAGGAGGTGAGTCTGGAGAGTAACAATAATTATTGGGAATCAACCAGAGGCATACAAGCAAGCAAGCGAACAACACCCACATCAAACATCACAAGTAGTCACAAAAAGTTTAATTGGTCCTAATTATTGAAATAAGTTAATTAGTCAGGAAATCTAAACACAAGGTGTTACAGACCTTGCCCCTTAGGAAAATCTCGTCCCCGGGATTTCTAGGCTAGGGGTTGGAGAGATACAAAATCTTAAGTCGGAGGTAGTCTTCATGTCCCCACGTTGTTGTTGAGGGTCTTGAGGTGCTTAATCATACATCTCTGAATGCTCCGCACATCCTTGCCTGGCTGTGAGAGGGTTCTGGCAATAATTTAGGCTTGACTGAGGGTCATGGGCTTGGTGCACTATGTTCGTGTAAGGTTCTGGCTTGCAAGTGCATTCCAAAGTCGGAATACGTGGTAAGATAGTGTGGCTGGTTAGTGACATCTAGATGTCTTGTGTTAGAATGTACGGTCATGGTCTTCGCGTATCTCCCTACTGACAGGGAAACCCTTGACTCCCTTAAAGCGGGCAAGCTATGGTCGTGGGTGGTCTTCATCCTCGAGGGTGTTGCAGTGGTCTTCGAAGGCTTCTTGTGTTAGGTTCTGGGTTGGGTCTCGCCCATGAGTCTGAGCTCGGAGACTCAGAGTCCAGAATAGGTCCTACCATCTCGGAGGGTTCGCAAGGGGTTCTGGATGAGGTGGATACCCAAGAGTATAGACAAGTCATCCACTCCTAAGGTCTGTGGTTCGGCAAGCGGTTGAATTACCTTCAACAATTTTTCACCATGACCCAATTAGGCCTCTCGGCCTGGGTTCGGACCAAGAAGAGGCTCTCTGATTTCCCTCGCTGTCCAAAGGTTTCATCATCTTGAATCATCGAGGCTCCTTGACATCGTTGATGTAGTCGGTGCAGGATTGGTGGTTGATAGCTTCTGCTTCTTTGTCATTGTCGTGGTTTCCCAACCGTGGCGGTTCTTCGTATTGTCTTGGGTAGGATAGACTTTCGTTGTCTTGAGGTTGCTTAGAGAAGCCCACCTTCTCGAGATAACACTTTACACTCGAGGGGCATAGCGATCGGCGTTCCTCGGGATCGTCCAAACAGGACTAAGGTGTTCTTCCTCTTATTGGGTGAATAAGTATGTCATCCGTGAGGATAACAACATATTTCCCCAAGCATGACATAAGCACGATGCTCATGAGACAGGTGAGGAGAACGGGGACTTGCTATGGGGGGTCGCTGACCGAGGGGTTTGTGGTCCAGCATGATCTGGTACCTCATGCCCATGTTCGTCATAGACACAATGGGTGGTGCTCGGGTGGAGTACTGGCCATATTCCAATGACTTAGAGTCGTTTTCTATGGTCGTAATCCGACGACCTTATGGCTGGGTAAAGCTTTAGGGTCTCAAGGAACTTAGGATGTGGGTGAATAGTTATCATCTTATCTCTAAGAACATTCCTTAGATGCCAATAATGTGACCTATTGCTCTGGACATAGTCACTCTATTTCATCGAAGATACCATCTCACATAAGTCAACTCCACACCACTCATGCTAGTCAACTCCGGGGTTGAGGGAAGAACTAAACCCAAACACTACAATTATGGTGTAGCTACGATGCACATGCATTCCTGTGCAAGAACCTCGGGGAGGCATACAAGTTCCTAAGTTTGAATTTAAGTCACCACAAATCCAAATGTCCCGCCAGATCATCCAATGGACAGGGTACTGCATTTCTATATTAAGGAAACATGTTGTATACTAATCCAATATCTTGTTTCCTTCCTACGAATCTAATCAAGTGATCCATCAATCCGATCGATCACCACTGGACCCATCACTCCTACAATTCCAATATTTATGGGGTTCTACAGGATCATTTAGAGTCCCCATAATTCACATGTTACAACAAGGATTACGTCATAGTATATCCATCAACTTCCAATATCCTCGCCATCTAATCTCCAAGATCAATTCACATTGGTTTGTAAATCAACTCGACAACTCCAAGTATTCGCACTCGTTATCCACCGAGAAACATGGTGTCATGATCGAGATCATCGGGCTAAATCCAATTTACTCAGAACGATGCGGCCTCATACATCATTAATACTCTATTGGGTCTACCTATTTAAATCCAAAACTCAAGTCCGATAAGAACTCTTACTCGATACTCTAAGTCATTATGGTAAAATCATCAAACCACGTCAATTACTTGATAAAGTCATTTATACCACCAAGAATTATTTCTCGCGATCATAATCGTCCTACTGAATCCAACTTACTCCAGGAATATATAGGTTATGCTACTTTGTCAACTTGTTCCACCAAGTTCACCTACCTTTATAAGGGTCTTACGATCCACCAAGGTAGTATAGCTATATCCCCAAGTCAACTATCATCATCACAAAAATCTTAGTCTAATACTCTTAGATCCGAGAACGGTCCTTCTTATGGCATCGGGGTTATGGTGCTAGCTTAACACTGAAGGATACTTGTTCACTGTGATCACTCGTTCCATAAGGAACCCGGTGCTAAACAGGGGTTTATCGGGGCTCGATGGGTGTTCTGGCAAATCCGTGTATTAGACACGTGACCAGAAATTTGAGCCGGAAAGGCTTGTGGAGGTTAGGTTGGTCTAGGGAGGGCTTTCTAATCTTGAGGGAAAGCATAACTCCTAAGGGTTACGTCTGGTTAAGCATGGTATAGTCAGTGTCTTCAGCGTCAGTTGTCCGTTGAAGTGCATCCCTCGTGCATCTTGTCTTGTTGGTCTTCAGTTGTCGAGAGGGGTGCGAGAGAGAGTAGAAGAACAGAGGAGAGTGCCTAAGGGTGCTATAGTGCAAGTGCAATGGAAAGGTCATCTCAAACATCAAGATGAGGCAGGTGATATAACAACATGCTTGTTGCCTAGAGTAAAAGTGCGACTTATATCAAAGCACAAACAACAAAACAAGCAACACACAACATGGTTCCATTAGAACCAATTCACGGACTCGACTTCGTGTAGGGTATTTACGACTCATCCTACCCTAGGGTTCTCGGACTCAATAGTCGTGCTTGCTTCATGCTCCGGAGAGGAGTCCGCTTAGTATTTTGGATCTTCTAATGGTGTTGCCACGTCTCTTGTTGTTCCTTGCCGAAACAAATTGGGTTGAGTTGAAAGGGTTCTTGATGACTTCTCGTGTGGTAAGTTGCCAATGAAGGTGGTTCCTCATGGCTGTCGTTGACAGGATCTTCTGTTGTCTTCATAATATTGCCATTGTCTTCTTTCCTTTCAAGGCGTTGTGAGTTCTAAGTGGACGACATTCATGCAATGATGTCAGCAAGGCATGATAGAGTTCTGACCCATCAGTCATGTTGATCGCGATATCGACACCTAGAGCGGGGGACGAAGAGAACCGTTTTCCTGCTCACTATGGTGAGGCGGAACAAATGACGAGGTTCTCATCCATCGGTGGTGGTCGACACAACCTTAATGTTGACAAGCTCGCTCCAGTAGTGATGCAGATCATGGTCTTGCACTTATTAAGTCCTGATCATCGTTAGTGAAGGTGGCATCCTGTGAGGACCCCGATCCTAAGCCATAGGAATCCAGCCTGTAACACATCGCATCCCTTTGCAGTCTCACGCACGGTTAACCCCACGGCTGCCACCTTACCTTAGCCGTGACCGTTTGCGCCTTTTGACTCACGTATGCAATTGTGTTGCTAGCATTCCAATGTCAAAGAACTCGGGTCAACATAACTAGTCATAAACTCAAGTGGCTCAACTGTACAGAGACAAGCATACATAACCCAGCAAAGGAGGTGTCGGTCATCAGCGAGTGTAGACGAGTAGTAGCAAGCTACAAGGACTCCATTACATCGCGTGACATTTCCCCATAGGGACAGACACAACTACTAAGAAGGATACATGCCGGTCATCCAATGTGTCCGGAGCAGTAGCGAACTACCAAGGCTCGGTGGAAGCACAAAGGGGCATTTCTCTGTATAGGGAGCAACTAAGGGCATACGACTAGGTGTCGAACCCCATACATATCACAGTAGATCACACATACGCAGGACATCCTAGATATGCATAGATACAACAATGGCATCACAACATAACCATTCAACATCACAACATTTGTTTAGAAGACTCGGAAGAGTCTTGCAAAATAAGTTCATACAGGTAGGAGTCACATGACCCGACACTCAAGTCATACAAACAAAGTCATACAAGCCAAGCGGAAGCATTGAAGTTGTCTGAGTACAGACAGTTGAAAGGAAAAGGCATAAAGCCTGACTATCTACAGATCCCTTCTGAAAGGGGCCAGGTCGTAGCTGGGACACCAGCTACTCGTCATCATCGAGATCTAGATAGAACCCACCTATTGGCTCATGGGTGTCTTCTGCAACATTTATTAAACAAACATGAGTACGAAGGTACTCAGCAAGACTTTAGAACAGATCTATCCACTCATGGACATGTATCAATAAGGGGGTTGTGGGGTTTCATGCAGCAAGCCAGCTTTGACTCTTGGCTAGACTATACTACAATTTTAAACAGTTTTAAACAACTTTGTTAAGCCGTACACGAGCCCACTACCACCACAACAATACACTATCATGGATTCCTTCCTGTCTCCCTACGGGAATTCCATACATGATACTCACACTTATCTTGATACTTTTATGAGTAGCCATTAAAGTTATCTATGAACAACATACGTCTCCAAGTAGTCCATATTCGCGGACACGGCTATTCGAATAGATAATAACCCTGCAGGGGTGTACTTCTTCACACACGCTCTCGCTACTTATCGCCATTTCCACGTCATGCACCTCGGCAACATTCAAGCGGAAGCCCAGCGAGGGAGTCGGTCACGACCGTTAACCACACTAATACATAGCCCAGGTTTATCGCCTATTTGAGAGTGAACCCGCACGGAAGTCCGACCGAGGTTTCCACTACGGCCCCAAACGATGTGCGCTGGGTTCCCAAGCCCACCATCCGGGTGCCACTTGGTACACCGTGCCACTGCCTACCGCATCATAGCCCACCTCTAAGGCCATCTCTATGCATGGCCTCCAGCATGACTATAAACACGAGAAACTACTTGCAACTCCTAGACCGAGTACTATGCAATTAATAAGTGTAGCGGGGTCATATTTACAGGGCCCAACATGTGGTAGTAACTAGTCTTGGATTACATACACGGAACTCAGTTCCTAAGGACGGTTCCATTGAAACAGCCCGCCATGTACTCCCACATAGCCTTTCATCGGTACCTTTACCAAATCAGGTTCTTCACTTAATATTTGTAATCAGAACACGTTCATCCATTCATGTTCATCACCCAGATGAAACAAACCTCACACAACTCTAGGCATAGCAAGCATAGCAGGAAAAAGACACATCATGGCTACCATGTATGCTAAGTTGCAAGGTTTGGCTATTTACTGTGACAATGACAGGTCATGCAAAGGAATAGGTTCATCTACCAAAGTAAAACATTTGAAATATTTTGTTATAATGCAATAAGTGAGAGCAGGAGCGGGAACATGAGATTATATCGGGATGATCAAAAATGGTGCTTGCCTTGTTGCTCAGTGGAAGGATTAAATCCATTAGTCGGATATTCGGACGTATCCGGAGGTGCAGAGCCTACCGAAATAATGGCGACAATCAATATCATTCAAGTGCAACTGTATGATGCATGATCAGGCATGAAATGAAATGTAGTATGTCTTGAGGTGACTAACAGAACCTTAGTTTGATTCTGATTTCAATTCAAAATTCAAATATTATTTGAAATAGGATATTTATCAAATTCATTTAATTTATTTGACCTGATGTTGTTTCATAACTTTGTTTGTCATGCATGAAAGTAAAACCATTGTGTTCACTGAATTTTTCTGATCATTTTACATATATTATTTATCAGATTTGGAGTTATATTTATTTTTCTATGATTTTTCAAAGTTTTCAGCATTTCTGGAATTATTTTTAATAATAGAATTTATTTATTGCGCCAGGTTGACGTCACGGGGTCAACAGAGGCTGGCCAGGTCACACCTGACCAATGGGGCCCACTGGTCAGTGATACAGGGACTAATCCCGCGCTGACCAGCGGCTAAGTGGGGTTTGACCCACCCTGGGGCCCACTGTCACTTGCTCTAGGGGGTGGATTAGGCTCTAATGAGATGTCCACGTCGGCCCCCACCAGAGGGTGCTCGCCGACGACCTTAGCCGTAGTGGAGGGCTCGCGAGAGATGCTCTAAAATGAGCTACATGGCTTGCTTTCGAGATCTAAGAGCACTAGGATGAAGCCCAGGTTCGACCTCGTCTAACAGGGGCTGCAGGAGGGCCTAAGGGTGGCCGGAGGGCACCGGCAACGAGCCGTGGCCGCTGCCGGAGCTCGAGTCCGATGACCTCGGTGCTAGGGTGCAGGAAAAAGAGGGGAAAGTGAGGGGAAACTCTCAGAAGCTCACGTCGGTAATGAGGAGAGGCTCAGACTGCTCGAGGAGGTAGCGTAGCCGGTGAATCTACGACGGCTTGCCGAAGGTTGATGATGACGGCATTGGGGAAGATGCAGGGCTCGGGGGCTCGATTCCTTCGGCGTAGACGACGAGTTCGACGAGGCGGAGATGATGGGACACTCGGGGAGACCAGTTGTGGCCGGGGACGACGGTGAGCTGGAGCTCGAGCTCGGCTCCAATGGCGGCAGAGAGAGGAGAGGGAAGTAGATCGAATGGGAAGGGGGAGAGGGTTGGAACAGGTTGCAGGGGATCTTATCTCCCTCGCCAGCACGACAGGGCGGCCAGGCAGGCACCCAGGTGCGTGCCTTCGCCAGAGGAAGCGGCGGCCACCTCTTGCTGCCTACTAGCGAGGAGGAAGACGACAGAAAGGAGTAGTGGGCTAGGCCAGGTGAGTGTTAGATAGGACTTTTCTATTTTTCTTTCATTTCTATTTTGTGTTTAACCTTTTTGACATTTGTTTGCTTTATTTTTGGTTCCAAACTATTCCTATAAATAGTGAAAATAATTGTTGGTGTTATTTGAATTATTTCCAAGTCCACAAAACTATTTCAAAATTTTATAATATCCTGAGATATTTAAAACCACCTATTTGGGTAATAAGAGTGGCTTTTGTGAAATAAATAAAATGCCAGAAGTATTTTTAAAATAAGTTCCACCCCTGAAATATTGTTTCCAATATTTATCAAAAAGTGTGGGCTTTTATAAAGGCCATTTTGACTTCATTGAACTTTTACTTCATTTGGATTGAGTTGAATAAAGGGATGCTAGAGTTTTCTTTCATTCCAATTTTACTTTTTAATGGAAGAATTAACACATGAGCACAATCTTGCGTAACGCCAAATGGAATCTAGGCATGTGACAACTCACCCCCACTCAAAAGAATCTCGTCACGAGATTTGGAAGTCGTCGGGAAGAGCGCGGGATAGTCAAGTCGAAGACGGTCCTCTCTTTCCCATGTTGCTTCTTTTTAAGAATGATTTCACCATTGAACTTTAAGAAACTTGAGGTTTCGACGTCGAGTGGTACGCTTAGCTTGACAAAGAATACGTACAGGGTATTCTTGGTATGAAAGGTTATCCTAGAGATCAAGCATTTCATGGTCCACTTCACGGATAGGATCCGAGAAGCAACGACTGAGTTGCGAGACGTGTAAAACATCATGAACCTTGGAAAGATGCGGAGGAAGTTCCAACTTGTAGGCTATTTCTCCTTGTTTGGCAATAATGCGAAAAGGACCAATGTAATGAGGAGCCAATTTGCCTTTGATACCGAATCAATGAGTACCCTTTAAAGGCATAACCCGAAGGTAAGCCTTCTCGTCAACTTCAAAGGTCACAGCCTTATGATGGCGATCATATTGGCTCTTTTGACGAGATAGGGATGTTTTCAACTTTTCATGAATAATGCGAACTTGCTCTTCTGCTTCTTGGATCATATCCGGACCAAAGAGTTGCCTCTCTCCGGTTTCTGACCAAGTAAGAGGTGTTCGACATCTTAGTCCATAGAGAACTGTAAAAGGGGCTTTGCCCAAGCTTGATTGATAACTATTGTTATAAGAAAATTCGACGAAGGGATGACACTTCTCCCAATTCATACTGAACGATATAACACAAGCTCGAAGCATATCCTCTAGGATTTGATGGACTCTTTCTACTTGACCACTTGATTGAGGATGGAAAGTAGTACTAAAAGATAGGTGAGTCCCCATGACATTCTGAAAACTTTCCCAGAAACGAGAAGTAAAAATACTTCCATGATCTGAATTAATCTCCAAAGGAACACCATGAAGAGACATTATTCGAGGGATATATAACTCTGCTAGATGGCTAGCTATTATACTCTCATGAACTGGAACAAAATGAGCTACTTTGGAAAGATGGTTAATAATGACAAAGATAGAATTATTCCCTTTCTTGGTCCTGGGAAATCCAGTGATGAAAAACATACTAACGTTATCCCATTTCCATTCAAGAATAGCTAAAGGTTGAAGGGTGCCAGCAGGCCTTTGATCTTCTGCTTTAACTCGACGACAAACGTCGCAGTTAGCAACGAACTCAACAATTTATCTCTTCATCCTAGTCCACCAAAACCTCTGGTGTAGGTCCTGATACATTTTGGTACTACCAGGATGTATCGTAAGAGGAGATTCATGAGCGTCCTTAAGGATCAACTACCTCAGATGTGGATTCTTAGGAACCACTAGACGGTTCTGGAAGAACACAACATCTTGGTCATTGATAGAGAATTCCTTAGTGTTTCCGCTAGTAATATTCTCCTTGATCCGAGATATACCCTTATCACGCTTTTGGCCAACTAAGATTTCATCCCTAAGAGTAGGTTTCGCCACCAGGTTGGAAAGAGATCCTTGAGGAACGATGTGGAGGTTTAACTTCCGAAATTCCTCATAGAGACGTGGTTGACCTCGTTGTAACATCACATTGTTACAATAAGACTTACGACTTAGTGCATCAGCCATGACATTGGCCTTCCCCGGGGTTTAACTTATCCCTAAGTCGTAATCTGTGATCAACTCGACCCACCTCTTTGCGTGAGATTCAAATCCCACTAGGTGAAGATATATTTCAGACTTTGGTGATCAGTGAAAATTTTGCAACGATTACCAAGAAGGTAACGTCGCCAGGTTTTTAGTGCATGGACTACAGCTGCAAGCTCAAGATCATGTGTGGGATAATTATCCTCATGTGGACGCAACTGTCGAGACGCATATGCAATCACATGACGATCCTGCATGAGAATGCAACCTAATCCTTATCGTGAGGCATCGCAATAAATAACAAAGTCCTTAGAAAAATCTAGTAGTAGCAACACACGTGCGGAAGTCAGGCTTCTTTTCAGTTCCTGAAAACTTGCTCAAACTATGGTGTCCACTTGAAATTTTTATCTTTCTTGAGGAGTTCAGTTAGAGGATTTGCAACCTTGGAGAAGTTCTCGACAAAGCGGCAACAATAGCTCTCTAGACCAAGAAAACTCCTAGCATGCTTAACGATTCAGGTTGAGTCCAATCAAGGACGGCTTGAACTCTCTCGGGATTGACAACAGTACCCGTACCAAAGATTACATGGCCTAGATAGGTCACTTCTAGTAACCAAAATTCACATTTTGAAAACTCGGCATAAAGGCGATGCTCTCGAAGTTTCATCAATACCATCCTTAGATGCTCGGCATGTTCTTGTTCGTTCTTCGAGTAGATGAGAATATCATCGAGGTATACTACGAAGAATTTATCCAAATACTCCATGAAGATTGAATTCATCAAGCAAGAGAAGGTGGCTGGGGCATTGGTTAAACCCAAGGACATGACGGTGTACTTGTATCGGCCATAACGAGTGACAAAGGCCGTTTTCAGAATGTCCCCGTTCTTGATCTTGATTTGATGGTATCCCAACCTCAAATCCATCTTGGAGAAGACTGAGGATCTAGCGAGTTGACCATACAGATCGTTGATCATGGGGAGCGGATACTTGTTCTTTATGGTAACCAGATTAACAGGTCAATAATCTACAAGCATCCGATCCGTTCTATCTTTCTTCTTGATGAAGAGGATGGGACAAGCCCAAGGAGAAGAGCTAGGTCGAATGAAACCTTTATTCAAGGCCTCATCTAATTGTTTCTTAAGTTCGGCTAGCTCTAAGGGTGCCATCTTATAGGGTCTTCTCTCTATTGGGATAGTTCCTGGAACAAGATCTATCACAAACTCTACATCCCTGTGAGGTGGAATTCCCGGCAGTTCTTCTGGAAAAACATCCAGAAAGTCACGGACTACCGGAATGTCTTCAAGTTCTCGAAGAGGACTAGCATTGAGGGAATAGAGTTGGCATTTGGCAACTCGATTTGAGACATTAACTATCTCACCCGATGGATGGTTAAGTTGAACATTCCTAGAATGGGTATCAATCTTGGCCTAATGAGCTCACATCCAGTCCATACCCAAGATGATATTGATATCTGAGGATTTAAGGGCTATCAATGATGCTAGAAAAACTAGCGTGTATACTAGAATTTCATTGTCATAACTTATCCTAGAAGTCTGCCATTTACTAATGGGATTGGCATATCACAAAAGGACATGTTATGCAACTGCGCATAACTTTCGGAAATGAAGGAATGAGATGACCCAGTATAAAAAAGAACAGACGATTTGTTACGATTGACAAGGAGCGTACCCAAAATGACGTTGGGATCCTCTGTAGCTTCTTCTGCTGAAACATAATTCATGCGGCCACGTGCAGGAGTTGGCTTCACATAATATGCCTTGCCCGACTTGACTTGCCCAACAGACTTCCCAGGTTGCTTGGCAGCGATATTCTGAGTACACTCACGCGAATAGTGTCCTGGTTCTCCACACTTGTAACAGATCACCTGATTGGCACATGGTGCAGCATTGGTAGCTGGACCACCATAGGTCTTGGCTGGGGGGTTGGTTTTGTTTGCCTGACGTGCCACATAGGATGGCCTCGGGGTATATCTTGGCGGCAGAGAACTATTTGGGACCCACACCCGGCGCTTCTGAAACACTGAATCAGATGAGGAGCCAGAATCGCGAGAGTGCTTCTTCGTTGCTTCATAGTCGGTATGACCAGTCTCGGCACTGATCGCCTTGTTGACAAGACCTTGGAAGCTTGTACATTCATGAAGGCGCAGGTCATGACGAAGTTCGTGGCTCAGTCCCTTGCGGAATCTTGCTTGCTTCTTGGCGTCAGTTGACACCCCTTCAGTTGCGTAGCGAGCGAGATTACCAAACTCGCTGCTATAAGCATCCACGGTCAAATTTCCTTGAGTGAAGGCACATAATTCCTCTCTCTTATGGTCCATCAGACCCTCTGGAATGTGCTGCAGGCGGAAAGCTGCACTGAAATCAGCCCAAGTGGTTGCTGGTCCGGCAGGACGCATAGCTTCATGATTCTCCCACCACAGATTGGCGGGGCCTTCCAAAAAGTAAGCAGCAAAGGTCACCTTGTCAGCCTCAACAACATTGGCAGAGAGTATCTTGCGCGATATACTGCACAACCAGTCATCAGCGTCGAGAGGATTGACGGAATGATGGAACTTCAGGGCATTTAGCTTCACAAAGTCATTGAGGGGCAATGCATCATTTTGCGGCTGGCGAGCCGTATTTTGCTCAATACGCTCTAACAGACAGTTGGTCTCTCTCTTGTTCCTTTCTGCCTCCAGTATAACCTCCGCCAGAGAAGGTGGGTGAGGAAGGTCCTCCTGTGCTGCCTGACTACCCTCTCCCTGCTCATGATTAGGGGCATGGTTGTTCCTGGTAGACACCATCCTGACAAACAAACTCACAGCTTAGACTAGACCAACATCAATACTAGCTATGGATTAAGAATGCACTGAACAACATGGAATGCAGAAATGAACATCCGAACAAGATGATAACAAGCAAACTACTATATACAGACCATGGTTCATACACACCATAACATAGTTCAGTACAACCTCAAACTAAAGAGAAAACTAATGAGAAGATGATACTACTCATTAGTACTCCAAGCTTCCTATACATTATTTATCTATGCCTCCGGAACTCATCTCACGACATGGTCATATTCCACAAGACACACAGGACTGTGGAAATATAACTACTACAATACTACTATTCCTCTAACGGGCTCAAGCATCCACATAAAACATCTCATATAGATTGCCTCCATGACCTGGGAGCTGAACCTGCGGATCAGGAAATACTCTAGCCCGAGGCCCCTGGGAACCGTAAGGACATGGATGTGGCCTCGGTCCCCTGACTGGTGGCAGCAGAGGTCCCCGAAGAGGGGTGACACGTCCGATAGCAGCCAGTCAACATGATATAGAAGATGACTCCTAACTGGGTTCAACATCTCCATATCTCCATAGCATGTCTGAACTATAGGTGCAAGCTGTGTCAAAGCTGTCCATAGACGGGCACGAGTAGCATAAAGCTCCATATGAAGGGCACGAGCATCTCGGTCTCTATTCTCTAACATCTGAGTGGTAATCTGCAGCAGCGGATCCTCCAAAGAAGAATATCAGTAGACTCCACTGAGATATCCTTCTTCTCGTGGCTGAGAAGCGGGAACATAACAGAACTCTGAATTCTGCAGTAGTGCATCTCTGGCTCTCATGATGGTCAACATTGAATAGGCGGCATCTTGTACCGCCATGTCAACGATAACCCCCAATCCATAAGACCAATGGATCGACTCCTTGGCTCCAGGGCAATCTGGGAATACCCTAACAGTGCACTGATACTGACTCTAGTTGAAATCTCGGCACTGCTCCTCCATTGTATACTGTGGGTACCAGCGGTAACCGGCTACTTACATCATCCTGACCAGCATGGCCGTGTGACCCGGTACATCAATGCACCTAGTCAGACGGACCACCTGATGAAAAGGACGGTCAGGCATCTGAAATAGAGAATAATGCAAAGGCATTAGAGCTCTGGAAATGAAATTGGGCAGCATAACGGCTGTAAATGCTCAAAACAATTTTGAGACAACCCACAAAAGACTAGATAGCATAACCACTCAACTATCAAGTTCAAATTACATGGTCATCAAATATATATTTATTTTCCTTGGAGCAAAAGAAAATTCGGATTGACTCTCAAACCACTTTCCTACAATCTACCGTTTAGTAACACGTGATCCTCAGAGATAGATAAGAAACCTAGTTCCTAATCTCCGTAGAAAAATGTGGATGACCAGAACAGAATGACTTGAGAAGAGAAGCAAGAGTCTTATTTTCACTTCCACAAACAATTCCCTTACATATAACTAAAGCAGTTCTAGACTCGACTTCGACCAGTTTGGCTTGGTAATCCTACAGTCAGTGAGGCTCTGATACCAACGCTGTCGGGACCCCGATCCTAAGCCATATGAATCTAGCCTGTAACACAGCACATCCCCTTGCGGTCTCACGCACGGTTAACCCCACGGATGCCACCTTACCTTAGCCGGGACCGCTTGTGCCTTTTGACTCACGTATGCAATTGTGTCGCTAGCATTCCAATGTCAAAGAACCCGGGTCGACATAACTAGTCATAAATTCAAGTGGCTCAACTTTACAGAGAAAAGCATACATAACCCAGCAAAGCAGGTGTCGGTCATCAGCGAGTGTAGAAAAGTCGTAGCAAGCTACAAGACTCCATTACACCGCGTGACATTTCCCGTAGGGACAGACACGGCAACCAATGTGTCCGGAGCAGTAGCAAACTACCAAGGCTCGGTGGAAGCACAAAGGGGCATTTCTCTGTATAGGTAGCTACTAAGGGCATACGACTAGGTGTCGAACCCAATACATATCACAGTAGATCACACGTACGCATGACATACTAGATATGCATAGATACAACAATGGCATCACAACATAACCATTCAACATCACAACATTTATTTAGAAGACTCGGAAGAGTCTTGCATAATAAGTTCATACAAGTAGGGGTCACATGACCCAACACTCAAGTCATACAAACAAAGTCATACAAGCCAAGCGGAAGCATTAAAGCTGTTTGACTACAGAAAGTGGAAAGGAAAAGGCATAAAGCCAGACTATCAACAGACCCCTTCTGAAAGGGGCGAGGTCGTAGCTAGGACACCAGCTACTCGTCATCATCGAGATCTAGATAGAACCCACCTGTTGGCTCGTGGGTGTCTTCTGAAACATTTATTAAATAGACATGAGTACAAAGGTACTCAACAAGACTTTAGAACAGATCTATCTACTCATGCACATGTATCAATAAGGGGGTTGTGGGGTTTCATGCAGCAAGCCAGATTTGACTCTTGGCTAGACTATAGTACAATTTTAAACAGTTTTAAACAAATTTGTTAAGCCGTACACGAGTCCACTACCACCACAACAATACACTATTGTGGATTCTTTCCTGTCTCCCTATGGGAAAACCATACATGATACTCACACTTATCTTGATACTTTTATGAGTAGCCATTAAAGTTATCTATGAACAACATATGTCTCCAAGTAGTCCATATCCGCGAACCGGCTATTCGAATAGATCATAACCCTCCAGGGGTGTACTTCTTCACACACTCTCTCGCCAGTTATCGCCATGTGCATGTCATGCACCTCGGCAACCTTCAAGCGGAAGCCCAGCGAGGGAGTCGGCCACGACCGTTAACCATGCTAATACCTAGTCCAGGTTTATCGCGTATTTGAGAGTGAACCCGCACGGAAGTCCGGCCGAGGTTTTTGCTATGGCCCCAAACGATGTGCACAGGGTTCCCAAGCCCACCATCCGGGTGCCACTTGGTACACCGTGCCACTGCCTACCGCATCATAGCCCACCTCTAAGGCCAGCACTATGCATGGCTTCCAGCATGACTATAAACACCAGAAACTACATGCAACTCCTAGACTGAGTACTATGCAATTAATAAGTCGAGCGGGGTCATATTTCAGGGCCCAACATGTGGTAGTAACTAGTCTTGGATTACATACACGGAACTCGGTTCCTAAGGACGGTTCCAATGAAACAACCCACGATATACTCCTACATAGCTTTCATCGCTACCTTTACCAAATCAGGTTCTTCACTTAATCTTTATCATTAGAACACATTCATCCATTCATGTTCATCACCCAGATGAAACAAACCTGACACAACTCTAGGCATAGCAAGCATAGCAGGATAAGACACATCATGGCTCAAGCAACTACCAGGTATGCTAGGTTGCAAGGTTTGGCTATTTATTGCGACAATGACAGGTCATGCAAAGGAATAGGTTTAGCTACCGAAGTAAAACATTTCAAATATTTTGTTCTAATGAAATAAGTGAGAGCAGGAGCGGGAACATGGGATTATATCGGGATGATCAAAAATGGTGCTTGCCTTGTTGCTCAGTGGAAGGATTAAATCCGTCAGTCGGATATTCGAACGTATCCGGAGGGGCAGAGCCTACCGAAATAATAGGGACAATCAATAGCATTCGAATGCAACAGTATGATGCATGATCAGGCATGAAATGAAATGTAGTATGGTTTGAGGTGACTAACAGAACCTTAGTTCTATTCTGATTTGAATTCAAAATTCAAATATTATTTGAAATAGGATATTTATCAAATTCATTTAATTGAATTGACCGGATGCTATTTCATAACTTTCTTTGTCATGCATGGACGTAGCACCATTGTGTTTATTGAATTTTTCTGATAACTTTACATATATTATTTATCAGATTTGGAGTTATATTTATTTTTCTATGATTTTTCAAAGTTTTCAGCATTTTTGGAATTATTTTTAATCACATAATTGATTTATTGCGCCAGGTTGGCTAGGTCAAACCTGACCAATGGGGCCCACTGGTCAGTGACACAAGGACTAATACCGCGCTGACCAGCGGCTAAGTGGGGTTTGACCCACCCTAGGGCCCACTGTCAGTGGCTCTAGTGGGTGGATTAGGCTCTAACGAGCTGTCCACGTCGGCCCCCACCAGAGGGTGGTCGCCGGCGACCTTAGCCGCGGTGGAGGGCTCGCCGAAGATGCTCTAAAATTTGCTACAGGGCTCGGTTTCGAGATCTAAGAGCACTGGGACGGAGCCCATGCGCGACCTCGTCAGGGGTTGCAAGAGGGCCTAAGGGTGGCCGGAGGGCATCGGCGACGAGCCGTGGCAGCTGCTGGAGCTTGGGTCCGATGACCTCGGTGCTGGGGTGCAGGAAAAAGAGGGGAAAGTGAGTGGAAACTCAGAGAATCTCACGACGGTGACGAGGAGAGCTCAGACTGCTCGGGGAGGTAGCGTAGTCGTTGAATCTATGATGGCTTGCCGGCGGCCAAAGGTTGACGATGACGGCGTTGGGGGAGATACAGGGCTCGGGGGCTCGATTCCTTCGGCGTAGACGACGAGTTCGAAGAGGCGGAGACGATGGGACACTCGGGGAGACCTGATGTGGCCGAGGACGACGGCGAGCTCGAGCTCGAGCTCGGCTCCAATGGTGGCAGAGAGAGGAGAGGGAAGGAGATTGAATGGGAAGGGGGAGAGGGTTGGAACGGGTTGCGGGGGAGCTTATCTCCCTCGCTAGCATGACAGGGCGGCCAGGCAGGCACCCAGGTGCATGCCTTCGCCGGAGGAAGCGGCAGCCACCTCCTGCTGCCTACTGTCGAGGAGGAAGACGACAGGAGGAGTAGTGGGCTGTTCCAGGTGAGCGTTGATAGGACTTCTCTAATTCTCTTTCATTTCTGTTTTCTGTTTAACCTTTGTGACATTTGTTTGCTTTATTTTTGGCTCCAAACTATTCCTATGAACAGTGAAAATAATTGTGGGTGTTATTTGAATTATTTCCAAGTCCACAAAAATATTTCAACAATTTATAATATCCTGAGATATTTAAAACCACCTATTTGGGTAATAAGTGGATTGTGTGAAATAAATAAAATGCCAGAAGTATTTTTAAAATAAGTTCCACCCCTGAAATATTGCTTCCAATATTTATCAAAAAGGGTGGGCTTTTATAAAGGCCATTTTGAGTTCATTGAACTTTTACTTCATTTTGATTGAGTTGAATAATGGAGTGCTAGGGTTTTTTTTCATTCCTATTTTATTCTTAAAGCAAGAATTAAAACATGAGCACAATCTTGCATAACACCAAATGGAATCTAGGGATGTGACACATCACTCATGAACAGTGTCGAGGGTGACGCCATCTTCGGGGTCTCAATATCCTCGTTCCTCATGTAGGTACTCCTATTGGTGTCGTCTAGTCGTAGCGTTTTCATCCTTCTTCTTCAGTACATGGGTGGTCGCTTAGAAAGGTTGCTGCCTTCCGAGTTACCCACGGGGATTTTAAGTAATCCCGTAGTCAGGCATAAGGGTGCTAGCGGCCATTTGCAGGTTTTGAAAAAAAACAGACAAGGAGTGCTAAGAGAATAAGTGTGGAATTGTTTAGGATAAAACTTTGCTTCCTTTAAAAATTTAGGAGAAGTGAGAAAGATACAGATTTTGCAAGTACTTTTGTAGGGTGTGGAAAGCAGTTTTATCCTAACTAGCATCCGTGCTAACTATGGGCTTCCTACAGTCAGGATGGCTCTGATATCAGCTCTGTGGGGACTCCGACTTACGAGTCGAGATCGCCGAATGAACGTTCTCAGTGATCCTAGAGATCAATGCTCACCGAACACACATATTCTGAATATTAAGAGGCTTACATCCATACATACCGTTTGATACAGTAAATGGCCTTATCGGTCAAGTGTTACACACATAAGGCCTTAAGGGCCAACACACCAATCTGGACCAATAGCGGAAATATTGGTCGAAAGCGTGAACCCATGCCATCAGCCTTAACCTACAAGCAGTCTGACTGGGAAGCGTCCTAGCTTGCATGAACATCACCAAGTTACTCTTCACCATACTGGTTCTCTCATAATTGTTCAACGAAATAACCAGTGGTAAGCCAATGAGTACTTTGAATATACTCGCAAACAACCCATGATATGAATACTGCAATTGGAATGATAACAAGTGATATGCAGTATTGGTGGATAGCAGCTTAACTGTAAATAAACATGATCATGGATGTGCAACATAAGCTAGATGGTATTTAGAAGAACAGGTTACAGATATCAATATATCTGTCAAGGGCTGAACACTCCAGGTTCACCCAATATGCAAAGTCACCAAACTTGGTCATATCAACTCTTTCTCAGATAACACCATTAAACATACACGCACCTGGTTTATGCGGAAACGACTGGACGTAGTTTAAGCATGATTACCCAACTGTCCTTGACCGTGGACATGGCTATTCAAATAGTTTTACACTATGCAGAGGTTGTACGTTGTACCCATGAGATCCGGGAAACTTCCGTGTCATCCACGACTCGCGCTATATGACATACCCCAAGGAAGTACCCGATCAATGTCTTTCCCCTGACTATACTAGACAAAGAGATCCACTCGATTGGTACCCAGCCCACATGATGTACGTCTTACGAGCACCAACTCTGGACAATATCATCCATGCGGCGGCCAACGGTGTGCCCGAAACACGTCAAAATGACATAGTCGTCCTACCTGGCACGACGCCGTCACAAGAGTGACCACATATCACTCTCGCCACTAGTAATGTGGTTCTTTGCTAGCACCGACCAAAGTAATCAACAAAGCCCTGTCCCATAAAGGGGTAACATGGTCGCACATGTAAGGTTGGGACGGCCAACACATCATAAATATATTCCCATTACCGAAACCACTCACACCAAAATATCGGAGCACCGCTTCACCAAAAGTAGCCACCTAAGTCATCATCACCCTCAGAAACAACCACGGTACGCCACAAAGCAAGAACATAGTTATGCTTAGTTCTACTTGTCAACATGATATTAGCGTGACCCTCGTAGGTGCTAGGATCATGCTCAAAATGCAGGTGCTCCGGAGGAACCATTGGTAACATCAATTCAATGATTTACTGATATTTATGTTCATATGCAACTGAAATATTTGCTTTACTAGCATGCAATATAACATATGCTCAAACTTGGTCAAAGGGCTGCTTGCCTTTGCTCACATAAGTCCTCGGGGTCTTCGAGGTCTCCCGGTCCAACTCCGAGTACTACGTCTACCCATCACTATTGTCGGAAACAACCACGGCAAGCCACAAAGGAAGCAGAAACAAAAGTTCTAAATAAATGGAAGTTATATTTTTCTTGGACCTCTCTGGTCATAAGAAAAATACATGAAGCTTGCTATAGGAGGTTTAGACCCTCACGGATTTTTGAATAGATGAAAGGAAGGATAGGTGACCCTTAAAGAAGCCTACAGAAAATATTATGATAAAAATGAGTGGAGGAACTCATTTAATAGAGAACAATTTTAGAAACATTTAGAAAGTTGTTTCACTGGATTTGGAGTTGGTATGAATATTCTCTGGATTTTCTAATATGGGATAAATAGCAAAAGGGAGTTATTTATTTATTGCAACAGAAATATGCCATACAAAAATGTTGACCAAGGCTCTAAAAGTAGGATATGATGTTAGAAGGCTCTCGAAATTGGAATCACTCCATTTGGAGTTGATTTGAATACTATAGGATTTTCGAAAGGTGGTCTAATTATATTCGAATTTGTATTTGAATAATAATACCACAAAAACTTGCTCTAGAAAAATGTGTCATGCACATAGGTGGATAGAGCTTGAATTTAGGAACCTGTAGAAATTTGAATCATTGGAATTGTAGTTCAAATGAATTTATAAGAGATTTTTGAAGTTACAGAGAAAAAGAAAAAGGCAACAGAAGGCTACCAAAGGGGGTTATATTGCGCTCGGGTGCTAGATTGATTGTGGGCCGGCCCAGCTGCGCTAGCTGGCTGGCGAATCGGCCACGTCGATTGCACACTCGCCCGAATACGCTTTCGGAGCGGAGCTGGGAAACGCAGCTCCCACGGGGCGCTTCCACTTAACGTGACCGACGGGTCCGACCGACAACCTAGAGGCTGACCAGTGGCGTCGCCGGCCCAACTGGCAGGCCCTTCTTCCTCCTCACGCGCTCCCGCGTGCCCCGACAAAGGAGGGAAGGCCCGACGCGCCGCCGACGGTTTTCAGTGGCTGAGACCGCCCCCGGCAAGGCCTCAACCATTGGAGTGCTCGGGGAAGAACCACGTACCCAACCAGGGGTCTCCTCCCCCCCTCGTAGAGGAGCGCTGGAAAAAGGGGCCCGTGGCCGCGGTGAAGGATGACGATGGCGGCCATGGGTATGGCGCTCCGACCATCGGAAGAAGGAGGAGAGGAGAGGGAGGACGCGGCGGAGAACGGGGTGTCCCTGGAGAGGGAGAAGGAGGCCCGGGAGAGGCCGCAGAGGTCGAATTTAGGAGGAGACCGGCGGGAGGGCATTCGGCCATGGCGGAGGGAATGGGGTACGGGAGAGAAATCAAGGGCGTCTGGAGGTTTGAAGGAGGGAGAGGGACCTAGGAGGGGAAGTAAGGACTCGGGGAGGCTCTAAGTGGGGGAGGAGGAGCGGAGAAGGAACTCCGGGCTCTCTGGTGCTCTCATGGCACGACGGCCACGCTTGCCTGAGGGCTTGGACCGGTCAAGGGGAGTGCTCTGGCGCACTGGGACACGTGGCCATCGATGGACCCGACTGCAGCAAGAGCTTAAGGTACAGAGGACCGTTTCTGCATGCCACATAGGTGGTCACCGCTGCCACCTGTGTCCACAGCGCCTTTACGACTAGTCAAACATGTCCCATGCATAAGGCATACATGCAGGAAGGAGATTCTGGAGTTTGGTAGCTAGTGGAGCTGGTTAAGTGAGGTTTTGTCTGGAGTTTAGTTTGCAGCAGCAAACTTTGGGCTAGGATTGAGGGAGCTTAATAGAGTGATCTTAGGATGGGACATTGTCTAGCATGTTGAGCTATGCAAGTACTACAACACTGCCAAGCTTGAGCTCAAGCAAAGGAGGGTAGCTAGTACTTGTTGCACAAAGCTACTTTCCAGCCAGAAATCATCTTGTAGATGTGTTGCTCATTTTCTCCACATGAGCATGCCATCTCTTGGTTTGAAACAATGCTTTGGGATGCTAGGGACCCTCTGGAAAGAGGTGGTGGCTTTGGCTTAAGTGGAACTGGGATAAGGGAGGTAAAAATGGTGATCCAAGGGTAAAACGAGAAGTAGTTACATTGAGCCTCTCTCCAATAATTGACCAGAGGTCATGGAAAACCTACTGGAGGTAAAATGTAACTATATAGAGTTGTGGTAGAAATTTGAGATCAAGGGTAAAAGTGGGAGGGGTCAAAGGAGCCAATTTGGTGAGTGCACACAAGGTTTTGGATGAGTGTCACGGCAACCAGATGAACTTCAATTGATATGAAACTTAACAGGATCAAATAATAGATGAAATAATCTTGGACACCAAATTTGGAATTTGGCGGAGAAGGTTTCCAATGTAGACTTGGAAAACCCATGAAATGGGTAGAAGTGGCCTTCTGCTTACAAAGCTATTCAAATCAATTCCCACAAATCCAATATTTGGTGTGGGGGCATTATTTGAGCATTAAAGCATGCCCAAAATGTTTGGGGTCGATTGGAGATACTTTATAATGTAAAGTTTCCCAAAGTCAGATATCAACACAGAGGGTTTTGAGTGGATTAGGACAAGTTCTTCTATTCTCCTTGATGCACCATTTGGTGTGGATGCATTATTGGAGTATCAGAACATGTCCACCAAATTTGAGCATTATTGGTGACACTTGACAATGTAGAGTTGCTCAAATTTGGATATGGATAGATAAGGTTTTAGAATAATTAGGGGAATCAAATAAACTTGGATTGAGATGAAACTTGGCAAGATCACCACATATATCATATGTGACATGCTAAAATTTTACAGGAATTTATTGAGAATATTTCTTATGGAAATATTCCAAAAGCTTGAAATAGGCACGAAGGGTTTTGAAGAGGTTTTCCCAATATTTCGAACATGACTATGTGTTGGAACTCATATATATGAAATATATATGTCCACTGAGTTTCTCTAGTTTTTCTTAAATATTTTGAAAGCAATAAAAATAACGTTCCGTCATAAGAGACCATTTCTAGCCTCACGAGAAAGCATTTAAATAAAATAGAAAAATATCTTTTAAAATAATAATATTGTGGTTTTGGGAAGTCATTTTTATAATAGGTTTTAAATAAAATAATTGGTGCAAAATAAATTCCGTAATTTGAGGACTTAAATCAAAGAAAATGATTTTTGGTGAAAACAATATTTGGTAAAAAATAGTTTCTCGTCCTAAACACATGACATGATCATTAGGCATGAGTCTTGGGCTAAGGAGGTGAGTCTCGAGAGTAACAGGAATTATCGGGAATCAACCACAGGCATACAAGCAAGCAAGCAAACAACAGTCACTTCAAGCATCACAAGTAGGCACACAAATTTTAATTGGTCCTAATTTTTGAAATAAGTTAATCAGTTAGGAAAGCTAAACATAGGGTGTTACACTAGATTAATAGTTTAGTCCCAAAAATGATATAAAGTAGCATATTAATGCATGTAAAACATCCAAAACAGATAATATAATTGCATGGAAGAATAAAAAATTATAGATACGTTGGAGACGTATCAAGCATCCCTTAGTTTAATTCCTACTCGTCCTCGAGTAGGTAAATGATAAAAACAGAATTTTTGATGTGGAATGCTACCTAACATATTTGTCCATGTGATATTCTTTATTGTGGCATGAATATTCAGATCCATAAGATTCAAAACAAAAGTCTAATATTGGCATACAAACAATAATACTTCATGCATGCTAACAAGGCAATTGCTTCCTTTCGAAATAACATGGTCTTAGAAAGTTATCCCTACAAAATCATATGCTCTGGCCATGCTCCATCTTCCCCACACAAAGTATCTAAATCATGCACAACCCCGATGAAAGTCAAGCAATTGTTTCACACTTTTTATGTTCTCAAACCTTTTCAACTCTCACGCAATACATGAGCGTGAGCCATGGATATAGCACTATAGGTGAAAAAATATAATATGGTGGAGGTTGGAAAAAGAAAGAGGAGAAGATAGTCTCACATCAATTAGGCGTATCAACGGGCTGTGGAGATGCCCATCAATAGATATCAATGTGAGTGAGTAGGGATTGCCATGCAACAAATGCACTAGAGCTATAAGTGTATGAATGCTCAAAAAGAAAACTTAGTGGTCGTGCAAAAGATGAAATTCCACTAGTTATATGAAAGTGACAAAATGTGATACTCTCTATGAAGAACATGGGCTAGTTTGAAGCACAAGTGTGGAAAAAGATAGTATCATTGTCCCTTCTCTCTTTTTTTTGTGGGCATCTTTGGACTCTCTTTTTTGTGGGCTTCGTTGGCCTCTTTTATTTTTTGTAAATTCTAGAGAATCATCCAAATTGACGGAATCATAGCTTCAGTCATCCTTTTCTCACATGGGACATTGCTCTAATAATGCAAAGCATCACACTTTTATTTACTTACAACTCGATACCTAGAACAAAATAGGAATCTATAAGAAATATGGAAGCGATGTTGTGTGTCATAAAAAAGGGACGGTGGTGTTGCATGGCAATATATCTCGGAATGGCTTTGAAAATGCCATAATAGTTAGGTATCATGGCTGTGTTGAGGAAAGTATATCGTGGTTGTTTTGAGGAAGGTGGGTTTAGTGTACTGGCGAAAGTTGTGTAGTACTAGAGAGGCTAGCAAAGGTGGATGGGTGAGAGTGCGTATAATACATGAACTCAACATTAGTCATAAAAAACTCACATACTTATTGCAAAAGCCTATTAGTTGTTGAAGCAAAGTATTAGATGCATGCTCCTAGAGGAAGGGTTGGTAGGAGTTAACCATCGCGCGATCCCGACCTCCGCGCAAAGGTTGACAATCATTAAACAAATCATGCTCCGACTTCATCACATAACGGTTCACCATATATGCATGCTATGGGAATCACAAGCTTTAACACAAGTATTTATTCCAATTCACAGTTACTTACTAGCATGACTCCCATATTACCATCTTCATATCTCAAAACTATATGCCAGGAATCAAACTTCTCTTCATATTCAATGCACTTAATATGAAAGTTTTTATTATATCCCTATTGTATACCCATTATATTAGGACTATATTCATAACCTAAACCAATTACCATGTTGTTTAAAGACTCAAAAAATAATATAAGTGAGGTATGAGAGCTTTATAATTTCTATAAAATAAAACACCGCCGTGCTCTAAAAGATATAAGTGAAGCACTAGAGGAACATTACCTAGCTCAAAAGATATAAGTGAAGCACATAGAGTATTCTAATAAATTCATGATTCGGCATGTGTCTCTCAAAAGATGTGTGCAGAAAGGATGATTGTGGCAAACTAAGAAGTAAAGACTCATAACATACAAGACGCTCCAAGGAAAACACATATCTTTGGTGAATAAAACTATAGCCTCAAGTAAATTTACTGATGGATTGAAGATGAAAGAGGGGATGCCTTCCAGGGCATCCCCAAGCTTAGGATCTTTGGTATCCTTGAATATGGCTTGGGGTTCCTTGGGCATACCCATGCTTAGGCTCTTGCCACTACTTATTCCACAGTCCATCAAATCTTTACCCAAAACTTGAAAACTTCACAACACAAAACTCAACACAAAACTCATGAGATCTGTTAGTATAAGAAAATAAATCACCACTTCAGGTACTATTGTGAGCTCATTATTTACTTATGTTGGTGTAATATTTACTGTATCCCAACTTATACATGGTTCATACCCCCCTATACAACCCATAGATTCATCAAAATAAGCAAACAACACAAAGAAAACAGAATCTGCCAAAAAACAGAACAGCCTGTAGAAATCTATAAATTTTGAATACTTTTGTAACTCCAAAAATTCTAAGAAATTAGGAAAATTTGGGAAATTTGTATATCAATATTCTGTAAAAAGTTTAGATCAAACGCATGTTCGAGTGAATTTACAAAATTCCTGATCAGAGAGCAAAAGTTTCTGTTTTTCAGGAAAATCAACTTGCAAACACCATAGACCATCCCAATGGTCTTACTTGGCTCAAACACTAATTAAAACAAGAAAACACAATTATTACACACGTAATAATGTGTGCAGCAGCACTCAAAACAGAAGCAAAAAGAGAAACATAAAATTAAAATCGGGTTGCCTCCCAACAAGCGCTATTGTTTAAGGCCCCTATCTAGCCATAATGCAATAGATCTAGGTATTATCATATTTGGTATGCAATCCATAAGTAGCTCTCATAATAAATTAATAAGGTAATTTTATTTTATTTCTAAAAAAGTGCTCCATACCTTTCCTTAATGGAAATTGGAATCTAATATTTCCTTCTTTCATATTAATAATTGCACCAATCGTTCTAAGAAAGGTCTACCAAGAATAATAGGACAAGTAGGATTGCAATCTATATCAAGATCAATAAAATCTATGGGCACATAATTCCTATTTGCAACAAAAAAACATGATTAATCCTTCCCGTAGGTTTCTTAATTACAGAATCCGCTAGATACTAATTGAAAGAGCAATCATCAAATTCACGGAATCCGAGCACATCACATAAAGTTTTTGGAGTCATGGAAACGCTAGCACCCAAATCAAACAAAGCATGGCACTCATAATCATTAATTTTAATATTAATAGTATGCTCCCACTCATCATAAAGCTTTATAGGTATAGAAACTTCCAACTCTAGTTTTTCTTCGAAAGAATTTATCATAGCATCCACAATATGTTTAGTAAAAGCTTTATTTTTATTGTAGGCATGCGGAGAATTCAACATGAATTGCAACAAGGAAACACAATCAATCAAAGAACAACTATCATAATTAAAGACCTTGAAATCCAAAAGAGTGGGTTCACTGCTATTTAAAGTTTTGACCTCTGCAATCCCACTTTTATTATTCTTAGCATTACGATTTATAAACTCGGAATCATTGGGACGCCTTTTAACTAAAGTTGACTCATATCCAGTCCCATCTTTTTCAAGATTTATACTAGAAAACAAAGATTAAATTAGAGTCACATCAGTCACTTTAAGATCTTCAACATTGCTTAAATATTCTAGCTTCGCGGCCATGTTATTAACTAAGGTGGCTTGTTTATCAGAAATTTGGCCTACTAAATTTTCAAGGTGAGCAAACTGGGATTTCAAACCACAAAATTCCTTGGTCATATCATCACTTTCTTTATTCATGTATTCCATCATAAACCTTTGTTCTTTAAGCTCGGTCCTAAAGAAACAATTATGGTCAAATTGGAGCGACATGAATCAGTTAGCATTATATCTTCCAACTTCTTAAGATACGGATCAAAACTTTTTTGGTTGAGCCATGTGTCGTGGTTTTGTCACGGCAGATGTCCTCGTGAAAGGACTTAGTACTAGAGCCATCGCACCTTGGTGGTGACTCAAAGGGGTTAAGCGGGAGAGACACGGCGATTTACCCAGGTTTGGCCCCTCGTGAGGAGGTAAAATCCTATGTCCTGCTTTGGTTTGTATTGATGTGGTTTCGATTACAAGGAGGGCGTAACTCGCCAAACCTAGCACTCGATGATTTCTAACCCGCCCTCTCCTTCCCTGGGACTCGCCTTTATATACAGGTCGAACCCTTAGGGTTTACAAGGATACTTTCCTTCCTATAAATCGTGACCCTTGTGGTCTCTAAGTCGCCGTCTTTAAAAGCTTGGAGACCTTCCAGAAATCATAAACCGCCATACGACCTTGATCCGGCCAGGCCAAGGCCCAAATCACTGTTTAGGTGAATCGCCTGATTGGTGACCCGGCCCAACTAGGGCGGGTTATTAACAGGTAATATCCCCAACATTAGGCCCCAGATTGACTTGAACTCTTTTCACGCTAATACTTCTGCTCAGTTGAAGGCGATTCATTCCTCATTTTTCTCCATATGTCAGAAATTGTAACCCGCCATCTGGCACTGAAAAATCATTAAGTCGCCAAACCATTTCTTGCTGGCATCTTCTTATCCCTCGATTTCTGGGAAGACTGACATAATCCCAACGGATCCTGGTGCATCATTATCCCAAAATCTTCGGAATGCTATTTTGGCAAATCTTTTTATTCCCCGGCGGTTCCCGCTCACGGCGCCTCGATTCCAACGCCCGCCCTGTTAAATAGATGGGGGGGACAGGACTGGTGCTTCCCACCTACCAGTCTCGTCAATCTCCTCCCCATTATCACAGCGAGGAAGTCTCATCGCCTCCCGAGGGCTCCACCGCTGACCGCACTTTCCGTCTTCGTCCGAGAGGCTTCGGCGCCGCCCATAGATCTTCGCCGTCGTCAAGCTTCGCACCGCGGCCGATCCGTCCGCCGCCATTGACCACCGCATCGTCGTCACCGTCTCGTCGCTCGCCAAGAACTCCGCTGCCGTCGAAGATCTCTTCGCTCGACGGGACCTCCGTGCTTCTCCAACAATCTCCGTCACTGTCGGCCTTTTCCGACCGAAAGCATCAGGTTAGGCCACTGCCCATTCAAGAACAGATCTAATCTCCGTTCGAAGCTCCAGCACTGCCATGTTCTTGATGTTCTTCGCGAGCATTTGTTGCCTGTCCTGAACTGATTAGCACAAATGTCGACGAGATAGCCAATGCTTTGAATACCTTCATTTATCCGCTCTTACTTGCGAATCTAGAGTAATGTTTCATCAAGCGAAGGGCATCACCTTGCCCTGGTAATAAATTGCTGCATCCAGCCACTTTTCTCATGTTTTCTCATCTGTCCAGTAGATCCATAATTTACCTACTGTTTGCAAAAAGCTGTTTGTAGTCTTCACACTTTGATGTTTTGAACGAACGTCTCCATCATCTTTAGAACGCAGCTCTCGTGAATAGCCAAACTTCGTAAGTCGCCATAGCAACCCAACTCGGCTCTTGATATGGCGGGTCAAGTTTTTTCCCTCAGTCCATGGACAAATTACTTGGCGAGTTAAATGAACTTATTTCACCCCTTACAGTAGATGTTCGAGGCGTATAAATTCATCCATACTTTACTTCTTTGTATCATGGGCGCCGTCTTCAAAAGTTACTGGCTTCCTACCAAAGTCAACGACACCATACTAGCAGACTATGTGAAAACGGGCAACTTGGACCCTCAGAATGTTATCGGTTGGCGTACCGGGTTCGGAGAGGATCTCCCCAATCCCAAAGAAGGGGAGATAGTCGTTTTCGTTGAACACCTGGAGCGAGGTTTTAAGCCGCCCGGATCGAAGTTTCTTAGAGACGCCATGGCTTTCATGAACGTACGCCTCCAGGATCTGGGACCTAACTCGATAAGTAACCTATGCCAATTCCAAGTGTTATGTGAGGCTTATCTGCGGATTGAACCCTCTGTCCCCTTATTCTGGCACTTTTTCCATCTGAATCGCCAAACGAAATTTCACTACGGCCCCAGCCTGGAACTCGGCGATGTCAATGTCCAGCACCGCAGGGATAGCCCGTTTCCCTCACTCGCCATGCCCAGCCATCCCAATGGTTGGGGCGAGTCTTGGTTCTATTGTCAAGAGACCTCACGTGCAGGCGAAAACAAGCTTCTGGGCTATAGGAAAGATCCCCTTGCAACGAACTTCAAGCTTCCAGACAAGCTCACCGAGGAGGAGGAATCAGAATTCATCCCAGTATTGTCCGAGTTAAGATCTTTGACAAACAATGGCCTTACAAGGGTTGACCTGATCCGCTGCTGGGTCGAATGGCGCATCCTCCCTCTGATTCGCCGGGACGGGCTAATGTGCGAATTTGATGGCACCTTAGATCATCCTCAATGTTATTTCCACACGGCTTTAACAGAAAAGGATATTGTCACCATCATCAAGAAGCTGACTGGCGAGCCTGCGGGAAAATGCGGCCAAATCGGCCTCAAGCCTTTCTGCAAAATTAATCCGGCACCCAAGGTGAGAAAATCTAACCCGCCTTTTGTCTTTACTTCTTATGTTTCACTTGTATTGTGGTTTTTATAACATATGCTATTTCAGAAAGGTGATAAATTTTGGTCCAAGAAACCCAAAAGGCCAGCCATGAAAAATGTTAAGCCGCCCCTAAAGAAAACCAAGGGCAAGGGCAAAGCTGCTGCGGCTAAGCCATCCGAAGTCGATGAGTCTCAAGTCGGCGATGCACTTTCGGAGGTAAAAACCTATCCTCTTTTCACTCGCCATCCACTACTGTTAACTTTGTATTTATATTTGTGCCTCTCTTGAATAGAATGAAGACAACGAAAGCCAGTAGGACTCTGTTGAGGTAATTTCTGTTTCCTCCGATTCATCTCCTTCTCCACCTAAGCCGGCCACGCGAATTTGTGGGAAAGTTCCCTTCTCACACCCAAATGCTTGTTTGGACCCAAATTTCCTACTGAAGAAAGCACAACATACTTCAAATCAGAAGACCGGAAGTCATTCCGGTGATCTGGTGTCCGGCTTACCAGCCACGAACAAGAGGAAACCAAATGAGGTACTTATGAATAACAATTCTTCATGTTTCTTTGGATCACGTCTGTAACCCGCCTATATTTTTGACGTATAATTCTTGCAGAACTCTCCTCCCACATCTGGCGACTCAGTGATGTCGACACTTCCGCCAATGATTCGAGTCCCTGGGTAAGTATTTTGATAATCTTACTTTGAACCTCAGGGTAATAAACTTTCAGTTCCTTAATGCGCTTCTCCCTTCTTTTAGGGCATAGGCCAAGAAAAGGAGAACCAGCGAACCAACTCCTGTCACATTTTCAGAGCCCATCAAAGAGTCAGTGCCGATCCAGGATAACCCGGATCAAGGCGAGCCCGAAAATCAAATGGATCTTCCAAACTCGCCCAAGGAAACAATGGATGCCCCTAAGCCGCCAAGTCCATTGATGACAGCAGAAGATCCGGATGCTGTAGTTATTACTGGTACCGGCTTTTCCAAACCGGTGGCAACGGTTTTGTCAAGGCATGTGGCATCCTCCTCTCAAACCATTCCTGAGTCTGGACTCTCCAAGGCTAAGCTTTCTGAATATGAAAATCTGCAGTTCAAGGAACTCTGCTCTGGTTTTGCAAGTCGCCTGGAGGCGAGTTATGAGATGGAGAAAAGCCTGCTGCGGATGCTAAAAAACAAACATGAGGTAAGTTTTGTTATATTGTATTACTCCCATTAACCCCCAAGGGCTGGGTCATCAGTAAAAAGATGAGCCGGGTCTTAATAAATTTAGAAAAAACTTTCGACCAGTAACCCCCAAGGGTCGGGTCATCAGTAAAAAGATGAGCCGGGTCTTAAAAAATTTGGAAAAAACTTTCGACCAGTAACCCCCAAGGGCCGGGTCATTAGTAAAAAGATGAGTCGGGTCTTAAATAATTTAGAAAAAACTTTCGACCAGTAACCCCCAAGGGCCGGGTCATCAGTAAAAAGATGAGCAGGGTCTTGATATTGTGTAATTTCATCTGAAAAGAAAAAATTATACATTAGCCCCCAAGTGTCAGGGATATTTCTTGCAATAGTTCTGAGACTTGCCCCTTATTTCGTACTTTCAACAGGAAACTCTTGCTCAGACTGAATCGGCACTTAGCGATTTAAAGAAAAACTTATCTGGTCAGCAAGATGCCCGAGCTAAGTCGGAGGAGAAACATCAATTGGTCATGGCTGAGCTGGAAAAACTCAAAGCTGATTTGAAAAGAGCTCAAGCTGACCAAGATGCTGCAACGAAAAGAGCAGAGAAGGCTGAAGCCAGGCTAGCCACTGTGCAACAAGAATTGTCCGGCTTGAAGCGTCATATCTCAAACATGACGCAAGCCGTCTTTGGTAAACTTACTCAGATGTTTGATCCCCTTTTTTTATATCAATAACTCTTATTTGTAAGTCGCTGATCATCATGACCCCTTACACAGGTCTGAGAGCCGCCAACCTTCAAGATGATTGCGTGTTGATGCTGAAGGCGATTTACACGCTGACAGAGCAGCTGTACACCGGCAGTGTTCTAACTATTAAAGTTGTGATGGGTGCCAAAGAGCCCATAACTTCCATAAAGAAAATGCTCGGCTGCCTATCTATGCTTCCCCCTCAGATTGGCGAGTTGACTCGGTCAGCCGCCCGAAAGGGGGTACTGACTGCCTTGAGTCGCTGCTTGGCATATGCTCCAGAGATCAACCCGGAAGAGGTAGCGGCATGCTTTCCTCAACTCAAAGATGACGGGTCAGAATTCGTCGAAGAGGACTATCAACATGTTGTCAAAGACTCCCGGCTAGCGGCTACCCAACTCGCAGCAAGTCTGGATTTATCAAAGTATCAGGCTGCTTATGACAGTAAGAACAAGAAGGTCAGCCCGCCAACCTTTGTGACGACCAGTTTAACTCCTCGGCGACCCAAGAACCCTTTTGACTTGGAAGCAGATCTGGCATCAATCCTGACCGATGAAGATGACTTCGCAGCTCTGGCCAAGTGTATCTGGGTACTGGGCGACTTGCAAATTGAAGTCGGCCAAAGCTCGCAGCAAGATGATCCGAAGGCGCCAACAGAGTAAACTTCATCGATTTGGCCTAAGAGCCATGTAATAGGTTTTTTTATAAGTCGGTACTGCTTTTGTGATACTCTCGAAAGAATCTTTATATCGCCCTTAAGGAGATTTGAAATATTTTGATCCGCCAGTTGAGAATCCTGTAAAATGCTTAGTCCGCCATGGATGAAGTAACTTTGATCATCAACCTGACTTAGGCTTTGAAAACAACATATGTGAAACCAAATAAATGATAAAAAATATTTTCAACATGAATCAGGAAAAAGATTTTGAAACCCTCATGGTCATGCCATGAAGGAAAATAAAAACAGCAATTTTGTTGGCTCATAAGGTCGCGACAGGATGGGGCGAGTCAGAAAACTCGAGCGCACACCCTAAATGATGGTTTTGTCGGCTCATAAGGTCGCGACAGGATGGGGCGAGTCAGAAAGCTCGAGCACACACCCTAAATGATGGTTTCGTCGGCTCATAAGGTCGCGACAGGATGGGGCGAGTCGGAAAGCTCGAGCACACACCCTAAATGATGGTTCCGTCGGCTCATAAGGTCGCGACAGGATGGGGCGAGTCAGAAATCTCGAGCACACACCCTAAAATGCTGGTTTCGTCGGCTCATAAGGTCGCGACAGGATGAGGCGAGTCAGAAAGCTCGAGCACACACCCTAAGATGATGATGATTTCGTCGGCTCATAAGGTCGCGACGGGATGGGGCGAGTGAGAAAGCTCAAGCGCCACCCTAAAATGCTGGTTTCGTCGGCTCATAAGGTCGCGAGAGGATGGGGCGAGTCAGAAAGCTCAAGCGCCACCCTAAAATGCTGGTTTCGTCGGCTCATAAGGTCGCGACAGGATGAGGCGAGTTAGAAAGCTCAAGCGCCACCCTAAAATGCTGGTTTCGTCGGCTCATAAGGTCGCGACAGGATGGGGCGAGTCAGAAAGCTCAAGCGCCACCCTAAGATGATGATTCTGTCGGCTCATAAGGTCGCAACAGGATGACAAAATTGTTCTTTAATGAAGAAGCCCCCAAGTCGGGGAGTATTTTTAACTTTATTACTTCATAATGAAACTGAAAAACTTACAAAATGTAGAGCTTAAGAGCTCAAGTGTAATAAGGCCGCAGGTGGGCAATATTCTAGGGGCGAGTTGACTCACCCTCCGTGGTTGGCCGGTTAGGCCGGAGATCCACCAAATAATAAGAGCCATTGCGGAGATTCTTGCTAACGACGAACGGTCCTTCCCAAGGTGGTGACAACTTATGCATGCCTGCACGATCTTGTATCAACCGAAGAACCAAGTCGCCTTCCTGAAAGATCCGACTCTTAACCCGACGGTTGTGATAATGCCGTAGATCCTGCTGGTAAATAGCTGAACGGGCCGCAGCCAGGTCACGTGCCTCCTCTAAGGCGTCCAAAGAGTCTTGACGCGCCAGCTCATTGTCTTGTTCTACATATGCGGCGACTCTAGGTGAGTCATGCCTTATATCAGTAGGAAGAACAGCTTCTGCTCCGTAGACCAGAAAGAAAGGGGTGAAACCCGTGGACCGGTTCGTGGTGGTCCGAATACTCGACAGTACTGAAGGTAATTCTTCAACCCAACACCCTGGGGTTTTTTCCACGTGAACCATGAGTCGGGGCTTAATTCCTCGCAAAACCTCCTGATTCTCCCGCTCCGCCTGCCCGTTAGATTGTGGGTGAGCGACTTCAGAAACATCAAGCCGGATATGTTCTCGACGACAAAACTCCTGCATCGCCCCTTGGGACAAGTTAGTACCATTATCAGTAATGATGTTGTGCAGATATCCAAACCGGAAAATCAACTTTTTCAAGAATTTGACCGCTGTTTCCGCATCGCAAGCTCCAATAGGTTCCGCCTCAACCCACTTGGTGAACTTATCAACGGCCACCAGCAGATGGGTCTTCTTGTTAGAGGACATTTTAAAGGGGCCGACCATGTCCAGCCCCCAGACCGCAAAAGGCCAAGTGATGGGAATCATTCTTAATTCTTGAGCCAGCACATGAGCCTGTCGCCCATAACGCTGGCATCCTTCGCACCGACTAACTATATCTTCTGCATCTGCATGAGCCGTCAGCCAAAAGAAACCATGACGGAAAGCCTTTGACACCAAAGAGCGTGACCCGGCATGATGCCCACAGTCTCCGGAATGAATGTCATTTAAGATTATGCATCCTTCTTCGGAGGAAACGCATCGCTGAAAAACTCCACAGGCGCTCCGCTTATATAACTCGCCATTGATGATGACCATGAATTTGTTGCGCCGAACGATTTGATGAGCTGAAACTTCGTCTGCTGGTAACTCGCCCCGATCGAGATAAGCCAGATAAGGAAGAACCCAATCCGGCGTGACGTGGAGAGCCACCACGAGCTGAGACTCAGGATCTGGTATTGCCAATTCCTCCTCCGATGGTAGAATCACGGATGGTTTATGCAAGATATCCAGAAAAACATTGGGAGGAACTGGCTTTCGCTGGGAGCCAAGTCGTGAGAGGGCGCCAGCTGCCTCGTTGAGGCGCCGATCAATGTGGTCCACCTGATAACCATGAAAATGACCCGCCACATCAGACACAGCTCTTCTGTAAGCCGCCATCATGGGGTCCCAAGAATCCCAAGTACCTGAAACTTGCTGTGCCACCAAATCAGAGTCGCCAAAGCATCTGACTCGCGTTAGATTCATCTCCTTGGCGAGTCGCAAGCCATGAAGCAAAGCTTCGTATTCCGCCGCATTGTTAGTGCACGGAAACATGAGTCGGAGAACGTAACAGAATTTATCTCCTTGAGGGGACACCAACACCACACCAGCCCCCGAGCCTTCTAGCTGCCTAGATCTATCAAAGTAAATAGTCCAGTAAGTGAGATCAGGCCTGTCTTCCGGAGCCTGCAACTCCGTCCAGTCATTGACGAAATCAACTAAAGCCTGAGATTTGATGGTTGTGCGGGGGGTATACTCTATGTGATGCGGCCCAAGTTCTATTGCCCACTTAGCAATCCACCCTGTTGCCTCCCGATTCTGGATGATGTCCCCAAGGGGGGCAGGGCTAACCACTGTGATAGGGTGTTCTTGGAAATAATGCTTAAGTTTTCGATTCGCCATAAACATCCCATATACCAACTTCTGCCAGTGTGGGTACCGCTGCTTGGAAATAGTTAACACCTCGCTGATAAAATATACCGGGCGTTGCACTGGGTATTCCTTCCCTTCCTCCTTTCTTTCAACGACCACTGCCACACTTACTGCTTTCGAATTTTCCATGATATACAGAAGCATGGGCTCTTTTTCAGTCGGGGCGGCCAGGACCGACGGGTTAACCAATTGGCGTTTCAGGGCTTCGAGTGCCTCGTCTGCCTCATTCGTCCAAACAAACCGATCAGATTTCCTTAATAACTGATAAAGACGAATCGCCTTCTCACCCAGGCGACTCACAAAACGACTTAAGGCTGCAATGCGACCCGCCAGTCGTTGAACTTGATTAACGTTCGCCGGCTTTCCAAGGGATGTAACTGCTTCGATCTTGTCCGGGTTAGCTTCAATGCCGCGCTCCGATACCAGGAAACCCAGCAATTTCCCTGCAGGCACACCAAAAACACATTTGGTGGGATTTAGCTTCATCTGATATACCCGTAGACTATTGAACGTTTCCTTGAGATCCTCCAGTAGTGTCTCCCCCTGGCGGGTTTTGATCACAATATCGTCGACATAGGCATGGACGTTGCGACCGATTTGGTTGCGAAGGCAATTCTGGATGCAGCGCTGATAAGTCGCCCCCGCACTTTTGAGTACAAAAGGCATGGACACATAACAAAAAGCCCCGAAGGGGGTTATAAAGGCTGTTTTCTCTTGATCCTCCACTGCCATCTTGATTTGGTGATATCCTGAGTAGGCGTCCAAAAAGCACAATCGTTCGCATCCCGCCACCGAGTCAATGATCTGGTCGATGCGGGGAAGAGCGAAGGGATCTTTTGGACAAGCTCTGTTGAGGTCTGTGTAGTCAATGCACATACGAAATGTACCATTCTTCTTGAGTACCAAAACCGGGTTAGCCTGCCATTTGGGGTGAAAAACTTTCACGATGAATCCGGCGGCTAAAAGACGGGCAACCTCTTCCCCAATCGCCTTCTGTCGCTCCTCGTTAAATCTGCGAAGGTACTGCTGGATGGGTTTGGCACTTGGGTCAACATTAAGATGGTGCTCAGCAAATTCTCTCGGCACACCAGGCATGTCAGAAGGTTTCCATGCAAAGATGTCCCGATTCTCACGGATGAATTCGATGAGCGCGCTTTCCTATTTGGGCTCCAGACCCGTCCCAATGGTGAACTGCTTGGATGAATCGCCATGAACGAAATCGATTGTGTTAGTGTCATCCGTTGGCTTGAACTTGAGGGGCGACTCAGAATCTGTAGTCGGCTTCTTTAGGGGTGACATGTCCGTCGGGTCAACATTGGCCCGATGGTGTTTGAGCTCTTCTGCAGCGCAGGCGACTTCTGCATAAGCCGCGTCCCCTTCTTCACATTCCTTTGCAATCCTTCTATCTCCATCAACCGTGATGGGTCCTTTAGGACCAGGCATTTTGAGATTGAGGTAAACATAGCACGGGCGAGCCATGAAGCGGGCGTAAGCCGGCCGCCCAAACAACGCATGGTAGGGGCTTTTTAATTTGACCACCTCGAAAATCAGTGACTCGGACCTGTAATTTTGCATAGTTCCAAACGCCACTGTGAGCCTGACCCGGCCTATGGGGTAGGACGACTTGCCCGGGACGATTCCGTGAAAAACCGTGGTTGAAGGCATCAGGTCCTTTTCCAATAGGTTCATCCTTTGGAAAGTGTCAAAATATAAGATATTGATGTTGCTGCCACCATCCATTAGCACTTTGGATAGGGTGTAACCCCCAACTTGGGGAGCCACGACCAACGCTAGATTGCCTGGGTTGTCAACTCTCGGCGGGTGATCCTCCCTGCTCCATGTTATGGTTTGCTCAGACCAATGGAGGTATCTGGGAAGCGCCGGTTCAGATACACTGTACGCCCGGTGACTCACCTTCTTATCGCACCTGCAAGCATTGGTGGTGGGGGGTGGTTGCTGAAAGGCTCCTAGCGGGTTATACCGCCGCTGGTGGTGCACCGGGTATTGGCCGCCGCCTGGCTGTGGGCCTCCCTGAGCCCCCTGTTCGGGAAAGCCGCTGAAGGGGGTGTGTCGTTGGTTGGGTGCGGCGAATTGCTCCTGGCGCTGCTCCGGTCATCGTTTTGGCTTTTCTTGATCGCCTCCGCCCGAAACTCCCGCATTATGAAGCAGTTTTCCCAGGAGTGAGTCGCCGGACCGTTTGCCATGGCATGGTGCGGGCAAGGGCCTTTGAGTAGCTCTTCATAGTTACGCGACCTCTTCCCGCTAAACCCCCTATTTTTCTTGTGGCGTTGGTTGCCGTTGTTGGCGCTGGTATTGGCGACTAAGTCCAAGGGCTCTTCTTGCGGTCTTCGCTTGCCACTGGCCCCTTGATTGTTGCGGTTACGTCCTTGGTACCGGGTATGATTGTTGGATGACTCGCCCTTCTTGGGCGAATTAGCCTTACCGTCCTCACCAGGATCTTTGGTGTCATCTGCCTCAGCGTACCTAGTGAGGGTGTCCATCAGCTCTCCCATGTCTTGGACCTTTCGCTTGAGTCGCCCCAATTTTTGCACCAAGGGTTCGTAATGGCAATTCTGCTCGAGGATCAGCACAGCTTGAGCCGCCGTAATACCATCTGACGAATGGATAATTTCTGCAACCCGCCGTGACCAATGGTGAGCCGACTCATCCGGGCGCTGAACACAGTGCTGTAGATCGACGATGGTCATCGGACGTTTGCAAGTTCCTCGGAAGTTTTTGATGAAACGCTCTTTTAACTCGGCCCAGGTCTGGATGGAGTTGGGAGGTAAGTTTTCAACCAAGTACGTGCTGACCCCTCGAGCATCATCGTGAAGTATCTGGCGCAAACCGCCTCGTTCACGTCGAGCATGTCCATGGCGATTTCATAACTCTCGATCCACGATGCCGGCTCAAGGTCGGGGGTGTAATTAGGCACCTTTCTTGGTCCCTTAAAATATTTGGGCATCCTTTCGTTACGAAGGGCGAGGGCCAAGCATGGTACCCCTACTCGCCCTCCGCCCCCGACGAGGGGGGCCGGGGCATCTTGGGTGTTCGGGAGATCCCGACCCGGCAGGTTCTGTTCAGGCGGGTTGTCCTGTGGGATATGTCGCGGCCCGCTGTTTACGGCAGGCTGGTCCTCTGGCCGGCTCCTGGTGTAACTTGCCTGGGGGGTGGAATGCAACTTCTCGAGGCTATGTGAGAACTGGGCGTTTTGAACCACCGCCGTCTTCAACATCTCGACGGCGTTCCTTGCTTCTCTCTCGACAGGGGTGTTGCCTTGAATCGGAAGAGACTCCAGATGGCGAGTTGCGGCAAGAACGTTGTCCACCGGGTTGGAAAAGTGGAATTGAGGCGTCCGGAATCGGGGAATGCGATCCTCAGTCGGCTGAACCGTCGGGTTAGGCGGGCGGCCCGGTCCTCCCCCCGGGGCAGCTCCCGCCCAAGGGGTTCGTGGAGTGTCGAGCAGGCGGGTTGGGTTGAGATCATGGGGCAGGCGACCCTGGTGTCTCCGTTGATGGACGGCGTCAGATGCGCGCTGCTGTCTTTCGAGCCGCCAGTTGTCAGTGTTTAAATGCATCCTTTCGGCCGTAATTTGAGCTTGCCGAGTCTCGATCCTGGCGGACTCTATCTCGGCATCCCGATGAGCCTTTGCCACTGCCTCTCTGAGTTTTGCCAGCTCTGTGTTTATCTCCTCCTGGTTTTCTGGTGTGAGGGGAGTCGCCATCAGCCTTGTGATCTCCGCCGCTAAATCCCCCAGGACTGCGGCCGGGCTCCTGGACGTCTCGCCGGCTCCATCGCCTCCGGTAGGGTTTTGTGTGGGTTGAGTCACCCCCGCCACGTAGACGGCGATCTGGCAGGGGGTTCGGTCAAGGACTTCGGGGTCCATGGCCAGCAACAAGCCCACAAGACAATCCCCATGCAGAGACCGGATTGAATCTGAATCGCCCATGGATGATTCGTCATCAGAGTTGACCGGTGTAGTTTCCTGAGTCGCCGAGCGCTCTGGCTCCTCCGATCCCTGTGTGAACCCCACAAAGACTGGGCTAGTCAATTTGGCGTTATTACTGGGCGGACGTACCTGGCCGGCTCGACGATGTCGGTGGAGATGTCCGTCTCAGGCACGGATGATCCGATCATGCGGATGAAGATGTTGATCTTGTCGAAGGGGATCCTGTAACCAGATTCAATCGAATCCGCTTCAGGTCCCCATCGCTGGTTGCCTATGTAGATTTCCCGCGGCGGCTCCGGGTCATGAGCCCCATCACGTAACTCCCAAACCCTGGTAAGGCTCCCTTTGAGAACTCAACTCCACCGTGCATAGGCCCCACGGTGGGCGCCAACTGTCGTGGTTTTGTCATGGCCGATGTCCTCGTGAAAGGACTTAGTACTGGAGCCATCGCACCTTGGTGGTGACTCAAAGGGGTTAAGCGGGAGAGACACGGTGATTTACCCAGGTTCGGCCCCTCGTGAGGAGGTAAATGCCTACGTCCTGCTTTGGTTTGTATTGATGTGGTTTCGGTTACAAGGAGGGCGTAACTCGCCAAACCTAGCACTCGATGATTTCTAACTTGCCCTCTTCTTCCCTGGGACTCGCCTTTATATACAGGACGAACCCTTAGGGTTTACAAGGATACTTTCCTTCCTGTAAATCGTGACCCCTGTGGTCTCTAAGTCGCCGTCTTTCAAAGCTTGGAGACCTTCCAGAAATCATAAACCGCCATACGACCTTGATTCGGCCAGGCCAAGGCCCAAATCACTGTTTAGGTGAATCGCCTGATTGGTGAACCGGCCCAATTAGGGCGGGTTATTAACGTGTAATATCCCCAATACCATGGAAATGAACAAACGGAAAACAAATGAAAAAGAAGAGAAAAAGAAGGGCCAATAAAAAGGAAATCTTTTTGGTATTTTCTGAAAATTGTTTTAGAAGTGGGGGAGAGGAAAAAGAGAGTCAAAAGGCGAATAAATTAAATGGAAGAGATGAGTTTGTAATGGGTACTTGGTAAGCTTCATCTTGCTATGTATGGTCCCGAGCAACGGCGCCAGATATCCTTCTTGCTACTTCTTGAGCTTGCATTGGTTTTCCCTTGAAGAGGAAAGGGTGATGGAGCAAAGTAGATAAATATTTCCTTTAGTTTGTCGAGAGCCAAGGTATCAATCCAGTTGCAGGAACAAGCAAGGCCCCAATATTAGCACCTACACAAAAAATCAAACATTTGCACCCAACGCAACAAAGGGGTTGTCAATCCCTTCACGGTTATTTGCAAGGATGAGAGCTGATAGAGATAGGTATAAACGATTGCGGAAACGAAAGCTAAAACAAAAGTAAATAGATGGCAACAATATATTTTTGGTATTTTTGGTTTATATATCTGAAAATATAATATGGAAAATAGAACCGAGGAGGCATGGGTATCATTAGAGGCTTCTCTCATGAAGGAAAATAATACGGTGGGTTAACAAATTACTGTTGAGAAATTGATAGAAAAGCGAATAATTATGAAGATATCTAAGGCAATAATTATGCATATAGGCATCACATCCGTGTCGAGTACCGAAACAATTCTGCATCTACTCCTATTACTTCACACATTGACCGCCTCCTGCCTGCATCTAGACTATTAAGTTCATGAAGAACAGAGTAACACATTAGGTAAGATGACATCATGTAGAGGGATAAACTCAAGCAATATGATGAAAAACCCATCTTTTTCTCCTTGATGGCTACAATGCAATATGTGCCTCGCTACCCCTACTTTGTCACTGGGTGAGGACACTTCAAGATTCAAATAATATTCATAGATAATCTAAACATAAACCCACAATTCATCGGATCTCGACGAACACACCACAAAAGAGTATTACATCAGATATATCTCCATGAAGATCATGAAGAACATGGTATTGAACAACAAAGAGAGAGAAGAAGCCATCTAGCTACTAGCAATGGACCCGTAGGTCTGTGGTGAACTACTCACGCAACATCGGAGGGGCAATGGAGTTGATGTAGATGCCCTCCGTGATTAATTCGCTCTCCAGCAAAATACTGAAAAAGGCTCCTAGATTGGATCTCACGGGAACATAGGCTCCCGACGGCAAAAAATTATTTTGTTGGCACTTTTTGGTATTGGGGGAATATTTGGGAATTTATAGGCCAAGGATTAGGGTTAGGAGAGTTGCAGGGGGGCATAAGCCAGGGGGCGCCCCCCTAGGGAGCGCCCTGTAGGCTTATCGCCTCCCGACAGGTCTCCTGCCTTTCTCCAAGTCTTGCATGTCTCTTCTGGTCCAAGAAAAATCATTTTGGAGATTTTATTCCGTTTAATATTCCGTATCTGCAATACTCAAAACATGAAAAAAAAACAGAAAGTGACACTAGGCTCTAGATTAATAAGTTAGTCCCAAAAATAATATAAAATAGCATATTAATGCATATAAACCATCCAAAACACATAATATAATAGCATGGAACAATAAAAAATTATATATACATTGGAGACATATCACCCCTCCTCTAAGGGAGGGGTGGCGGCCAGGACGGAGGAGTCCTCCCTCCCAAAGGCACCTCCTAGGTGCCAAGACCCTAATGGTTTCTAACCGCCTAGCCGCATTGGCCCTTGGGGGCTGGTGCAATAAGGCTAGGGCTCCCCTCTATAGACCATCATGTCCTAAGGGCAATTGTGGAACCCTCCATGGACTTCTAGACGCCTACAGAATCCTTTGGAACCTTCCAAAATCTTCCCGGTACAATACCGGCAAAACCCAAAACTTTTTCGATAGCCAAAATATGACTTACCATATATAAATATTTATCTACAGACCATTATTGTCGGGACCCTTATCCTAAGCCATAGGAATCTAGCCTGTAACACACAACATCTCTTTGTGGTCTCACGCACGGTTAACCCCACGGCTGCCACCTTACCTTGGCCGGGACCGGTTGCGTATGTTGACTCACGTATGCACATGTGTCGCTAGCATTCCAATGTCAAAGAACCCGGGTCGACATACCTAGTTATAAACCCAAGTGGCACATCCATACAGACACAGACATACATAACCCAGCAAAGTAGGTGTCGATCATCAACGTGTGTAGATGAGTCATAGCAAGCTACAAGGACTTCATTACACCGCGAGACATTTCCTCGAAGGGACAGACACATCAGCAAAGAAGGATACATTCCAGTCAACCAATGTGTCCGGAACAGTAGCAAGCTACCAGGGCTTAGTGGAATCACAAAGGGGCATTTCTCTATAAGGAGTACTACTAAAGGCGCACAACTAGGTGTCGAACCCCATACATATCACAACACATCACACGTACGTATGACATACTCAATATGCATAGATACAACAATGGCATCACAACTTAACCATACAACATTTATTTAGAAGACTCAGAAGAGCTTTGTATAATAAGTTCATACAAGTAGGGGTCACATGACCCGACACTCAAGTCTTACACACAAAGTCATACAAGCCATGCAGAATCATTAAAGTTGCCTTAGTACAGACAGTTGAAAGGAAAAGGCATAAAGCCTGACTATCTACACATCCCTTCCAAAGGGGCCAGGTCATAGCTGGGACACCAGCTACTCGTCATCATCGACTTCTAGGTAGAACCCACTAGATGGTTCGTGGGTATCTTCCGGAACAGTTATTAAGCAAACATGAGTACGAAAGTACTTAGCTAGACTTTAAATCAGATCTATCTACTCATGCACATGTACCAACAAGGGGGTTGTGGAGTTTCATGCAGCAAGCCATCTTTGAATCTTGGCTAATCTATACTACGACTACAAATATTTTTGAACAAGTTTTGATAAGTCGTACACGAGTCCACTATCTCTACAACAATACACTATCATGGATTCTTTCCCGTCTCGCTACGAGAATGCCATCCATGATACTCACACTTATCTTCATACTTTTATGAGTAGCCATTAAAGTTATCTATGAACAACATATGTTTCCAAGTAGTCCATATCCGCAGACGCGGCTATTCGAATAGATCGTAACCCTGCAGGGGTGTACTTCTTCACACACGCTCTAACCACTTATGGCCATGTGCACTTCACACACCTCGGCAATCTTCATTCGGAAGCCCGGCGAGGGAGTCGGCCACGACCATTAACCAGGCTAACACCTAGTCTAGGTTTGTCGCCTATTTGAGACTGAACCCGCACGAAAGTCCGACCGAAGTTTCCGCTACGGCCTCAAACAATGTGCGCAGGGTTCCCAAGCCCACCATCCGGCTGCTACTTCTCTTACACCATGCCATTGCCTACCGCATCACAGCCCACCTCTAAGGTCCGCCCTATGCACGACCTCGTGCATAACTACAAACACCAGAAACTACTTGTAACCCCTAGACCGAGTACTAGGTGATTAATAATCTGAGAGGGTCCATTGGTTTCGGGCCCAATGTATGGTAGCAGCCAGTCTTGGATTACATACACGGAACTCAGTTCCTAAGAACGGTTCCAATGACCCACCATGTACTACTACATAGCCTCTCATCGGTACCTTTACCAAATCAGATTCAACACTTAACCTTTGCCACTAGAACACATGCATTCACTCCAGTCCATCACCCATATGAAACAGGCCTGACACAACTCTAAGCATAGCATGGCAGGTAAAGCACATCATGGCTCAAGCATCTACCAGATATGCTAGTTTGCAAGGTTTAGCTATTTATTGTGGCAAAGACAGGTCATGCAGAGGAATGGTTCAACTACCGAGGCAAAAGCAATTATCATGATGTGTCCTAATGCAATAAATGAGAGCAGGAGCGAGAACATGCAATTTTATCGAAATGTTCAAAAGGGATGCTTGGCTTGTGGATCAACGGAGGGATACACTCCTTCCGTTGGATACTCGCCAGTATCCTATGGAGCGGAGCTTACTGAAACAAACAATCACAATCAATACACGACAACTGCAACAATATTATGCATGATCATGGCATGACATGTATATGATGGATGAGCTAATGCATCTAATATTGAATTGGTTGAAGTTGGTTTGAATCAAAGATTCAAATGCCACTTCAAATAAGGTATTTTTAAATCACCTTTCATTCATTTGACCTGATGCTCACGTATAGCTTGTTCTCTCATGCATGAAACTAGTGCTAATGGATTCCTTGAATTTTTTTGATAAATTTTCACATATATTATTTTAATCTGAGTTATAGATTAATTTCTATGATTTTTATAATTTTATAACTATTTCTGGAATTTTTTAAACCAGAATTGAAATTACTACATCACCATCACATCAGCAGGTCAAATCTGACGAGTGGGGTCCACTGTTCAGTGACACAGGCACTAACAGACTTATATAATTAAACTCTAATCCTAATTATTGGGGCTGGGCCAGTGGTCAGTGGGTGTTTAGTGTTAGACTAATTAAATTATTTTGTTTAGCTAAAACCCTAATTAACCAGAGGCTGGTCCCACGTGACAACAACTCAGGGGGTCAAACCACGTGGCACCAGGGACGGCGGAGGGGGTCGGCAACCCACCTTCGACGACCATTTGGTCGGCAGAGACCAACTACAGAACGATCTCTCGCTCGCACGTCGTTTGGAACAAACTACAGGGGCTGGGGTGGTCGGAGATGTCACCGGCAACGACCAAGACGGCCACCAGAGTTCGGCCTACATTGAGATCGACGAGACAGAGCACAACTCAACTAACTCTGGGCACCTACAACACCTACGCGACACACTAAAGACATTGGTGGCCTCAGTTGGGCTCGAGGACCATCAAACCTCACCGGCGATGAGCTCCCGCGGTGGAGCTCTTCGGCAATCGGTGGAAATAGCAGCTACGGCTCGCGAACGAAGGCGAAAAGGGGAAAATGGATCCTGCAGATCACGAGGATTGCGGTGGCATCGAGAGCGGGCTCGGAGATGTCATGTTGACGGAGAAAGAGACGGCGGCGGCTTCTGTGGCCGGAGGAGGAAGACGATGGCGCGACGGCGATTGGAGGCGTCTGGCTTTGGTTCCTCAAGTGTGGAGTTGCAGGGAGTCGGGGCAAAGCTTTTGAGCACCTCTGAGATGAGAAATACGACGGGGTCGACCTAGAGATGGGGAGACCGAGGTGCGGCCATGGTGGGAGAGAGTGGAGAAGAGAAGAGAGAGCGAATGGGGAGGGAGAAAGCGGATCAGACGTCTCCTGAAGTCTATCACCTCGCCAACGCGATGAGGGAGCCACGCACACACGCAGGTGCGTGCCATGAGCACGGGAGTCGGCGGCCAGCTCGTCCTCTGCCTCCTGGCAGAGGTGAAGACGACATGGAGGCCAAATGGGTGGGCCAGGCGCCAGGTAAGTTACTACTCCCTCTTTCTTTTTTTTCTATTTTGTTCTGTTTCCTATTATTGACATTTGTTTAATTTTATTTGGGCCCAACACCTAAACCGAAAACCCTGGAATAAAATATGGAGCATATTTGAATTATTTCCAAACTCCACAAATTATTTCAACATTTTTGAATTAGCTGAAAATATTTATAGTTATTATTTTGACAATTTCAGTGGCTTTTGTGGATTATTAAAAATGCCAAAAGTGCTTGTAAAATAAAGGTCACACATGTAATGTTGTGGCTAACATTTAACAGAAAAGATGAATATTTTTAAGGCTATTTTGGGTTCATTGAAAATCACACCATTTGAATTATTTTACTTAGGCTGAGTTACTAGGGTTTTCTTAATCCCCATTTCAACTTTACAAAAAGTAAATATAATGCACACACTAGCTAGGCACAAAGCTAAAAATGAAACCAAGGATGTGACAACTCACCCCCACTCAAAATAATGTCGTCCCGAGATTTTGGAGTCGTCGGGAAGAGCGCGGGCTACTCTAAACGGATACGATCCTCCCTTTCCCAAGTTGCTTCTCTTTTAGAATGATTTGACCATTGAACCTTGAGAAATTTGAGTTTTCGACGTCGGTTGGTACGCTCAGCTTGGTCAAGAATACAAACAGGGTATTCACGATATGAAATGTTATCCTAGAGATCAAGCGTTTCGTGGTCCACTTCACGGATAGGATCCGAGAAGCAACGCTTGAGTTGTGAGACGTGGAAAACATCATGGACCTTGGAAAGATGTGGAGCAAGTTCCAATTAGTGGTGATACGTCTTTGTCGTATCTACTTTTCCGAACTCTTTTGCCCTTGTTTTGGACTCTAATTTGCATGATTTGAATGGAACTAATCCGGACTGACGTTGTTTTCAGCAGAATTGCCATGGTGTTGTTTTTGCACAGAAATAAAAGTTCTCGGAATGACCTAGAAACCTATGAGGATTTTTTGTGGAATATATAAAAAATATTGGCTCAAGAATCAACTGGAGGGACGGAGCCAGGAGCTCACAAGCCCACCAGGCCCGCCCCCTGGCCAGGCCTGGCAGGCTTGTGAGCCCCTCGGAGCTCCGCCGCCCCCAATTCCAGCTCTATATATCCTCTTTCGTCCGGAAAAAAATCAAGGAGAAGAGTTCATCGTGTTTTACGATACGGAGGCGCCGCCACCTCCTGTTCTTCCTCTGGAGGGCAGATCTGGAGTCCGTTTTGGGCTCCGGAGAGGGGAGATCGTCGCCATCGTCATCATCAACCGTCCTTCATCGCCAATTCCATGATGCTCTTCACCGTTTGTGAGTAATTTCATTGTAGGCTTGCTGGGCGGTGATGGGTTGGATGAGATCTATCATGTAATCGAGTTAGTTTTGACGGGAATTGATCCCTAGTATCCACTATGTTCTGAGATTGATGTTGCTACTACTTTGCCATGCTTAATGCTTGTCACTAGGGCCCGAGTGCCATGATTCCAGATCAAAACCTATTATGTTGTCGCCAATATATGTGTGTGTTAGATCCTATCTTGCAAGTTGTAGTCACCAATATGTGTTATGACCCGGTAACCCCGGAGTGACAATAGCCGGAACCACTCCCGGAGATGACCATAGTATGAGGAGTTCATGTATTCACCAAGTGTTAATGCGTTGGTCCGGTTCTTTATTAAAAGGAGAACCTTAATATCCCATTGTTTCCATTAGGACCCCGCTGCCACGGGAGGGATGGACAATAGATGTCATGCAAGTTCTTTTCCCTAAGCACGTATGACTACATACGGAATACATGCCTACATTAGATTGACGAACTGGAGCTAGTTACATATCTCTCCGTGTTATAACTGTTACATGATCAATAGCATCCGGCATAGTCATCCATCACCGATCCAATGCCTACGAGTCTTTCCTACTGGTCCTGGCTACGTTACTATGCCGCTACTGCTGTCACTGCTGCTACTGTTACTCTGCTGCTGCTACTGTTACTTTTCTGCTACCGCTGTCACTTTGCTGCTACTGGTTACTGTTGCTACTACTGCTATCATACTACTTTGCTACTGATACTTTGCTGCAGATACTAAATCTTTCAGGTGTGGTTGAATTGACAACTCAACTGCTAATACTTGAGAATATTTTTTCGCTTCCCCTTGAGTCAAATCAATAAATTTGGGTTGAATACTCTACCCTCGGAAACTGTTCCGATCCCCTATGCTTGTGGGTTATCAAGACCTTTTTCTGGCGCCGTTGCCGGGGAGGCACAACTATATTCTATGAGTCACTTGGGATTTACGTCTGCTGGTCACTATGAGGAATCCGATAGATCCAGGAACTACAGTCTTGCCCTCCACTACGAGGACATGTAAGGAACTGCCATCTAGCTCTGCACTTGATTCACCTTCAGTTATGAGTAAGTTTGCGACACCACCTCCTGCTAGAAATCTTGATATGTCGCATGTGCTTGATGATGCTACTTCTGCTGCCCATGATGCTTAAGATGATGCTATGCTTGATACTTCTTTGCCTAATGATGCTATGCTTGATACTGCTTTGCCTGATGATGCTATGCTTGATACTGCTTTGCCACTAGGTGGATTCCTTGATGCACAAATTTCTAGAGTTGCTGCTAGACGTGATGATACTTCTGAAACTGTTGATACTATTGAAGTAGAACCTGCTATTTTGCCTGCTAGAACTAGCTCTCCTAGACATGAATTGCCTGATACGCCTGAGTGTTATGTTATGGAGGGAGAGATAGCTGAGGATTTTCTTGCATGTAAGGATAGCTATGATGTTGAGAAACTACTGCTCAAGTGGAAAGAAAAATCTCTGAAAGCTAGGATGAAATATGACCCAAAGTTTGCTACTTCGCCTATCTTTGTGACCGATAAGGATTATGAATTCTCTGTCGACCCTGAGTTAATCACTCTGTTCGAATCAGATCCTTTTCACAGTTATGAGTCTGAAACGGTTGTAGCCCATCTTACCAAACTGCACGATATAGCCACCCTATTCACTAGTGAGGACAAGATTCGCCACTACTATATCCTCAAGCTATTTCCTTTCTCACTAAAGGATGATGCTAAGACTTGGTTCACTTCTCTTGCTCCTGGTTGTGTGCGTAGCCCCCACGATATGGTCTACTACTTCTCTGAAAAATATTTCCCTGCCCATAGGAAGCAAGTTGCCTTGCAGGAAATATACAACTTTGCTCAAGCTGGAGAAGAGAGTCTCCCACAAGCTTGTGGGAGGCTCGTCCAGCTACTGAATGCTTTGCCTGATCACCCTCTTGTGAAGAATGAAATACTTGATATCTTCTATAATGGACTTACCGATGGTTCTAGAGACCACCTAGATAGTTGTGTCGTTTGTGTTTTTAGGGAACGAACCGTAGAACAAGCTGAGATCCTATTGAATAACATCTTGTGCAATGAGAATGCTTGGACTATTCCCGAACCACCTCCTAGGCCAACTCCGAAGAAAAGAGGTATTCTATTCATCAGTCCTGAAGATATGCAAGAAGCTAAGAAATCTATGAAAGAGAAAGACATTAAATCTGAAGATGTCAAAAATCTACGACCTATCGAAGAGATCCATGGTCTCGATAACCCGATACAGGTAGTAGAAGTAAATTCTCTGTGTAGGTTTGATGAGAGTGATATTCCTTTTGATAAACCTGCTAGCCTATGCCTGGATGAATTTGATAACTTTGTTGCCAAACAACAGAGTTTCAATGATTATGCCAGCAGAAATTGGAACAGAATGCTCGTATTCTTAGTCATTTAAGTGCTTGTGTGGACAGAAACGTCAATGATCTTAAGCTTCTGAGTAAACATGCCTCTATGGTTACTACTCAAGTAGAACAAGTACTTAAAGCTCAGAATGACTTGCTCAATGAGTTGAATGATAACTCTGTTAGAGTCGTCACTAGATGCGGTAGAATGACTCGGGAACCTTTGTATCCCGAGGGTCATCCTAAGAGAATTGAACAATATTCTCAAGGAGTTAGCACTGATGCACTTAGTCATCCTAGAAAGAAGAAGAAAGATGATAGGAACCCGCACGCTACCAACCCAGATGCTGATACACCTGAGAATCCAAACGATGTCTCGGTTTCTGATGCTGAGACACAATCTGGTGATGAACATGAGCCTAATGATAATATCAATAGTGATGTTCATGTTGATGCTCAATCTAGCAATGATAAGGATGTGGAGATTGAACCTGTTGATCTTGATAACCCACAGCCTAAGAATAGAAGATACGATAAGAATGACTTCAGTGCTAGGAAGCATGGTAAAGAAAGGGAACCATGGGTTCAGAAACCCATGCCCTTTCCTCCCAAACCATCCATGAAAAAGGATGATGAGGACTTTGAGCGCTTCCTTGAAATGATTAGACCTGTCTTCCTGCAAATGCGTTTGACAGATATGCTTAAAATGTCTCTGTATGCTAAGTACATGAAAGATATTGTGACTAATAAGAGGAGGATCCCTGAGGTTGAGATTTCCACCATGCTTGCTAATTATACCTTCAAGGGTGGAACTCCTAAGAAGCTAGGTGATCCCGGAGTGCCCACTATACCTTGGTCCATTAAAGGCAACTATGTTAGAACTGCTTATGCGACCTTGGAGCCGGTGTTAGTGTTATGCCTCTTTCTCTTTATCGTAGACTTGAACTGGATAAGTTGACACCCACTGAAATCTCTCTGCAAATGGCCAATAAATCAACTGCCTTCCCTATTGGCATTTGCGAGGATGCGCATGTTGTGGTTGCTAACGTTACTATCTTAACGGACTTTGTTATCTTGGATATTCCCGAGGATGATGCCATGGCGGTCATCCTTGGAAGACCCTTTTTAAACACTGCAGGGGCTGTTATAGATTGCAACAAAGGCAATGTCACTTTCCATGTCAACGGTAATGAGCATACGGTGCACTTTCCAAAGAAACAATATTGAGTACATTGCATCAATGTTATCGAAAAGACTTCATCTATTCTTATTGGGAGCTTCGAATGCCACTACTGGAGTTCATAATTTTGCCGTGTGCCTGGCCTTTGCCATCTGCTGAAGCATGGCAAAGGTACTCTTTGTCGTCAGTTGTCACGATGCTGACGGCAAAGAGGTGTCTAATGGCAAAGTTTTATTTTGCCATCGGCCACCTCTTTGTTGTCTGCTGGCGAATGGCAAAGAAGCCCTATGCGGACGACAAAGGGTGGGTAGACGACAAAGCCCCCCCAAACGGCCGAAATCCCCACCCCCACCCACCCCTCCCCTTTGTCGTCTGCCTGGGTACCCTTTGCCGTCCGCCTGGAAGCACGGCGGACGACAAAGGGGACGGCGGCTGCCCCCACCCGATGCCTCCCCCACCCCGCCCCTTTGCCGTGTGCCTGGGGGCACGGCGGACGGCAAAGGGGAGGCCCACCAACCACCATCAGGCCCGCCCCCTCCAACCCCCGCTTCCCACGTAGCCCCTCTGCTTGAATCCCCGACCCCTCCTGACGTCCCTCCGCGCCGACGTCCCTCCACGCCGCCCCGACGTCCCTCCGCCCCCGGTGTAGCCCCCTACGCCGCCCCGACGTCCCTCCGCCCCCTCTCCTCACTCGCCGCCGGCGCGGCCCCCTGTGCCGCCCCAGCTCCTCACCCGCCGTCGGCCCCGTGCGTCGCCCCCTCTCCTCACTCGCCGCCGGCGTGGCCCCCTGTGCAGCCCCTCCCCTCACCCGCCCCCTACGCCGCCCCTCCCCTCACCCGCCCCCTGCGCCGCCCCTCCTCTCACTCACCCTTGACGCCGCCGCTCCTCTCACTGGCTGCGGGCGCCACCCCCGACGCCGCCCCCTCCCCTCACCGGCTTCCGGCGACGCCCCTCCCCTCAACGGCCGTCCCCAACTCCGGTGAGTGCCTCCGGTACCCATATTTTCTGTTTTTTTAAATTAGATAGTTAGTTTTTTTCTATTTTTTCTGTTAAATTAGATAGTTAGTTTATTAGGTACTAGATAGAAAAAATAACTTAGAGGATAGTTAGGTAGAATAAAATAGATAAAAAATAGGTAAAAAATAGATAGAAATGAAAAAACTTAGAAGATAATAATAGAAGAAAAAACTAGAAGAAAGAAGAAGAAGAAGAAGAAGAAGAAGAAGAAGAAGAAAGAGGAGAGGAGGAGAAAGAGAAAAGAAAGAAGAAAAAGAAGAAGAGGAGGAGGAGAAAAAAGAAGAAGAAGAAGAATAAGAAGAAGATGATCAAGAAGAAGAAGAAGAAGAAGAAGAAGAGAAGAAGAAGGAGAAGAAGAAGGAGAAGGAGGAGAAGAAGGAGGAAAAATGAAAGGAAGGAAGAAGAAGAAGAAGAGAAGAAGAAGAAGAGAAGAAGAAGGATAAGAAGAAGAAGGAGGAGGAGAAGAAGGAGAAGGAGCTCCTCCTTCTCCTTCTTGTTCCTCCTTCTTCCTCCTTCTCCTTCTCCTTCTTCTTTTCTTCTTCTTCTCCTCTTCCTTCTCCTTCTCCTCCTCCTCCTTCTTCTTCTTTTACTTCTTCTTCTCTTCTTGCTTCTTCTCTTTCTCTTCTTCTACGTAGCTTAGACTCATCCAAGAAAGACTAAATTGGCTAATTATCCTACAAAATGACAAAATTAGCTTAGTTATGTCAAAACATCATAAGAACCTTGGTTAGCTCATTAAAATGACCAATTTAGCTAAAAATGAAATAATAAGCTCAAAATGGCATAAGAACCTTGGTTAGCTCATGAATATTATATACTTAGCTTGGCTTCCAGCTAAATGATATAATTAGCCAATTTAGCTCCAATATGGCTTAATAAGCATACTTAGCTCTAAAATGACATATTTAACCCAAGTGAGCTCCGAAGCGACCTATAGTTAGCTAGGCTTCCACCTAAATGACATAATTAGCTTAGTTAGCTCCAAAATGACCTATTTAATAAAACATGACCTATAGTTAGCTAAGTTCTCTCCTAAATGACATAATAAGGCTTAGGTAACTCGAAGATGATCTATTCCCCCTAACTTAGGTATTAAATGGCCTATAATTAGCTTAGCTAGATCCAAAATGGCTTAATAAGCATAGTTTGCTCATGAATCACACACTTTACCCAAGTTAGCTCCGAAATGACCTATAGTTAGCTAGGCTTCCACCTAAATGACATAATTAGCTTAGTTAGCTCCAAAATGGTCTATTTAATAAAACATGACCTATACTTAGCTAATTATCCTCGAAATGACATAATTAGCTCCAAAAAGGCATTCTTAGCTAATTTATCCCGAAGAAGGGGACAAGAGGAGAAGAAAGAGGAAAAATGAAAGGAAGGAAGAAGAAGAAGAAGAGAAGAAGAAGAAGAGAAGAAGAAGGAGAAGGAGGAGAAGAAGGAGAAGGAGCTCCTCCTTCACCTTCTTCTTACTCCTTCTCCTTCTCCTTCTTCTTTTCTTCTTCTTCTCCTCTTCCTTATCCTTCTCCTCCTCCTCCTGCTCCTTCTTCTCCTTTTACTTCTTCTTCTCTTCTTGCTTCTTCTCTTTCTATTCTTCTATGTAGCTTAGACTCATCCAAGAAAGACTAAATTGGCTAATTATCCTACAAAATGACATAATTAGCTTAGTTAGGTGAAAACATCATAAGAACCTTGGTTAGCTTATTAAAATGACCAATATAGCTAAAAATGAAATAATAAGATCAAAATGGCATAAGAACCTTGGTTAGCTCATGAATATTTTATACTTAGCTAATTTAGCTCCAAAATGACAAAATTAGCCCATTTAGCTCCAAAAAGACATAATTAGAAAATTTAGCTCCAAGAATAGGATAAGAGGAGAATAAATAGGAAAAATGAAAAGAAGGAAGAAGAATAAGAAGAAGAGAAGAAGGAGAGAAGGAGAAGGAGGAGGAGGAGAAGGAGGAGGAGAGGAGGAGGAGAAGAAGGAGAAGGAGGAGAAGACCTTTTCCTTCTTCTCCTCCTTCTCCTCCTTCTCCTTCTCCTTCTCCTTATTCTTGATTTATTCTTCTTCTTCTCATCCTCCTCTTTCTTCTCCTCTTTCATATTCTCCTTACTTTATTTTCCCCAACAATGACATAATTACCCCATTTAGCTCCAAAATGACATAATTACTCCAATTAGCTCCAAAAAGACATAATTAGAAAATTTAGCTACAAGAATAGGAGAAGATGAGAAGAAATAGGAAAATGAAAAGAAGGAAGAGGAAGAAGAAGAAGAAGAAGAAGAAGAGAATAAGAAGAGAAGGAGAAGGAGGACGAGGAGAAGAAGGAGGAGGAGAAGAAGAAGAAGGAGGAGAAGACCTTTTCCTTCTTCTCCTCCTTCTCCTTCTCCTTCTTCTTCTCCTTCTTCTTGATTTCTTCTTCTTCTTATTCTCCCCCCCTTTCTTCTCGACTTTCATATTCTCCTTACCTTATTTTCCCCAACAATGACATAATTTGCCCATTTAGCTCGAAAATGACATAATTAGCCCATTTAGCTCCAAAAAGACATAATTAGAAAATTTAGCTCCAAGAATAGGAGAAGAGGAGAAGAAATAGGAAAAATGAAAAAAAGGAAGAAGAATAAGAAGAGAAGAAGGAGAGAAGGAGAAGGAGGAGGAGGAGAAGGAGGAGGAGAGGAGAAGGAGAAGAAGGATAAGGAGGAGAAGATCTTTTCCATCTTCTCCTTCTCCTCCTTCTCCTCCTCCTCCTCCTCTTCCTCCTCCTCCTTCTTCTTCTCCTTCTTCTTGATTTCTTATTATTATTATCCTCCTCCTATTTCTTCTCCTATTTCATATTCTCCTTAACTTATTTTCCACAACAATGACATAATTAGCCCATTTAGCTACAAAATGACATAATTAGCCCATTTAGCTCCAAAAAGACATAATTAGAAAATTTAGCTCCAAGAATAGGAGAAGAGGAGAATAAATAGGAAAAATGAAAAGAAGGAAGAAGAATAAGAAGAGAAGAAGAGAAGGAGAATGAGGAGGAGGAGAAGGAGGAGGAGCGGAGGAGGACAAGAAGGAGAAGGAGGAGAAGAAGGAGTAGGAGGAGAAGACCTCCTCCTCCTCCTCCTCCTTCTCCTCCTCCTCCTCCTCCTTCTCCTTCTTCTTCTCCTTCTTCTTGATTTCTTCTTCTTCTCCTCCTCCTCCTATTTCTTATCCTCTTTCATATTCTACTTAACTTATTTTCCCCAACAATGACATAATTAGCCCATTTAGCTACAAAATGACATAGTTAGCCCATTAGCTCCAAAAAGACATAATTAGATAATTTAGCTCCAAGAATAGAAGAAGAGGAGAAGAAATAGGAAAAATGAAAAGAAGGAAGAAGAAGAAGAAGAAGAGAAGAAGAAGTGAAGGAGAAGAAGGAGGAGGAGAAGAAGGAGGAGGAGTGGAGGAGGAGAAGAAGAAGGAGGATAAGACCTTTTCCTCCTTCTTCTCCTCCTTCTCCTTCTTCTCCTCCTTATTGATTTCTTTTTCTTCTCCTCCTCCTCTTTGTTCTCCTCTTTCATATTCTCCTTACCTTATTTCCCTAACAATGACATAATTATCCCATTTAGCACCAAAATGACATAATTAGCCCATTTAGCTACAAAAATACATAATTAGATAATTTAGCTCCAAGAAGAGGAGAAGAGGAGAAGAAATATGAAAAATGAAAATAAGGAAGAAGAAGAAGAAGAAAAGAAGGAGGAGGAGGAGGAGGAGAAGAAGGAGGAGGAGAAGAAGGAGAAGGAGAAGACCTTCCCCTTCTTCTCCTCCTTCTCCTCCTCCTCCTCCTGCTTCTTCTTCTTCTCCTTCTTCTTGAGTTCTTCTTCTACTTCTCCTCCTCCTCTTTCTTCTCCTCTTTCATATGATCCTTACCTTATTTTCCCCAGCATTCACATAATTATCCCATTTAGCTCCAAAATGACATTATAAGCTCAAAATGGCATAAGAACCTTGGTTAGATCATGAATATTATATACTTAGCTTGTTTTCCTCTAAAATGATATAATTAGCCCATTTAGCTCCAAAAAGACATAATTAGATAATTTAGGTCCAAGAAGAGGAGAAGAAACAGGAAAAATGAAAAGAAGGAAGAAGAAGAAGAAGAAGAAGAAGAAGAGAAGAAGATGAGAAGGAAAAGGAGGAGGAGGAGAGGAGGAGGAGAAGAAGGATAAGGAGGATAGACCTTCTCCTTATTCTCCTCCTCCTCCTCCTCCTCCTCCTCCTTATCCTTCTTCTTCTCCTTCTTCTTGATTTCTTCTTCTTCTTCTCCTCCTCCTCTTTCTTCTCCTCTTTCATATTCACATTTTTGTTGTTGTTGTTGATTACCTCATAAACATCATATGTTGTTGTTGTTATTCTTTTGACTTAGCTAATTTCTCTCCGAAATAACCTATATACTTCTTCATCTAGTATTATTCTTCTAACTTTCTTATTTGTCTTTTTGCAGATTACATTCACTTCACGGGAAGCTTGGATTATATTGATGGAATGCTTGAAGATGATTTTTTGTACCATGGCTTCACAGAAGCTTGCATTGAAACTATTGTAGTATATGGATATATATGAAACTTTGTATCCATGAGGTGTAATATATGGCTTGGTACAGATGGAACTTGCATAATATGTATGTACTATGGATGAAAGTTATTTTAATATGGTTATGAGTACAGAAACAAATTTATTTATGTCAAATATATATATATATATATATATATATATCCTGATTATTGTGAAAAATGCTGGATATAATAAGAAATCAAATAAAAAGGGGCTGGTTCCCCCCTTTGCCGCCTGCCCCCTCATGGCAAAGGGGGGATGGCAGACGGCAAAGAGGGGAGAGAGAGGGGCGTGGTTCCCCCCTTTGCCGTCTGTCCCCTCATGGCAAAGGGGGAATGGCAGACGACAAGGAGGGGAGAGAGAGGGGCTTGGTTCCCCCCTTTGCCGTCTGCCCCCTCATGGCAAAGGGGGGATGGCAGACGGCAAAGAGAGGAGGCCTGCCATTAACACTTAACGGGACCGTTGGTGTATCTGCCGTCCCATTTAATTTTTCGTCTGCCCCCTCATGGCAAAGATTCTTTGCCGTCCGCTTTAAAAAAGCAGACGGCAAAGAACCTCTTCACTGGATTTTTTTCGTCGTCTACTTTGTCGTCTGCTGACCGACGGCAAAGCATTTGCCGTCCATGGTTCCCCCTTTGCTGTCTACCATGGCAGACGGCAAATTTCTGAATTTCAGTAGTGATACCTCCTGTTAAGATGAAGTATGATTTGCTTGTTGGGGAAATGCACATCCCTATTGAGGTGACCTAGTGACTATTCAAAAATTCTACATTCTCTTTTGCGATTAGAAAAAGTTTGTCAAGGAGACTTGATCAACCTCATTGACGGATTTCTTTTGATGACCATGAGATGGATGAATCGAGGAGTCACAAACCTCTGTTCCAAGCTTTCACCTTCAGTTGCTTAGAAGAAAAATGATAGGTTTAGTTTAGTTTTCCCTGTTTTCTGTTGTAGTGTCCCGTAGAAAAGTACCCCGAAAATAAAAGTTCTCCGAAAGTCCTGAAAATCAAGTATTATTTTTTCTGGAATTTTTGAAAAATACTGAGACGAAGATCTAGTCTGGGGGATGCGCTAGTGGGCCACAAGCCTAGGAGGCCCTACCACCCCCCCCTGGCCGGGCCTGGCAGGCTTGTGGGGCCCACATGCACCCCCTCCACTTATTCTTGCTCTCATCCACTTCTCCTACCTCGAGAAAAATTCGTTTCGCAGCTCAAACCCATGTTCTTGGTCCTCTTGCTGGGATTTTCGATCTCCTTGCTGAAAGCACCATTCTACGAAGTGTTTTGGGGAAATTACTCCTTGGTAAGTGACTCCTTCAGTGGTCCAATTAGTTTTTTCTCTAGTGCCTTATACTTCGCGTATTTTTGCTGCCTTGGTGACCATGTTCTTGAGCTTTGTATGCTAATCCTAGCTGGTCCCAAGTAGTTTTGATGCATAATATGGCCTCTAGGCACTTGTGGGAGTAGTTGTTATGAAGTTTGTTGAGCCTTGTTCACTTTTCCTTTGGGTCACTGAAAGTTTCAGAAAGGAAGATGTTCAGGAGAAACTATCATGGTGGTTCCCGAGGCAAGAGAGGTCCCCGTCTTGCAATTCGGGAGCTCGATCCTTACCAACCGAGGAATGCACCGGTACAACCATGTGAATCGACTTCTAATGAATTCATGATTGATGCAGGTTTCAAAGATGAGTTTGATACACTTGTTCACAACATCGGACTCGAAGAACTCATCTCTGATAAATGTGAACAGCATGTTACGCTCACTGCCTCTTTTGTTCGTAGATTCAAATTTTCAGTTTGCCGTGATACATCCGTACTATTTGATCTCTATGACAAATCGTACACCATGGATTTAGAGGATTTCAATAAAATTTGCAAGATACCTATTTGGGGTAGTCTCAATGATCCTCCTAAATCTTCGGTTAGAGATTTTTTCTCTAGTATAACTGTTGCAGAAACTAGAGACATTACGCAGGCTACCATGGGGAGCATTCATTTTCCTGCCTTGCATTACTTTGCCCTCTTCATAGGCAGGTGCATTAATGGCAAGATTGATCATTGTCATCTCTGCGCACCAGACATTAGTATTCTTAAGAGCGCAGTAACGGGTGATAGAAGTTTCAACATGGGAGCTATAATAGCAAGGAGGTTGAATAATAATGCTAATGAAGGGGATTTCTTTGGTGGGATCTATGCCACTCGCATAGCGAATTTTCTTGGAGTACCCATCCGCGAAGGAGATCCCCCGCTCCATACAGCTTTCCTTCACCGCGTCACTTTGACACGCTACCAGTTCCTTGAGAGGGATGATGAATCCCTCCTATACCATTTAATATTTAACCGGTAGCGTGTTTTCCACATTACCCTTCCTTCTCCTGCCTTCTTTAACTTTTAGGTAAAACGGAGATATTACATAACCAGAGGATAGGCAGAGGAGTATGAGAGGGAGGCAAAGGCTGCTCGTCTCCGGGAGGCAGCTAATCAGGCAGTGGCTGCGGCACTCCCGTACAACCCCCATTATGATTTCGGATATCGCCTGGACCATCCATGGGAGTAGACCAACTTAGGCCAAAAGCCTAAGCTTGGGGGAGTACGTGTTTCTCACTGACTTTATATTCTTGCTTATGCTTTCACTTTGTTAGTCAGTATTCACACTTTGCCACTCTATCATCCACGCTAGTTTATTTCTTTTTCTCGTTTTCTTTTCGTGTGTCTGCCTAGTTTTAGAAAACCCAAAAAGATTTTCTTGTTCTTCTTTTGTTTGTTGGGAGCTTTCCCATGTAAATAGTTTTCTTTTTCTTTGGGTCAAGGTAGAAGACCATGGTTACAATGTTTAGTGGCTCTCGCATGCATATCTGCTTATCTGTCAAAGAGCCTTATTACTTTGTCTTCTCCTTTGTGTTTGCGTGTAGATTCCAGCTTTAGTCCAATGCACGAGCACTCTTATTATTGTTCACATCATTCGGTCATGCAAGTGAAAGGCAATAATGACGATATATGATGAAGTGACCGAGCCTGGAAAAGCTGGTATGAACTCGATCTATTTTGTTTTTGTAAATATGACTAGCTTATCGTTCCTGATTCAGCTTTGTTGTGAGAGAAACATGTTTGCAATGATAACTTAGAGATCATAGTTGCTGATGCCATGTTTAATTAGCTAGGAGCTTATAATGGTTTGTCTTGGATGCCCACATGAACGTTGAGATGACTATGATGTAGTATGATAGGATCGTATCGTCCTTCGAATGATTCAAGTGGCTTGACTTGGCGCATGTTCACGCATGTAGTTAAAACATAATCAACATAGCCTCTATGATATTCCTGTTCATGGTGATTTATGTCCTACTCATGCTTGCACTCAATGTTATTTAATCTCAATGCATTTTGATGATTGTTGTCGCTCTCTAGTTGGTCGCTTCCCAGTCTTTTGCTAGCCTTCACCTGTACTAAGCGGGAATACTGTTGTGCATCCACTTCCATAAACCCAAAGTTGTTCCATATGAGTCCACCATACCTACCTATATACGGTATCTACCTGCCGTTCCAAGTAAATTTGCATGTGCCACTCTCTAAATCTTCAAGAAATAATCTGTTTTGCATGCCCGAACCGCTCATGTGGTGACAGGAGGCTATCGGTATCTTCCATGCTAGGCGTGTTATCCTCGATATGTGTTTATCGACTATCATTCATGAGAAAGGGGCCGGTAATTGGAATGCCCAGTTCCATGCTCAAATCGAAAAGATAATTGCAAACAAAACTCCCCCTGGATTGATGTTGGTATGGACAGCACCCGAGTATTCGGCTAGTCGTGGAGTGTGATTGATTGGTGGTGGGGGAGTCAAAACTTTACTTTTCTGTTTGGGAACCGCCTATAGCATGTGTAGCGTGGAAGATGGTGAGAACTCTTAGTCATTGTGTTGACAATGAAAGCATGCCACCCAAAATTATTATCTCTGTTTTCAAAGCTTGAGCTCTGGCACCTCTGCAAATCAATGCTTCCCTCTCCGAAGGGCCTATCTATTTATTTTCCTGTTGAGTCATCCTCCTCTTGTAAAAGCACCAATTAGAGAGCACCTCTATCATTTTTATGCTTTCCTTTTAACTGTGTTGAGTATGACTGTGACTGGATCTTCTTTGCCATGAATTACAATGTTTAGTCAGCCCTTGGTCTTTGAAGGTGCTCTGGATTTATGTTTTGCGGTCTCAGAAAGAGGTAGCGAGATACCATCTGTTCGTACTGCTTCATGATTGTTTTGATTGTAGTGTTGACGTTTGAGACTTATCATTATTTGCTCGCTAGTTGATTATGCCATTGATATGAGTTTACAGTGAGACCTAGATGTCATTTACTTTTGTGGTTTGCTTATGATCTTGCTGAAATTCTGGATATGAGTTAGGCATAATTGCAACAACAAGATCAAACAGAGTTCGTCAAAGTTTTTCTTTTGTCTCTTTCAGTTTGTCAACTGAATTGCTTGAGGACAAGCAAGGCTTTAAGCTTGGGGGAGTTGATACTTCCCCGTCGTATCTACTTTTCGGAACTCTTTTGCCCTTGTTTTGGACTCTAATTTGCATGATTTGAATGGAACTAACCCGGACTGACGCTGTTTTCCACAGAATTGCCATGGTGTTGTTTTTACGCAGAAATAAAAGTTCTCAGAATGACCTGGAAATCTATGAGGACTTTTTGTGGAATATATAAAAAAATACTGGCGCAAGAATCAACTGGAGGGACGGAGCCAGGAGCTCACAAGCCCACCAGGCCCGCCGCCACTGGCCGGGCCGGGCAGGCTTGTGAGCCCCTCGGAGCTCCGCCGCCCCCAATTCCAGCTCTATATATCCTCTTTCGTCCGAAAAAAATCAAGGAGAACAGTTCATCGCGTTTTACGATACGGAGGCGCCGTCACCTCCTGTTCTTCCTCTAGAGGGCAGATCTGGAGTCCGTTCCGGGCTCCGGAGAGGGGAAATCGTCGCCATCGTCATCATCAACCTTCCTTCATCGCCAATTCCATGATGCTCTTCACCGTTCGCGAGTAATCTCATCGTAGGCTTGCTGGACGGTGATGGGTTGGATGAGATCTATCATGTAATCGAGTTAGTTTTGACGGGGATTGAACCCTAGTATCCACTATGTTCTAAGATTGATGTTGCTACTACTTTGCCATGCTTAATGCTTGTCACTAGGGACCGAGTGCCATGATTTCATATCTGAACCTATTATGTTGTCGCTAATATATGTGTGTTATAGATCCTATCTTGCAAGTGGTAGTCACCTACTATGTGTTATGACCCGGCAACCCCGGAGTGACAATAGCGGAACAACTCCCGGAGATGACCACAGTATGAGGAGTTCATGTATTCACCAAGTGTTAATGCATTGGTCCAGTTCTTCATTAAAAGGAGAACCTTAATATCCCGTAGTTTCCATTAGGACCCCGCTGCCACGGGAGGGATGGAAAATAGATGTCATGCAAGTTCTTTTCCCTAAGCACGTATGACTACATACGGAATACATGCCTACATTAGATTGACGAACTTGAGCTAGTTACATATCTCTCCGTATTATAACTTTTACATGATGAATAGCATCCAGCATAATCATCCATCACCGATCCAATGCCTACGAGTCTTTCCTACCGGTCCTTGCTATGTTACTTTGCCGCTACTGCTGTCACTGCTCCTACTGTTACTCTGCTGCTGCTACTGTTACTTTGCTGCTACCGCTGTCACTTTGCTACTACTGCTATCATAATACTTTTCTACTGATACTTTGCTGCAGATACTAAATCTTTCAGGTGTGGTTGAATTGACAACTCAACTGCTAATACTTGAGAATATTCTTTCGCTTCCCCTTGAGTTGAATCAATAAATTTGGGTTGAATACTCTACCCTCGAAAACTATTGCGATCCCCTATACTTGTGGGTTATCAGTAGGCAACCTCTCCTCGTTTGGCAAGAATGCGAAAGGTAGCAATATAACGAGGAGCCAATTTGCCTTTGATACCGAATCGATGGGTACCCTTCAGAGGTGTAACCCGAAGGTAAGCCTTCTCGTCAACTTCAAAGGTCACAGCCTTATGATGGCAATCATATTGGCTCTTTTGACGAGATTGAGCTCTTTTCAACTTTTCACGAATAATGTGAACTTGCTCTTCTGCCTCCTGCATCATATCCGTACCAAAGAGTTGCCTCTCTCCGGTTTATGACCAGTTAAGAGGGTTTCGACACCTTCATCAATAGATAACTTCAAAAGGAGTTTTGCCCAAGCTTGATTGATAACTATTGTTATAAGCAAATTTGGCAAACGGAAGAGATTTCTCCCAATTCATGCTGAAAGATATAACACAAGCTCTAAGCATGTCTTCCTGTATTTGATTGACTCATTACACTTGACCAGTTGACTGAGGATGGAAAGCGGTGCTAAAGGAGAGATGAGTCCCCATGGCATTTTGTAAGCTTTCCTAGAAACGAGAAGTAAAAAATACTTCCACGGTCTGAGTTAATCTCTAGAGGAACACCATGAAGAGACACTATTCTGGAAATATATAACTCCGCTAGTTGACTAGCTGTTATACTTTCTTTAAAGGGAAGAAAATGAGCCACTTTGGAAAGACGGTCAATGACCACAAAGATAGCATTATTCCCTCTTTTGGTCCCGGGAAATCCGGTGATGAAATCCATACCAACTTTACCCCATTTCCACTCAAAACAAGAATCCAGGGGGTCCCCATAACAACCTGAAGCATGTTAGGAGCGCTCATTTATGGAACATAACACCGGTAGCCAAAACTAAGGCGGCAAAGAGGAACAAAACACCAAGCTAGAAAGCCAAGCCTTCCACCTTTTACCAAGTATATAGGTGCATTAAATTAATTTAGAAATAATATGGTGATGTAGCAAGGAACCCATGTTTTCACATGGAAGCAACTGCACCTGCAACTAGCAACGCTATCAAATGGTTAAGCAAGCGGTAACATAGCCAATCAGTGGTTTTCTAGGTTGTAGAACAGTTGAAGGTTCTCAAGGCAATGTTGGGAGGCTTATTAAACAGGTGGTAGGCAGCGATACATAGTAGTAGAAACGATATAACTAGCATGGCAATGATAGTAATGGTATCTAGGGAAATAATCATCTTGCCTATGATCCTGCTTGGAAGAAGAACGACTCCGTGAAACAGACAAACCGACATAGTCGAACGGGGCCTCACATTCCGACACGCTTGCGGAACTCTATCGAGACAAGGCAAACCGGAAACAAGCATCAACACACGATATTCACTACAGCACATGCACGACATGATGCACACCTAATATGATGCATGTTCATTTTCAAATATGCAAGGCAGGGCATGGGAATTCACACAGTCAAACGCTACAGATTAAGTGAAGCTCAATATGCGACGAGTTGCATATTGACGGAACTCCACATTTAATTATTTAGTTCACTCCCGTTTATTTCCACAACAATATTAAATGTTTTTAAACATGGCAGGGGGTGAAGCACAATTAAACTACCTATCTAGGCATTTTGAATGAGGCCGGAGACGACATATAGAATCTCCGAAATAACCCCATGTGTTAACTTTGTAATCTGTCCAGATCTGTCCTAACCGCATTTTTGTTTGTTAAGCGGGAAAACAAATTGTTCACGTGATTCTACTCGTCTATCTAGTCCATTTACATATATGACTAATCTCCAGCAGAGCTACGGTTAATTAACTACGACCTAAACCGCTTATATCACGTCGACACGCCAACCTATGCAAACAGCAGGCTAAAGAGTTTTAAATATACATGAGAGTTAGAAAACATTATTCTACGCGAAAATCTACATGTTTTACATATACAACTTGCCGCGATCCGACGCACGGTTTACAAACTACGGGCGTTTGAAAACATTGTTTTTTCTAAAATACTAAATTCGTAAAGCCTAAAAAAACTAAATGGGCCGAAACTACAACAGTGCATAGGGCGCAACATAGCAAAACGTGCCGGAGCAGGGGTTAGTGGTCCGGTGCTCACCTCGGGCCTTGTCCCGGTCGGAGAGGAGGACGAGCTGGGCCGGCTTGGTGCGGTGGCTGGGCCTGGCTCGGTTGGTGCTGGGTGGACCGGCTGGCCTGGCCGCTGACGGGCCGCGGCGGCCCATCTGGCTGGTCATCCGCGGCGGCGGCGCGGGATCTAGATCCATCGATCCAGATTGGGGAGGCAGGGCGATGGGAGGCGAGCGGTGGATGCGGCTGGTTGGCGGCGCACTCCAGCGGGGAACGGCTCGAGGCGGCAGCTGGCCTGCTCCGACGGATCTCCGGCGAGGCAGGAGGTCGCCGGCGACGGAGGGCAAGGCGGCGAGGGGGCTCCAGCACGGGGCAGTGCCCGCGAAGGATGGCGGCACGAGCATGGGCTCCTCGGGCCCCTCCGCTCGGGCATGGGGAAACGCAGGCGCGGGGCGGTTGGGTGCTTCGGCCCCGGGCGACGACGGTGGCGATTAGGGCCCATCGGGCCTCGGTTGGGCTCGGGCGGGCCTGCGGTGACTGGAAGGAGGAGGCCGATGGCTGGGGAGGTTGGTGGGGCGCGGTTGCTAGGGTTTGGGGGCATGGGAAACGATGAGAGGCTATGGTTAGGTTGTCTATTTATAGAGATGGCGCTAGGGTTACTTTATTTCAGCCCGATTCGAACCGTAGGATTGCGATCCGAAAGCTCCAATCTGAGGGGTTTACGAGATGGGGTAGTGGCTATGTGGAGAGGGTGTTGGTCTGAGATGAGAGGGAGACTGTGGCCCGGGAACGAGATTTTAAAACACCGAAAAACGTCCAACGATAACCCGATGATGGTGCTGCTACGGTCGACCGTTCGGGTATCAAACGGACCCGGATTGCGACGAAAATTGGCAGGCGGCTTATCTACATTAAAATAAGACCGTACACCAAGTTTCAACCCAATCCAAGAATATTTTTCGGACACCTTTAAAAACAATATTTTGTCGATGTCGTGGGCGCGTGCGTGTGTGGTCGAGCTAAAAACGGTCAACGACGAACACGGGAGAACCGGCAACTAATAACGGATGCAGTTTTGAAAACTGGCGGCAACGGAGTGCCAATCCAATGCAGATGATGCGCAAGATGCGATAATGACTGCGACAACCAAACGAATCACACGACGAGATCAGAATAAAAGGGGAATCTTCTAGAACGTCGATCTCGGGTTGTCACAACTCTCCTACACTAACAAGAGATCTCGCCCCAAGATGTAAGAATGAAAGGGGAGGAGGAAAGAGCAATAGGTAAAACTTAGTCACTTTTTTCACAAACGAGTGAAACCAATGAATCTTGAAGGTGGCAAAGAGATGAAGAATGATAAGATAAACAAGCAAGAATTCAATCAAAATTTCGGCAACATTTTGGTAGGAAATTGAGGACAAAAATTTAATAAAACATGGAAAGATCTTGACAAGACTCACAAAAAACTAACTAAATTGGATAAGCAAGGATATTACATGTAAGAAGACACAACACTCCGGTACAAGAATATAGAAACTAGATCTGTTAGAAGAATACAATGAAGAAGAAAATGACAATTTACATCACAATTGAATTCGCAAGCCTCCTTGCAAGAAGAATTTAATGGAGTTGTTGGAAACCAGCAACAGAAAGAACAAGCTTGTTGTGGGCTCATGAAAACCATCCCAAAATAATGAGTTGAAAACCAGCCACTAACAGAAACAAGGCTTGGTTGGGAGAAACAAGATATGCACAACTTCTTACACCAAAAGGATACATTGAGAACTTGGATCAGTGATAATCACCATAATAGCTGCAATCCTTAAGAAAAGCTTTAGGTGAAATCTAAATCCACATAACTTCAATGAAGAATCAAGCACTGAAAACATCTCATGATCAAAGAATTGGTGGATTTAAATATCTCATTCTTGAAACAACTTCTGTTCGAGACTCCTCCACTAACAAGAACGCTATAACACCACCTCCGAGGATAAAGGAAAAGAAATGACGGAGCAGTTAGGAAAAGAATTGATATCTTGAGCCACTCTAGAAGAAGAATTGAAATCACTATGAAACAAGAATAAGAATTATGTTATGCTTATCCTTCATCAAGCTGAATTGATGACAAGCAACGGATTTAGAATACCACTTATTCTTCTAGAAAAGATTGAGGAGAGATATGAGCACAAACTTGTAGAAGTCTTGAAGGAGACACCGGTAAGAACTCGAATGAATGGGGATAAAAAGAATGAATGGAGATACATGAGAATGAAGAGATGATGAGCCACCTGAGAGAAAAACTTGAACAAGGCACCGGAATAATTGAGAGACAAGCGAAGAGACAACAATTGAGAAGAATTTCAGAATGAAAGCTCAAAGCTAAGAACGAAGAAATATTATGAAATGATGGCCTTCGGAGGATCGAGAAATGAACACAACACTGAAATGCACCGGATAGATATGGAAGGAATTCTCATGATCGAGAACAATTCAAGATGATAACACAAAGGTGAAATGACAATCTCACAAGAATGAAGCAAGATTTGAGAGAAACACTCCTTCGTCTTCCAAGCTGAGAATGAAGGCAAGAACCGTCACCAAGAATAACTGAGACACTCCGGGAGAAATGAACAAGGAAAAGTTGAGCCAATGATGAGAATTAATTTTGAAGCCATCTTGGAGAAGGAATATGACTGATGGAATTCATACTTACGTCATATTAGAAAAGAATAAGAGATTTCTGGGAAAAGATTAGAAGAGCCAGATAAGACCCTAGGAGAAACCGGTGGGTTATGGGCCCACTCAAAGAAACCACCATTGAAAAGATTGTGTTGAAAGATAGATATTGCACCGGTATATAAAAAACTTGGTGAGGTTATCACCTCGAATAATTGAAAGATTTGAAAACAAGAAACTTATAAGATATCTTCCACACTCCGGATAGAATAGAGAGAGATGAAAAACAAGATAGACTTGATAAGAATTTCCAACATGGGAAAGAATTGAAAGGATGAAAAGATATGAAGGACACCAAGATCTTGCATTGAATCCATCAAAAAGAAGAAGAAGAATGATGAAATCATGAACTAGAAACTCCTGAGAATCTTCACAAGACTCACCGGAAACAACATAGAAGATAAGATGGCGGTAGAAACACTGAAAAGAAAGGCACTAGGATGAGAATCTAATCACTGAAGAAAAGGGCAGGAGGGCGGGGAAAAAAGGCAACTTGGGACAGATGAGATGAACTCTGGAAAGAAATGAGCGATTGATCTTGCAATTCTTGAAACGGATAGAATTTACTTGAACAGATATACTCCGGTTGGAAAAGAATTGACATGATGACTCCGTTTGAAAAGAATTGAAAAGGCAATTGATTGCGCAAAAGGATTTGCATTCCTATAAAAATATGAGAACACCTCTTGGAAAGATATGAAATCACCATTTGACATCGAAGCAACTCGAATTACCATACCCCAACAAAACAAAGGATGGGGCTTACAACACAAGCCAGAACAAATTCATGACAGAGATTGCATCCATAATTTTCGTGGATAGGATCGCACGGGCTCGATCGTATAGTAGCCATCATGTACAAGGCAGTGCACACGACATATGAAGAATCCCTGAGTCTTAGAAAGCTACAAGGACTCTTTAAGACACAACGAGAACTGCTGTAAGACGATCGTGAACAAACAAATCCACTACATGTCGAACCCCAACCTCACATCATGTATTTGTTGGAAGATTGTCCTATAAGTAACTACTTGAATTCCCACCTAAGAACTCCCGAAATTTCTTGGTCATTCAATTGGGTCCATGGATACAAGGAGTAAAATCCATCACTCAACTCCTAGCAATAACACTACCCATCCAGTGTATCAAATCCATCAACACATAACCAGAGATCTCACAAACTCATCTATCTCAGACCCTCGTAATCACATTGATACTAAGTATAGCGGTACCCCCAAACTCTCTGCACTAGTACTAGGGATGCCGAGGTTATCTCGCCACTACTAGTTTTGAGGAAATTTCGAACATCCTCCGTCCTGAGATACTAAGAAATCTGAATGATAACGATGTGCTCAAGAATCCCCTTGAGCTCAACTCCCCGGAATAAAATCAACACAATAGGAGGCACCAAGTCAGAACTCCGTCACATCGACATCGTATAGATTCCAAAAATATCTGCGTGATCCTAAAAAAATTTGAGTGAGAAGAGGAGTAGAAATAAAGTTTTTACGTCAAGATTCCTCACTAGAGTACAAAAGAGGAGAAAAAAGAATCCTACTCTCCGATATATAACTAGACTCGAAGCAGTTTTTCACTAGACTCGACTTGGCCAAGTTCGATCAATCAAGGGGGCTCCTAGGTCGGTACATCTCTGATACCAACTTGTAACTCCTCGGATGCGGTCCTATCCTTATTTTGGGGAGAGGGCCTTGACAAGGATAGAAACGCATCTCGCCGTTTCGCAAGAATGGATATCGTAACAAGTACATGTACTAAAAAGATGAGCATAAGGAGTTGGCTTACACTCTCCACAAGCAACATCAGAGTCACATCAGTACAATACATACAATCATCAAGAAGAAGAGCAGGGTCCGTCTATGGACGAAAACAAACGATAAAAGAATGACGTCCATCCTTGCTATCCATGGCTGCCAGCCTGGAACCCATCCTAGATCGATGAATAAGAAGAAAAAGAAGAAGAAACTCCAAACGAACAGTCATTGTGCTCACTGGTACCTGCAACTGGTGTTGTAGTAATCTATGAGCCATAGGGACTCGGCAATCTCATTTCCAAGGGTATCAAGACTAGCAAAGCTTAATGGGTGAGGTATGGTTAAGTGGTGAGGCTGCAGCAAGGGACTAAACATTTATTTGAAGGTTGCTAACTTACGAGTACCAGAATAAGAGGGGATGATCTATGCATAGCGAACGTGAACTACTGATGATCAAATGAATGATCCTGAACACCTACTTACGTCAGACATAACCCCATCGTGTCCTCGGTCGGAGTAGGAGCTCACGAAAGAGATAGTCACGGTTACGCACTCAGTTGGCAAGTTTTCTATAACCGTATGTTAAACAAAGTTTCCACATTGCCACATAACCGCGGGCACGGCCTTCCGAAAGATTTAATCCTGCAGGGGTGCTCCAACTAGTCCATCACAAACTACCACACATTGCGATGGAATGACCTCGATCAGGGAAACCCGTGATCTCCTCAGGTTCCAATTGGAAAACCTCAACCTCGAGATAACCCAAAGCATCCTCGGAATCCCTCGCACAAGACGCTCGAGAAAGGTAAAATAAGTCCAGCAAGGCCGCCCGACGTGTAGACAATCCCGATAGGAGCCGCGTATCTCGTTCTCAGGACACGATGGATAAGCACAGCGTATGGTGGCCTGATAGACATCTCCCGAGTTGCCACGGGTTAGCCCCGCAAATGGCTCTAGTTTGGACCAGCACCATCAACACTGGCCCTCCCTGTATTATGTTGAATTACTCCTCGAGTAGCGCTAACTCCCTATGTTTTTAAGTCTTAACAAAGTTATCATGTTGGGAAAATATAGTACCAATGTTGGGCCTTGCGAGACGAGCTTTATCCCAAAACGAGAATCTAGGGGGTCCCGATAACAACCCCAAGCATGTTAGGAGCGCTCATTTATGGAACATAACACACGTAGCCGAAACTAAGGCGGCAAAGTGTTGGAATTATGCCCTAGAGGCAATAATAAATATAGTTATTATTATAATTCCTATATCAAGATAATCGTTTATTATCCATGCTATAATTGTATTGAATGAAGACTTATATACATGTGTGGATACATAGACAAAACACTGTCCCTAGCAAGCCTCTAGTTGGCTAGCCAGTTGATCAAAGATAGTCGGTGTCTTCTGATTATGAACAAGGTGTTGTTGCTTGATAACTGGATCACGTCATTAGGAGAATCACGTGATGGACTAGACCCAAACTAATAGACGTAGCATGTTGATCGTGTCTTTTTATTGCTACTGTTTTCTGCGTGTCAAGTATTTGTTCCTATGACCATGAGATCATATAACTCACTAACACCGGAGGAATACTTTGTGTGTATCAAACGTCGCAACGTAACTGGGTGACTATAAAGATGCTCTATAGGTATCTCCGAAGGTGTTCGTTGAGTTAGTATGGATCGAGACTGGGATTTGTCACTCCGTGTGACGGAGAGGTATCTCGGGGCCCACTCGGTAATACAACATCTCACACAAGCCTTGCAAGCAAAGTGACTTAGTGTAAGTTGCGGGATCTTGTATTACGGAACGAGTAAAGAGACTTGCCGGTAAACGAGATTGAAATAGGTATACGGATACTGACGATCGAATCTCGGGCAAGTAACATACCGAAGGACAAAGGGAATGACATACGGGATTATATGAATCCTTGGCACTGAGGTTCAAACGATAAGATCTTCGTAGAATATGTAGGATCCAATATGGGCATCCAGGTCCCGCTATTGGATATTGACCGAGGAGTCTCTCGGGTCATGTCTACATAGTTCTCGAACCCGCAGGGTCTGCACACTTAAGGTTCGACGTTGTTTTATGCGTATTTGAGTTATATGGTTGGTTACCGAATGTTGTTCGGAGTCCCGGATGAGATCACGGACGTCACGAGGATTTCCGGAATGGTCCGGAAACGAAGATTGATATATAGGATGACCTCATTTGATTACCGAAAGGTTTTCGGAGTTACCGGGAATGACGAATGGGTTCCGGGAGTTCACCGGGGGGGCAACCTACCCCGGGAAGCCCATAGGCATTGGGGGTGGCGCACCAGCCCTTAGTGGGCTGGTGGGACAGCCCAAAAGAGCCCTATGCACCATAGGAAGAAAAATCAAAGAGAAAAGGAAAAAAAAGAGGAGGTGGGAAAAGGGGGAAGGACTCCTCCTTCCAAACCTAGTTGGACTCGGTTTGGAAGGGGAGGGCTGCCCCCCTTGGCTCGGCCGAAGCCCTTAGGGGTCCTTGGACCCCAAGGCAAGGCTCCCCCTCTTCCCCCTATATATACGGAGGTTTTAGGGCTGATTTGACACAACTTTGCCACGGCAGCCCGACCACATATCTCCACGGTTTTACCTCTAGATCGCGTTTCTGCGGAGCTCGGGCGGAGCCCTGCCGAGACGAGATCATCACCAACCTCTGGAGCGCCGTCATGCTGCCGGAGAACTCTTCTACCTCTCCGTCTCTCTTGCTGGATCAAGAAGACCGAGATCATCGTCGAGCTGTACGTGTGCTGAACGCGGAGGTGCTGTCCGTTCGGCACTAGATCGTGGGACTGATCGCGGGACGGTTCGCGGGCGGATCGAGGGACGTGAGGACGTTCCACTACATCAACCGCGTTCACTAACGCTTCTGCTGTACGGTCTACAAGGGTACGTAGATCACACATCCCCTCTCGTAGATGGACATCACCATGATAGGTCTTCGTGCGCGTAGGAAAAATTTTGTTTCCCATGCGACGTTCCCCAATAGTGGCATCATGAGCTAGGTTCATGCGTAGATGTCTTCTCGAGTAGAACGCAAAAGTTTTTGTGGGCGGTGATGTGTGTTTTTCTGCCCTCCTTAGTATTTTCTTGATTCCGCGGTATTGTTGGATCGAAGCGGCTCGGACCGACATTACTCGTACGCTTACGAGAGACTGGTTTCATCGCTACGAGTAACTCCGTTGCTCAATGATGACTGGCGGGTGTCAGTTTCTCCAACTTTAGTTGAATCGGATTTGACCGAGGAGGTCCATGAATGAGGTTAAATAGCAACTCATATATCTCCGTTGTGGTGTTTGCGTAAGTAAGATGCGATCCTACTAGATACCCATGGTCACCACGTAAAACATGCAACAACAAAATTAGAGGACGTCTAACTTGTTTTTGCAGGGTATGCTTGTGATGTGATATGGCCAACGATGTGATGTGATATATTTTATGTATGAGATGATCATGTTGTAATAGATAATATCGACTTGCACGTCGATGGTACGGCAACCGGCAGGAGCCATAGGGTTGTCTTTATACTAATGTTTGTGCTTGCAGATGCGTTTACTATTTTGCTAGGATGTAGCTTTAGTAGTAATAGCATGAGTAGCACGACAACCCCGATGGCGACACGTTGATGGAGATAAGGTGTGGCGCCGGTGAAAGAAGATCGTACCGGTGCTTTGGTGATGGAGATCAAGGAGCACATGATGACGGCCATATCATGTCACTTATGAATTGCATGTGATGTTAATCCTTTTATGCACCTTATTTTGCTTAGAACGACTGTAGCATTATGAGGTGATCTCTCACTAAAATTTCAAGATGAAATTGTGTTCTCCCCGACTGTGCACCGTTGCTACAGTTCGTCGTTTCGAGACACCACGTGATAATCGGGTATGATAGACTCAACGTTCACATACAACGGGTGCAAAACAGTTGCGCACGCGGAACACTCGGGTTAAGCTTGACGAGCCTCGCATGTGCAGACATGGCCTCGGAACACATGAGACCGAAAGGTCGATCATGAATCATATAGATGATATGATTAGCATAGGGATGCTTACCACTGAAACTATACTCAACTCGGATGATCGGACTTGAGCTAGTGTAAGTGGATCATGAACCACTCAAATGACTAGAGAGATGTACTTTTTGAGTGGGAGTTTAGCGAATAATTTGATTAAGTTAAACTCTAATTATCTTGAACATAGTATAAGTCCACTTTGAATATATTTGTGTTGTAGATCATGGCTCACGCGACAGTCACCCTGAATTTTAATACGTTCCTAGAGAAATCTAAGTTGAAAGATGATGGAAGCAACTTTGTAGACTGGGCTCGTAATCTTAAGCTAATCTTACAAGCTGGGAAGAAGGATTATGTCCTTAATGCTGTGCTAGGAGATGAACCACCCGCTATGGCTGATCAGGATGTTAAGAACGCTTGGTTAGAACGTAAGGAGGACTACTCAGTAGTTCAATGTGCAGTCTTGTATGGCTTTGAACCGGGACTTCAACGTCGCTTTGAGCGTCATGGAGCATTTGAGATGTTCCAGGAGTTGAAGTTTATCTTTCAGAAGAACGCCCGGATCGAGAGGTATGAGACCTCCGATAAATTCTATGCTTGCAAGATGGAGGAGAACTCGTGTGTCAGTGAACATGTGCTCAAAATGTCTGCGTACTCAAACCGTCTAGCTGAGCTGGGGATTGAACTCCCGCAAGAAGCTATCACTGACAGAATCCTTCAATCACTGCCGCCAAGCTATAAAGGCTTTGTGTTGAACTACAGCATGCAAGGGATGAACAAGTCTCCCGGCGAGTTGTTTGCGATGCTGAAAGTCGCAGAGTCTGAACTCCGTAAAGAGCATCAAGTGTTGATGGTGAATAAGACCACTAGTTTCAAGAGAAACGGCAAAGGCAATAAGGGTAATTCAAAGAAGAGTGGCAAGCCTGTTGCCAATCCGACGAAGAAACCCAAAGCTGGACCTAAGCCTGAAACAGAGTGTTACTATTGCAAGGGTATGGGTCACTGGAAGCGCAATTGCCCCAAGTATCTGGCTGATAAGAAGGCAGCCAAAGAAAAATCAGGTATATTTGATATACATGTTATTGATGTGTACTTAACCGGCTCTCGTAGTAGTGCATGGGTATTCGCTACCGGTTCTGTTGCTCATATTTGCAACTCGAAACAGGAACTACGGAATAGACGAAGGCTGGCGAAAGATGAAGTGACGATGCGCGTAGGAAATGGTTCCAAGGTTGATGCAATCGCTGTCGGCACAGTTTCACTTCAGTTACCATCAGGATTAGTTATGAACTTGAATCATTGTTATTTAGTGCCTGCGTTGAGCATGAACATTATATCTGGATCTTGTTTATTGCGAGACGGTTACTCTTTTAAGTCAGAGAATAATGGTTGTTCTATTTCTATGAGTAACATCTTTTATGGTCATGCACCCAATGTGAGAGGATTATTCATATTGAATCTTGATAGTGATACACACATACATAACATTGAGACCAAAATAGTTAGAGTTAACAATGATAGCGCCATATTTTTGTGGCACTGCCGCTTAGGTCATATTGGTGTAAAGCGCATGAAGAAACTCCATGCCGATGGACTTTTGGAGTCACTTGACTTTGATTCACTTGACACGTGCGAACCATGCCTCATGGGCAAGATGACTAAAACTCCGTTCTCCGGAACAATGTGGAATTGTTTCACAGTTGACACCGCCTGGAACACCACAGCGTAATGGTGTGTCCGAACGTCGTAATCGTACTTTATTAGAGATGGCGCGATCTATGATGTCTCTTACCGATTTGCCATTATCGTTTTGGGGTTATGCATTAGAAACAGCTGCATTCACTTTAAATAGGGCACCATCAAAATCCGTTGAGACGACACCATACGAACTGTGGTATGGCAAAAGGCCAAAGTTGTCGTTTCTTAAAGTTTGGGGATGTGATGCTTATGTCAAAAAGCTTCAGCCTGAAAAGCTGGAACCCAAAGCGGAAAAGTGCATCTTCATAGGTTAGCCAAAAGAGAAAGTTGGGTACACCTTCTATCTCAAATCCGAGGGCAAAGTGTTTGTTGCTAAAAACGGATCTTTTCTCGAGAAGGAGTTTCTCACAAAAGAATTGAGTGGGAGGAAGACAGAACTTGACGAGGTTGTCGAACCTCTCATCCCTCTGGATGGTGGCGCAGGGCAAGGGGAAACCTCTGTCGTCGCGACGCCGGTTGAGGAGGAAGTTAATGATGATGATCATGAAACTCCAGTTCAAGTTTCTTTCGAACCACGCAGGTCGACGAGACCGCGTGCTGCTCCAGAGTGGTACAGTAATCCCTTCTTATCAATCATGTTGTTGGACAACAATGAACCTGCAAATTATGAAGAAGCGATGGTGGGCCCAGATTCCAACAAATGGCTAGAAGCCATGAAGTCCGAGATAGGATCCATGTATGAGAACAAAGTGTGGACTTCGGAAGTACTACCTGAGGGCCGCAAGGCTATTCAGAACAAATGGATCTTTAAGAGGAAGACGGACGTTGACGGTAATGTGACCGTTTATAAAGCTCGACTTGTGGCAAAGGGTTTTTCACAAGTTCAAGGAGTTGACTACGATGAGACATTCTCACCCGTAGCGATGCTTAAGTCCGTCAGAATCATGTTAGCAATAGCTGCATTTTTTGATTATGAAATCTGGCAGATGGATGTCAAAACGGCGTTCCTTAATGGTTTCCTTAAGGAAGAGTTGTATATGATGCAACCCGAAGGTTTTGTCGATTCTAAGAATGCTAACAAGGTGTGCAAGCTCCAGCGATCCATTTATGGACTGGTGCATGCATCTCGAAGTTGGAACAAACACTTTGATGAGGTGATCAAAGCATTTGGGTTTATACAAGTAGTTGGAGAATCTTGTATTTACAAGAAAGTGAGTGGGAGCTCTATGGAGTTTCTAATATTATATGTGGATGACATATTGCTGATTGGAAACAACGTAGAGTTTTTGGAGAGCATACAGGATTACTTGAATAAAAGTTTCTCTATGAAGGACCTAGGAGAAGCTGCTTACATTCTAGGCATTAAGATCTACAGGGATAGATCAAAACGCCTGATAGGACTTTCACAAAGCACATACCTTGATAAAGTTTTGAAGAGGTTCAAAATGGAACAGTCCAAGAAAGGGTTCTTGCCAGTTTTACAAGGTACGAGATTGAGTAAGACTCAGTGCCCAGCAACTGATGAGGATAGAGAGCATATGCACACCGTCCCCTATGCTTCAGCCATAGGTTCTATCATGTATGCAATGCTGTGCACTAGACCGGACGTTAGCCTGGTCATAAGTATGGCAGGTAGGTTCTAGAGTAATCCAGGAGTGGATCACTGGACGGCGGTCAAGAATATCCTGAAGTACCTGAAAAGGACTAAGGAGATGTTTCTCGTGTATGGAGGTGACGAAGAGCTCGTCGTAAAAGGTTACGTCGACGAAAGCTTTGACACAGATCCGGATGACTCTAAGTCGCAAACCGGATACGTATTTATTCTTAATGGGGGTGCGGTAAGCTGGTGCAGTTCCAAGCAGAGCGTCGTAGCAGATTCTACATGTGAAGCGGAGTACATGGCTGCCTCGGAGGCGGCTAAGGAGGGTGTCTGGATGAAGCAGTTCATGACGGATCTTGGAGTGGTGCCAAGCACATTGAATCCAATAACCTTGTTCTGTGACAACACGGGTGCCATTGCCCTAGCAAAGGAACCACGGTTTCACAAGAAGTCCAGACACATCAAACGACGCTTCAACCTCATCCGCGACTACGTTGAAGGGGAGGACATAAATATATGCAAAGTGCACACGGATCTGAATGTAGCAGACCCGCTGACTAAACCTCTTCCACGGGCAAAGCATGATCAACACCAGAACTGTATGGGTGTTAGATTTATTACAATGTAGTTCTCATGGTGATGTGAGGGCTAGATTATTGACTCTAGTGCAAGTGGGAGACTGTTGGAATTATGCCCTAGAGGCAATAATAAATATAGTTATTATTATAATTCCTGTATCAAGATTATCGTTTATTATCCATGCTATAATTGTATTGAATGAAGACTTATATACATGTGTGGATACATAGACAAAACACTGTCCCTAGCAATCCTCTAGTTGGCTAGCCAGTTGATCAAAGATAGTTGGTGTCTTCTGATTATGAACAAGGTGTTGTTGCTTGATAACTGGATCACGTCATTCGGAGAATCACGTGATGGACTAGACCCAAACTAATAGACGTAGCATGTTGATCGTGTCTTTTTATTGCTACTGTTTTCTGCGTGTCAAGTATTTGTTCCTATGACCATGAGATCATATAACTCACTAACACCGGAGGAATACTTTGTGTGTATCAAACGTCGCAACGTAACTGGGTGACTATAAAGATGCTCTACAGGTATCTCCGAAGGTGTTCGTTGAGTTAGTATGGATCGAGACTGGGATTTGTCACTCCGTGTGACGGAGAGGTATCTCGGGGCCCACTCGGTAATACAACATCACACACAAGCCTTGCAAGCAAAGTGACTTAGTTTAAGTTGCGGGATCTTGTGTTACGGAACGAGTAAAGAGACTTGCCGGTAAACGAGATTGAAATAGGTATACGGATACTGACGATCGAATCTCGGGCAAGTAACATACCGAAGGACAAAGGGAATGACATACGGGATTATATGAATCCTTAGCACTGAGGTTCAAACGATAAGATCTTCGTAGAATATGTAGGATCCAATATGGGCATCCAGGTCCCCTATTGGATATTGACCGAGGAGTATCTCGGGTCATGTCTACATAGTTCTCGAACCCGCAGGGTCTGCACACTTAAGGTTCGACGTTGTTTTATGCGTATTTGAGTTATATGTTTGGTTACCGAATGTTGTTCGGAGTCCCGGATGAGAACATGGACGTCACGAGGGTTTCCGAAATGGTCCGGAAACGAAGATTGATATATAGGATGACCTCATTTGATTACCGGAAGGTTTTCGGAGTTACCGGGAATGTACCGGGAATGACGAATGGGTTCCGGGAGTTCACCGGGGGGGCAACCCACCCTGGGAAGCCCATAGGCATTGGGGGTGGCGCACCAGCCCTTAGTGGGCTGGTGGGACAGCCCAAAAGAGCCCTATGCGCCATAGGAAGAAAAATCAAAGAGAAAAGGAAAAAAAAAGAGGAGGTGGGAAAAGGGGGAAGGACTCCTCCTTCCAAACCTAGTTGGACTCGGTTTGGAAGGGGAGGGCTGCCCCCCTTGGCTCGGCCGAAGCCCTTAGGGGTCCTTGGACCCCAAGGCAAGGCGCCCCCTCTTCCCCCTATATATACGGAGGTTTTAGGGCTGATTTGACACAACTTTGCCACGGCAGCCCGACCACATATCTCCACGGTTTTACCTCTAGATCGCGTTTCTGCGGAGCTCGGGCGGAGCCCTGCCGAGACGAGATCATCACCAACCTCTGGAGCGTCATCATGCTGCCGGAGAAATCTTCTACCTCTCCGTCTCTCTTGCTGGATCAAGAAGGCCGAGATCATCGTTGAGCTGTACGTGTGCTGAACGCGGAGGTGTCGTCCGTTCGGCACTAGATCGTGGGACTGATCGCGGGACGCTTCGCGGGGCGGATCGAGGGACGTGAGGACGTTCCACTACATCAACCGCGTTCACTAACGCGTCTGTTGTACGGTCTACAAGGGTACGTAGATCACACATACCCTCTCGTAGATGGACATCATCATGATAGGTCTCCGTGCGCGTAGGAAAATTTTTGTTTCCCATGCGACGTTCCCCAACACAAAGGTGGAATAAAACACCACGCTAGATAGTCAAGCCTTCCACCTTTTACCAAGTATATAGGTGCAGTAAATTAATTTAGCAATAATATGGTGATATAACAAGGAACCCATGTTTTCACATGGAAGCAACTGCACCTGCAACTAGCAACGCTATAAAATGTTAAGCAAGCGGTAACATAACCAATCAGTGGTTTCCTAGGTTGTAGAAGAGTTGAAGGTTTTCATGGCAATGTTGGGAGGATTATTAAATAGGTGGTAGGCAGCTAGACATAGCGGTAGAAACGATATAACTAGCATGGAAATGATAGTAATGGTATCTAGGGAAATGATCATCTTTCCTGTGATCCTGCTTGGAAGAAGAACGACTCTGTGATGCAGACGAATCGACGTAGTCGGACGGGTCCTCACATTCCGACACGCTTGCAGAACTCTATCGATACGAAGCAAAGCGGAAACAAGCATCAACGCACGATATTGACCACAGCATATCCATGACATGATGCACACCTAATATGGTGCATGTTCATTTTCAAATATGCAAGGCAGGGCATGGCAATTCACACAGTCAAACACTACACATTAAGTGAAGCTCAATATGCGACGAGTTGCATATTGACACAACTCCACATTTAATTATTTAGTTCACTCCCATTTAATTCCACGGTAATATTAAATGTTGTTCAACATGGCAAGGGGTGAAGCACAATTAAACTACCTATCTAGGCATTTTAAATGAGGCCGGAGACGACATATAGCATCTCCGAAATGACCTCATGTGGTAACTATGTAATCTGCCCAGATCTGTCCTGACTGCATTTTATGTTTGTTAAGTGTCAAAACAAAGTTCTTCACTTGATTCTACTTGTTGTTCTAGACTATTTACATATATGGCTCATCTCCAACGGAGCTACGGTTAATTAACTTCGACCTAAATCGTTTATATCATGTCGACACGCAAACCGATGTAAACAACATACTAAACAATTTTAAATATGCAAGAGAGTTGGAAAATATTATTCTACGTGAAAATCTACACGTTTACATATACAACTTGCCACGATCCGACGCACGGTTTAAAAACTACGGGCGTTTGAAAATCATGTTTTTTTCTGAAATACTAAATTCATAAAACCTAAAAAAACCAAATGGGTCGAAGCTACAGCAGTGCATAGGGTGCAACATAGCAAAACGTGTCGGGGCGGGGGATAGTGCTCGGGAGCTCACCTCGGGCCTTGGCCCGGTCGGAGAGGAGGTCGAGCTGGGCCAGCTTGGTGCGGTGGCTAGGCCTGGCTTAGTTGGTGTTCGCTGGACCGGCTGGCCTGGACGCTGAAGGGCCGCGACAGCCCATCTAGCCGTTCAACGGCGGTGTCAGCGCAGGATCTGGTTCCCTCAAACTAGATCGAGGAGGCAGGGTGACGGGAGGCGGGCGGTGGATGCGGCAGGTTGGCGGCGCACACCGGTGGGAAATGGCACGAGGCGGCGGCTGGCCTTCTCCGGGGGATCTCCGACGAGATATGAAGTCGCCGGCGACATAGGGTGAGACAGCAAGGGGGCTCCCGCACTGGGCAGAGCCCGTGAAGGACGACAGCGCGAGCATGGGCTCCTGAGGCCCCTTCGCTCGGGCACGGGGAAGCGTAGGCGCGGGGCGGCTGGGTGCTTCGGCCCCGGGTGACAGCGGTGGAGATTCGGACCCGGCGGGCCTCAGATGGGGTCGGTCGGGCCCACGGTGGATGGAAGGAGGAGGCCGACGGCTGGGGGTTGGTGGGGCGCGCTTGCTAGGGTTTGGGGGCATGGGAGGTGAGGCTAGGGTTAGGTTGTCTATTTATAGACACGGGGCTAGGGTTACCTGATTTCAGCCCGATTTGGACTGTAGGATCGCGATCCAACGGCTCCAATCGGAGGGATTTACTAGATGGGGTAGTGGATGTGTAGAGAGGGTGTTGGGCTAAGATGAGAGGAAGATTGTGGCCCGGGAACGAGATTTTAAAATGCCAAAAAACGTCCGACGATAACCCGATGATGGTGCCGCTACCGTCGACCGTTCGGGTATAAAACGGACTCCGATTGCGACAAAAATTACCAGGCGGCCTACCTACACCGCACGCCAAGATTCAACCCAGTCCCAGAATATTTTCCGGACACCTTTAAAAATAATATTTTATCGACATCGCGGGCGCGTGCGTGTGTGGTCGGGCACAAAATGGTCAACGACGAACACGGGGAGAACCAGCAACTAATAACGGATGATGTTTTGAAAACTGGCGGCAACAGAGTGCCAATGCAATGCAGATGATGCGCAAGATGCGATGATGAGTGAGACAACCAAACGAATCACACGATAAGAACGGAATAAAAGGGGAATCTTCTGGAGTGTCTCTCTCGCGCTGTCACACAGCAGGCCTTTATGTTGTGCTTTAATTCGACGACAAACGTCACAATTTGCAACGAACTGAGCAATTTCTTTCTTCATCCTAGTCCATGAGAACCTCTGGTGTAGGTCCTGATACATCTTGGTACTACCAGGATGAATCATGAGAGGAGATTCATGAGCCTCCTTAAGGATCATAAGTCTCAAGTTTTGTACCTTAGGAACCACCAGACGATCCCCAAAGAACACAACACCTTGGTCATTAATTGTGAAACATCCTGCACTCCCCTTCTTTATGTTTCTATTGATACGGGAAACCCCCTGATCAACCTTTTGAGCCTCAATGACCTAATCCTTAATAGTAGGTTTCGCCACCAAGGTTGGAAGGAATCCTTGAGGAACAATGTGGAGGTTTAACTTCCGAAATTCCTTAGGGAGAAGTGGTTGACTTTGTTGTGACATCGGATTGTTACAATAAGACTTACGACTTAGTGCATCAGCCATAACACTCGCTTTCCCCGGGGTGTAAGTTATCCCTAAGTCATAATCTATGATCAACTCGACCCACCGTCTTTGCCTGAGATTCAAATCCGGTTGGGTGAAGATGTATTTCAGACTTTGGTGATCTTTGTAAATTTCCAATGATTACCCAAAAGCTAATGTCGCCAGGTTTTTAGTGCATGGACTACAGCTGCAAGCTCAAGATCTTGTGTGGGGTAATTATCCTCATGTGGACGCAACTGTCAAGATGCCTAGGCAATCACATGATGATCTTGCGTGAGAATGGAACCTAATCCTTGTCGCGAGGCGTCGCAATAGATAATAAAGTCCATGGAAAAATCTTGTGGTACCAAAACGGGTGCAGAAGTCACGCGTCTTTGAGTTCCTGAAAACTATGCTCGCATTGTCGGGTCCACTCGAACTTTTTATCTTTCTTGAGGAGTTCGGTTAAATGCTTTGCAACCTTGGAGAAGTTCTCGACAAAACGGCGAAAATAGCTTGTTGGACCAAGAGAACTCCTAACTTGCTTAATCGATTCAGGTTGAGTCCCATCAAGGACAGCTTGAACTCTCTCGGGACTGGCAGCAATACCTTTACCAGAAATTACGTGGCCTAGGTAGGTCACTTCTGGCAAACAGAATTCACATTTAGAGCACTTGGCATAAATACGATGCTCTCGAAGTTTCATCAATACAAGCCTTAGATGCTCGGCATGTTCTTGTTCGTTCTTCGAGTAGATGATTATATCATCGAGGTAAACCACGACGAATTTATCCAAGTACTCCATGAAGATCAAATTCATCAAGCGAGAGAAGGTGGCTAGAGCATTGGTTAAATCGAAGGACATGACGGTGTACTCGTATTGGCCATAACGAGTGACAAAGGTCGCTTTCGGAATGTCCCCGTTCTTGACCTTGATTTGATGGTAGCCCAACCTCAAATCCATCTTGGAGAAAACTGAGGATCCAGCGAGATGATCATACATGTCATTGATCCTCGGGAGGGGATACTTGTTTTTTATGGTAACTAGATTAACTGGTCGATAATCTACAAGCATCTGATCCTTTCCACCCTTCTTCTTAATGAAGAGGATAGGACAAGCCCTAGGAAAAGATCTAGGATGAATGAAACATTTATTCAAGGCCTCATCTAGTTGTTTCTTAAGTTTGGCTAGCTCTAGGGTGTCATCTTATAGGGTCTTCTGGTTATTGGGACGGTTCCTGGGACAAGATCTATCACAAACTCTACATCCCTGTCACGTGCAATGCCTGGCAGTTCTTCTCGAAAGACACCCGGATAGTCACGGACTACCAGAATATCTTCTAGCGCTGGAAGAGGGCTAGCATTGAGGGAATAGAGTTGGCATTTGGCAACTCATGTCGAGACATTAACTATCTCACCCGATGGATGTGTAGGCCGAACATTCCTAGTATGAGTATCAATCTAGGCGTAATGAGCTGACATCCAATCCATACCCAAGATGACCTTGATATCTGAAGACTTAAGAGCTATCAAGGATGCTAGGAAGACTAGCATGTCCACAAGAATTTCATTATCATAGCTTATCCTAGAGGTCTGCCACTTACTACCAGGAGTCTGAACCCCTAATGGGATGGGCATATCACAAAAGGGCATGTTATGCAACTGTGCATAACTTTAGGAAATGAAAGAATGAGATGACTGAGTATCAAAAGAACAGATGTTGGGTGACGATTGACAAGGAGCATATCCAAAATGACGTCAGGATCCTCTGCAGCTTCTTTTGCTGAAACATAGATCACACATCCACACGCACACTACTGGAATCCAGAAATTTGCCGTCAGCCAGTTCTTTACCGTCTGCTGGCTGACGGCAAAGAACCTCTTTGCCATGAGTTGACACAATACAGACGGCAAAGAACTGACACATGGAAAAAATACTATTTGCCATGTGTGGGTCCTTTGCCGTCTGCCAGCAGACGGCAAAGAGCCCCAGGGCAGACGGCAAAGGGGACGCGTGGGCCTCATGCCTGCCGTGTCCGAAATCCGGGGGCCTTTGCCGTCCGCGGGCCTTTGCCGTCTGCCATACGGCCCTTTGCCGTCTGCCTTACGTCCCTTTGCCGTCGGGGGGCGGACGGCAAAGGGGCCTCCCTATAACGGCCGTTACCCCCCACCTCGCTCACTGTCTCTCTCTCTCTCTCACCCCGACCACTCTCTCTCTCCACGGCGGCGACGCCCTGTCGGCGAGATCCCCTCCCCGCGGCGAGCCTACCCCCCGGCGAGCCCACCCCCCCCCCCCCCGGGCGACCCCCTCCCCACGGCGACCCACCCCCTGCCTCGTGCCGCCGCCGCCCCCTGCCGCCGCCCCCTGCCGCGCGCCGCCCCCTGCCGCCGCCCCCTGCCGCCGCCGCCCCCTGCCGCCGACGCCCCCTGCGGCGAGCCCCCAGCCGCGCGCCCCCGTGCCGCCGACGCCCCCTGCCGGTGAGTTTTTTTTGTTTTTCTTTTTAGAAAAGTTAATTACTTTAGTTAGTTTATTAGGTTAGTTTTTTTATTATATATAGGGTAATTTAGTTAGTTTATTTGGTTAGATTATTAGGCTAATTAGGTTAGTTAGTTAGGTTAGAAGAAAAAAAGCAGAAGGAAAAAAAGCAGGAGAAGAAGAAGAAGAAGAAGAAGAAGAAGAGGAGGAGGAGGAGGAGAAAAAAGAAGAAGAAGAAGAAGAAGAAGAAGAAGAGGAGAGGAGGAGGAGGAGAAAGAGGAGGAGAAAGAAGAAGAAGAAGAAGAAGAAGAAGAAGAAGAAAAAGAATAGAAGGAGAAAAAGAGGAGGGGGAGTAGGAGGAGAAAAAAGAAGAAGAAGAAGAAGAAGAAGAAGAAGAAGAAGAAGAAGAAAAAGAGGAGAGAGGAGAAGAAGAAAGAAGAGGAAAAGGGAACCTCGGCACCCCGAAACTGACCCTCGACCCCCGACCCCTGACGCCCGACGCCACTGACCGCCGACCATCGACCTCCGACGCCACTGACCCCCGACCCCCGACCCCCGACGCCACTGACCCCCGACGCCACTAACCCTCGACCCCCGACGCCACTGCCCCCGACCCAGCCCCTCGGCCCACGACTCCCGACCCCCGACGCTCGACGCCACCAACCCCCGACCCCCGACGCCACTGACACCCGACGTCACTGACCCTGGACCCCCGACGCCACTGACCCCCCACAACCGACGCCACTAACCCCCCGACCCCCGATGCCACCGACCCTCGACGGCACTGACTCCCGACGCCACTAAGCCCCGACACCCGACACCTCTTCTGCCTTCTTTTGAACGAGAAGGTGCTTTTCGGCCTTCCAGAGGCCCACGGGGTCATAGTTTTGAAAATTATGAGTTAGGTCACATATTTTCCGATCATGTTAATTATAAAAACATCGTATTTGTGTTGATCGGGTGAATTTCAATGTGCAGTTGTTCGACGACCTCCACGTGCGTTGGACGAGCTCCGCCCTTGCGTTTGTTGGTGAGCACAAATGACTTCTCCTCCTACCCCCATAATTTGCTCTGTCCCGGTCTTCGTGCCGATGAAACTTGCTAGCTATAGGTTTCTTCAATCATGAGTATGCGTGACCAGTATGCGTCTCCCGTTCGAAAGGGCGACATCTATAAATATGTATTTCTTTGCATATTTATAACCGCCATCCTTTCGAATTGTCCAACATTATCCATGGACAGCCCGAGTATGTGTAGATTGGGTTTGTTTTCCCGTATGCTGTGCTCCGGATCCGATGCGGAATTTCGTCAGTGCCTCCCCTGTTGTTCTCCGGGTACACATCCTCTCTGCTTATTGCCGAGACGTGTATCAGGAGAAGAGCGGGGAGGTGCTGCCGAAATTGTGCGTCGCATCTGGAGCAGAGCATGGGAAAACGAACCCGGTCTACACATACTCGGGTGGGATTAGGACCTATCTTTACCTATTAGCGTGTAGGTTGCATGGACGTAATAAAACTGACAAACTTGATTAGCGTATGAATATAGATGATGAATTATGTATTTATTTCTTGTGCCCCCATAGATAGCTAGGCAACATGAGTGATCGTGCTTGGATGTACACTGGTCACCCTAGTCAGAAAGACATGACCCATGAATGGTTAACAAAAACCAGGGGGTTTGTGAGAGCCGCATTTGCAAATGGCCACCAAAAAACATGGTGCCCCTGTCCCAACTGCGACAACTGGAAAAAGCAGACAGAGTTTGAAATGGGTAAACACTTGCAGAAGTGGGGTTTTACGCCTAATTATACGGTGTGGACTTTTCATGGTGAGTCTGACCAACGTGCCAGAGCTGAGGTGATTCGTCGTCGCACCGACGAGCATGGTACCGGGATTGAAGACATGGTGCAAGACTTTGATGATGCTCGGGATTCGGACGATGAGATGGAGGAATCTGCAAAGGCCTTCTATGAAATGCTGGAGTCTTCAAAACGTCCTCTCCACGAGCAGACTGAGCTTTGTCAGCTAGATGCCATCGCGCAAGTAATGGCTCTGAAGTCTCAATTCAACCTAGGCAGAGAATGCTACCACGCGATGATGACGATATTTGGACGCTTTCTACCCAAAGGCCATGTACTGCCTGCAAACCTGTACCAGTCAGAGAAAATCCTCCGTGTACTAAAGATGCCCTATGAGAAGATACATGCCTGTGAGAATGGATGTGCCTTATTTAGGCTTGAGTATGCGGCCTTGAACTATTGCCCCATTTGCAATTCTTCCAGGTATATTGTGGTAGACAACGGCATGGGTGAGAAGAATCAGACCAAAATCCCCATTAGTGTTCTTCGATATCTGCCAATCGTACCAAGACTTCAACGTCTTTTCATGGTCGAAGAGACGGCCAGACAGATGACATGGCACAAATTGGGCAAAAGAACCGAACTAGATGCGGATGGGAACAATATACTGGTACACACTTCAGATGGTTTTGCGTGGAGGCACTTCGATGCATTACATAAGGATAAATCGGAAGATCCAAGGCAACCTAGAGTTGCCATCAGCACGGATGGGTTCAATGTGTATGGTATGACGGCAGCACAATACAGTTGTTGGCCTGTATTTGTCATTCCACTAAATTTGCCACCCGGAGAGATTATGAAAAGAAAGAACATTTTCCTGACGTTGATAACTCTAGGGCCCAACTATCCGGGGAAGAATATGAATGTGTACATGCAGCCGCTTAAGGATGAGTTGCAAGAAGCCTGGGATAATGGGATCAAGACCTACGACGCGGCTACCAAAACAAATTTCAAAATGCATGTGTGGTACATGTACTCGACGCATGATTATCCGGCGTGTGCGCTATTCGCTGGCTGGTGTGTGCATGGAAGGTTCCCGTGCACCACATGCAAGGCAGCTCTTCAGTTCCGTTGGCTCAGGCTGGTCGCAAGTATTCTTGCTTCGACATGCATAGACAATTCCTGGATCCTGACCATAAGTTCAGAAAAGACAAGAAGAATTTCATCAAAGGTAGAGTTGTCAAAAACACTGCACCAGCTGCGTTGACAGGCCAACAGACCCTTGATCAGTTAAACGCTCTCGAGCCCGATCCTTTGCGTCCAGGATACTTCAAAGGGTATAATACGGAACACGCCTGGACTCACAAGTCATGCTTATGGGATCTCCCTTACTTCAAAGACCTCCTTTGCCCACACAACATTGACGTGATGCACACTGAAAAGAATATTGCGGAGGCCATTTTTGGTACATTGTTCGGCATAGATGGGAAGTCAAAAGATAATCCTAAGGCTAGAATCGACCTGGAGGCTCTATGTGATAGACCGTTGCAAAACTTGCGACAACGGAAAGGAAAGCAAAGCATAGCGAAGCCAAAGGCATGGTTCAATCTTGAAAGGCCAGCTATGAGGGAAATGCTATTGTGGGTGAAAATGCGGTTGATGTTCCCCGATGGGTATGCTGCGAATCTAAAGAGGGGAGCGAGTCTTGAGAAATTGAAAATATTTGGGCTCAAGAGTCATGATTGGCACATATGGATTGCGCGGGTAATGCCGGTGATGTTGCGTGGCTTTATCCCTGAGGATGAATGGCTAGTACTGGCAGAGCTGAGCTATTTCTTCCGTTCTCTTTGTGCGAAAGAACTATCGCCTGGCGTGCTAGATGAAATGGAAGAGTTGGCGCCGGAGTTGGTCTGCAAATTAGAAAAGATCTTTCCACCGGGCTTCTTTAATCCAATGCAACATTTGATTTTGCATCTCCCGACCGAGGCAAGAATGGGGGGCCCGTTCAAAATCGATGGTGCTACTCAACTGAGAGGATGCAGAAGACGCTTCGAGCTAAGTGTAAAAATAAACGTAGAATTGAAGCATCGATGGCCGAGGCATTCATTACTGAGGAGGCGGCAAACTTCGTGACAGCACACTACGAAGCCAAAAATTATCATTTGCATAACCCGAAGCCTCGGTACAATGATGGCGATCGAGAAAAAGTTCGATCCAACCTCAGCCTATTCAAAGGTAAGCTCGCACCATCCGGTGCTTCGAAAGGGAAATCGTTGGATGTCGAAGAATGGCGGACCATTTCATTGTATATCTTCACCAACCTAACAGAAGTGCGGCCGTACATCGAGTAAGTTCTCGGTAATTTATTGTTCCGCAACTTCTAATTGCTTTGAACCACTCTTATTCCGGATATTTGATATAGTCGATACGTCGCCGAATTCTCGGATGGAGTGGTCATCGAAAAGGATTCCGTCGAAGAGTATGAGCTTCTCGCAAAGAATGGAGGCGACTATCCTGGTTTCATTTCTTGGTTCAAACAAAGGGTAATTAATTACCATTAAGGGCCCATTTGACTTATTGGTCTAATTTGCGGCTAATGCATCCATTCTTTCGTATTAAACTTGTAGGCTGATGCAGAGTCTATGGACGCCGAGTTGAGACAAGTCGCTAATGGTTTTGACTATAAGGTCCGTTCATTTGACAAATACAACATCAACGGGTATCACTTTCGTACCTTTGGCAAAGAGCTATCTATGCCCGACCTAAAGACTACAAATTGTTTTGTCTCTGCTATCGGCGAAGGAGACACCGAGTATTATGGAAGGGTTGAAGCAATTTATGAACTTCTATTCTATTGTGAAAACCCACCGACCGTCGTAGTCTTCAAATGTTATTGGTTTGAGCCGAGGGAGACTAGAAGGACTCATGAACATATAGGACTAGTCGAAATCAACCAAAACACCCACTTAGATGTTCCCGATGTCTATATTACGGCTCAACAGGCGACACAAGTTTTCTATCTACCATGGGCCTGCCAAACTGATCCAGATCTCAAAGGTTGGGATGTCGTTTATGAAGTGCCACCACATTTTAGACCACCTACCCTCAATGAAGAGGATTACGAACCTCACATTAACCCAGACACATATGAAGGAGAATTCTTCCAAGAAACACGTATGTCCAAGAAACGTTTCAAGAACCGCTCTACTTCACCCGAGAACATTGAAGTAGACAGCGACAGTGAATCCGTCTTAACCCCTGAGCCCGAACAGGAAGAGCTGGAAGAAGAAGAGGTTACTGCTGCGGATGACCTGTCACTTCTTGACCGATTACATAATGGTGGCCTTCCACATATTCTTCTAGATAGTGATGATGATGATGCATTTATTGATGATAGTGATGATCATGATGCATTTATTGACCCCGAAGCATATATAGACGAGGACGGTTGTTATTAGTTCATGTCAGGTATTCAACTATTATACTATATATAAATTTTGAGTTCATGTTAGGTATTCAATTTTTATTAGTCATGTTGGTATTTATGTTGTACTAATTTCATTTACTCTTTGTCATGACAGGTGTTGAAAGATGGTGGGAAAGGGTCGAAAGCATGCCGCGGCTGCTTCTTCGTCGGCGGGTGATGGGATGGGTACTTCCATTCCTGCCTTGCCTCTTCAGAGAGTGTTGCTCTCTACTATGCAAGGAGCGGCCCCCGTGAGAGGAGGTCGACCACCCGCGAAGCCGAGAGGCACTAAAGGTACACGTTGTATTCATGTTGGTATTTATGTTGTACTCATGTTGTATGCATATTGGTATTTTATTACTCATGTTGGTATTTATGTTGTACTAAAGGTACACGTGGCCGCGGGAGAGGTAGGGCTACACGGTCTCCGCCACCACCCCAAGCTGATTCACCTGAGCACAGGAGGACTTCTAGGGTGGATTCGTCTGAGGTGGAGGCTACACGGTCTCCGGTTCACGAGCCTCGGGTCGACGAGCCTCAGGTCGACGAGCCTTTGACCCACGAGACTCGTGTCCCAGAGGCTTCCTTCCACACGACTGCGGAGCACAGCAGGGATGAGGGTACGTCCCAAGAGACCCAGTGGGATACCTGGCCTGAGCCAACTGGCCATGCTGGTAGCGACGAGGAGCTGGGTGAGGGGCATACCCAGTGGGATACCGTCTACCAGCGTGGTAGTTCGGGGCTCCCGCTCGTGCCAGCGACCCCCGACCAGAGGTGGCCGATTAGGCCAAATGGGGACAAGTAAGTTAATTTACTCTTATTTAACCTTTTGCCTTCGCGTTTTCTCAAATATCTAATGTTTTGGCTTCAATTTGTCATACTGTAGGGGTTGGATTGTTGCCAAGGGTGTCCACAAGCCCAACAGCGTCCTCGGTGTTCTTTGCCGTCAAAACTTCCCAGGGTTTGTTACGTTGCCCGGTCGGGAGCGAGAGGTAGGGATGACCTGGGAGCACTACTTGGGTGCCCCGGCCCCGCCGGAGGTGGAGATCGACGGTGTTTTGTGTGACACGAGGGCGGACATGGTGATCCGAAAGTTTTGGGTAATTTCTCTTTCACACAATTATAAATTAACCATAGCTATTTATTGTACTAATCGGTGTTGTCTCGTTTGCAGACCTTCTACAGGTGTGAGGAGGGATACGAGGACGACGCGGCAAAGGTTATCGAAACCGAATGTCGCCGCCTACTTCAAAACTTTCGGCACGAGGCTCGGGTGCAGGCTGTTCGAGACTACTATGCAACGCGGTGTATTAGGATTGATAAGGCGAAGTGCCGTGATGCTAAGATGGAGAAGGAGCATTACATGAAGGTAATTACATATTATTAAGGCTTTGTAGTTAGTTTCCTTGATTTGGTTCTTACGCACTCAATTTTCTCTTTATTAACTTAGGTGCCCCCGAGATGGTGTGTGGATAAGATGGATTGTTGGGAGGCCTTGGTGGACCAGTGGTGCTCCGAAACGTGGGAGACCAGCCACAACAACGCCAAGGGGAGGCGTGGCAAAATGGTTGGCGTGCCACACCATCAAGGGAGCGTCAACTTAATCCAATTTGGCGAGAACTGGGTATGTGGTTTGCTTCATGCCTCATGCAATTCATTCTTAATGCTATCTTGAGCCCTTTACCAATACAATTTTCTGCTCTCTCTCTTTTAGGCGCGTCACAATAAGACGGAGGCGCCACAGATGTACGACCTGTATGCAATGGCCCATACTGCCTCGTACAAGAAGGTCAAGGCATTCTCTCAGTCTGACCTCGAGCATCCAGAAAACTTCACCAACATCTCCTCCCACGACAAGCTCGTGAAGTACAGAGATCACGGGAAGGCGAGGAAAGGGGAGGACTTTAACCCGAGCGAGGGGCCTATTGATCCAGAGCTGGTGATGATAGCTGGCAACGGGAGGCCCCATGGCTCGCTCGCCATTGGAGACGGCCTTATACGTTGTCCTAGCACTCTCCGGCAGATAAAGGCACGCCAAACGAGCTCTTGTCCGGAGATAACACGTCGTCCACGGCCAGTCGAGCTCGCCATCGAGGTTAGTTTAATGGACTCAACTATCTTTCCGCATTATGTTGTGCGTTGGAACCAATATGATTACATTGCTAACAATGAGTTGTGTTGCAGGCTGCTATTCAGAAAGAGAGAGCGGCAATGCAGGCGGCTATGGCGGAGAAGGATAAGGAAATTAGGGAGCTGGAGGAGAGGACGACTGCATTGGTGGAGGCGGAGAGGGCACGGAATGAAGCGTCTACCAGGGCCATATACGAGCTCTTCGTGGTAAGTTTCTTCTTCATGTTATTTCAAATCTTGCATTTGAATGTCCGTTTCATTAATAAATAAAAAGTTTGACTTGTCGAAACCAAATGTACAGTCTATGTGCGAGAAGAACGGCCAAGTCCCTCCGCCGATGCCAGTCATTAACGTGGCGGGGACGGTGAGTTTCATTTCAGTGGAGTGATCTTAAGAGTGTCCTCATGCTAACTACACATTGCAAACGATGTTTGGTGCAGAATATGTCCCAAAATGCATCGCACGACCCTTCTACAGTCGAGCCTTCTCCAGGGCGGCCTTCTCCAGGTGAAACAAGCCAAAGCCATCGTGCTTCACCCTAACTTAGGTATGTTATTTCTAGTGTTTTAATAAAAAATAGATAGACTTCCATCTAATGACATAATTAGCTTAGTTAGCTGCAAAATAGCTAGACTTCCATCTAATGACATAATTAGCTTAGTTATCTCCAAGAAGAAGGAGGAGAGGGAGGAGGAGAAGAAGAAGGGGACAAAAGGATAAGAAGAAGAAGGAGAAGAAGGGGACTTCCTCTTTTTCTCCTTCTTCTTCTCCTTCTTCTTCTTCTCCTCTTCCTTCTCCTTCTCCTCCTCCTCCTCCTCCTCCTCCTTTTTCTTCTTCTTCTCCTCTTCCTTCTCCTTCTCCTCCTCCTCCTCCTTCTTTTACTTCTTCTTCTCTTTCTCTTCTCCTATAGTTAGCTAGGGTTCCACCTAAATGACATAATTAGCTTAGTTAGCTCCAAAATGGCCTATTTAATAAAAAATGACGTATACTTAGCTAATTATCCTCGAAATGACATAATTAGCTCCAAAAAGGCATTCTTAGCCAATTTAGCCCGAAGAAGGGGACAAGAATAGAAAAAGAGGAAAATGAAAGCAAGGAAGAGGAAAAAGCAGAAGAAGAAGGAGGAGAGGGAGGAGGAGAAGAAGAAGGGGACAAAAGGATAAGAAGAAGAAGGAGAAGAAGGAGAAGAAGAAGGAGAAGGAGCTCCCGCTCCTTCTCCTTCTTCTTATCCTTCTTCTTCTCCTTCTTCTCCTTCTTCTCCTTCTCCTCTTCCTTCTCCTTCTCCTCCTCCTCCTCCTCCTCCTTTTTCTTCTTCTTCTCCTCTTCCTCCTCCTCCTCCTTCTTTTACTTCTTCTTCTCTTTCTCTTCTCCTATAGTTAGCTAGGGTTCCACCTAAATGACATAATTAGCTTAGTTAGCTCCAAAATGGCCTATTTAATAAAAAATGACCTATACTTAGCTAATTATCCTCGAAATGACATAATTAGCTCCAAAAAGGCATTCTTAGCCAATTTAGCCCGAAGAAGGGGACAAGAATAGAAAAAGAGGAAAATGAAAGCAAGGAAGAGGAAAAAGGAGAAGAAGAAGGAGGAGAGGAAGGAGGAGAAGAAGAAGGGGACAAAAGGATAAGAAGAAGAAGGAGAAGAAGGAGAAGAAGAAGGAGAAGAAGAAGGAGAAGGAGCTCCCGCTCCTTCTACTTCTTCTTCTCCTTCTTCTCCTTCTTCTCCTTCTCCTCTTCCTTCTCCTTCTCCTCCTCCTCCTCCTCCTCCTTTTTCTTCCTCTTCTCCTCTTCCTTCTCCTCCTCCTTCTTTTACTTCTTCTTCTCTTTCTCTTCTCCTATAGTTAGCTAGGGTTCCACCTAAATGACATAATTAGCTTAGTTAGCTCCAAAATGGCCTATTTAATAAAAAATGACCTATACTTAGCTAATTATCCTCGAAATGACATAATTAGCTCCAAAAAGGCATTCTTAGCCAATTTAGCCCGAAGAAGGGGACACGAATAGAAAAAGAGGAAAATGAAAGCAAGGAAGAGGAAAAAGGAGAAGAAGAAGGAGGAGAGGGAGGAGGAGAAGAAGAAGGGGACAAAAGGATAAGAAGAAGAATGAGAAGAAGGAGAAGAAGAAGGAGAAGAAAAAGGAGAAGGAGCTCCCGCTCCTTCTCCTTCTTCTTCTCCTTCTTCTCTCCCGCTCCTTCTCCTTCTTCTTCTCCTTCTTCTTCTCCTTCTTCTCCTTCTTCTCCTTCTCCTCTTCCTTCTCCTTCTCCTCCTCCTCCTCCTCCTCCTTTTTCTTCTTCTTCTCCTCTTCCTTCTCCTTCTCCTCCTCCTCCTCCTTCTTTTACTTCTTCTTCTCTTTCTCCTCTCCTATAGTTAGCTAGGGTTCCACCTAAATGACATAATTAGCTTAGTTAGCTCCAAAATGGCCTATTTAATAAAAAATGACCTATACTTAGCTAATTATCCTCGAAATGACATAATTAGCTCCAAAAAGGCATTCTTAGCCAATTTAGCCCGAAGAAGGGGACAAGAAGAGAAAAAGAGGAAAATGAAAGCAAGGAAGAGGAAAAAGGAGAAGAAGGAGGAGAAGAAGAAGGGGACAAAAGGATAAGAAGAAGAAGGAGAAGAAGAAGGAGAAGTAGGAGAAGAAGAAGGAGAAGGAGCTCCCGCTCCTTCTCCTTCTTCTTCTCCTTCTTCTCCTCCTTCTCCTTCTCCTCTTCCTTCTCCTTCTCCTCCTCCTCCTCCTCCTCCTTTTTCTTCTTCTTCTCCTCTTCCTTCTCCTCCTCATTTTACTTCTTCTTCTCTTTCTCTTCTCCTATAGTTAGCTAGGGTTCCACCTAAATGACATAATTAGCTTAGTTAGCTCCAAAATGGCCTATTTAATAAAAAATGACCTATACTTAGCTAATTATCCTGGAAATGACATAATTAGCTCCAAAAAGGCATTCTTAGCCAATTTAGCCCGAAGAAGGGGACAAGAAGAGAAAAAGAGGAAAATGAAAGCAAGGAAGAGGAAAAAGGAGAAGAAGGAGGAGAGGGAGGAGGAGAAGAAGAAGGGGACAAAAGGATAAGAAGAAGGAAGAGGAGAAGGAGAAGAAGGAGAAGGAGCTCCCGCTCCTTCTCCTTCTTCTTCTCCTTCTTCTCCTTCTTCTCCTTCCCCTCTTCCTTCTCCTTCTCCTTCTTCTCCTTCTCCTCTTCCTTCTCCTTCTCCTCCTCCTCCTCCTCCTCCTCCTTTTTCTTCTTCTTCTCCTCTTCCTTCTCCTTCTCCTCTTCCTTCTCCTTCTCCTCCTTCTCCTCCTCCTCCTCCTTCTTTTACTTCTTCTTCTCTTTCTCTTCTCCTATAGTTAGCTAGGGTTCCACCTAAATGACATAATTAGCTTAGTTAGCTCCTAAATGGTCTATACTTAGCTAATTTCTCTCCGAAATAACCTATATATACACTACTTCATCTAGTATTATTTTTCTAACTTTCTTATTTGTCATTTTGCAGATTACCTTCACTTCACGGGAAGCCTGGTTGATGGAATGCTTGAAGATGATTTCTTGTACCATGTGTTGTATTGAAACTATTGTAGTATATGAATATATGAAACTTTGTATGCACGTGGATGAAACTAGTGTAATATATGGTTTGGTACGGATGTAACTTCCATAATATGTATGCACTATGGATGAGAGTTATTTTAATATGGTTATGAGTACGGAAAGATATTTATTTATGTCAAATATATATATATATATATCCTGATTGTTGTTAAAAATGCTGGATATAACAAAAAACAAATAAAAAAGGGGCTGGTTCCCCTCTTTGCCGTCTGCCCCCACATGGCAAAGGGGGGGAGGCAGACGGCAAAGGGGGGAATCTGCCCCCCTCTCTCCCCTCTTTGCCGTCTGCCCCCGCATGGCAAAGGGGGGGAGGCAGACGGCAAAGGGGGGAATCTGCCCCCCCTCTCCCCCGTCTTTGCCGTCTGCCCCCACATGGCAAAGGGGGGAGGCAGACGGCAAAGGGGGGAATCTACCCCCCTCTCTCCCCTCTTTGCCGTCTGCCCCCGCATGGCAAAGGGGGGGAGGCAGACGGCAAAGGGGGGAATCTGCCCCCCTCTCTCCCCTCTTTGCCGTCTGCCACCACATGGCAAAGGGGGGAGGCAGACGGCAAAGGGGGGAGGCCTGCCGTTAACACTTAACGGGGACGTTGCAATATATGCCGTCCCACTTATTTTGCCGTCTGCCCCCTCATGGCAAAGATTCTTTGCCGTCCGCTTTGTGAAAGCAGACGGCAAAGAGCCTCTTCACCGGATTTTTTTTACCGTCTACTTTGTCGTCTGCTGACCGACGGCAAAGCCTTTGCCGTCCGTGGTAGCCCCCTTTGCCGTCCGCTTTGGCAGACGGCAAATTTCTGAATTTCAGTAGTGGCAGTGGTTGGTGTCACATATAATGCTTTGCCTGGCTTGCCACGTCCAACAGACTTTCCAAGTTGATTTGTGGCGTTATTCTGAGGACACTCACGTGAATAGTGACCCGGTTCTCCACACTTGTAGCAGACCACTTAATTAGCACGTGATGCAGCATTGGCAGCTGGACCACCATAAGTCTTGGCTGGAGGGTTGGTCTGATTTGCATGAGTCACCAGATAGGTTGGCCTCGCGGTATATCTTGGCGACAGAGAACTATTCGGGACCCACACCCGGCACTTTTGAAATGTTGAGCCATATGAGGACCCAGAATCATGGAAGTTCTACCTTGTTGCTTCATAATCAGTATGTCCAGCTTCAGCACAGATCGCGTTATTGACAAGAGTTTGGAAGCTCGCACACTTATGAAGGCGCGGATCATGATAAATTTTGGGGCTCATTCCCTTCTGGAACCTTGCTTGCTTCTTGGCATCAGTTGATGCCTCTTCAGTTGCATAGCGAGTGAGGTTTCCAAACTCACGGCTATATGCATCCACGGTCAGGTTCCCTTGAGGGAATGCACAGAACTCCTCTCTCTTGCGGCTGATTAACCCTTTTGGAATGTGATGCAGACGGAAAGCTGCGCTGAAATCAGCCCAGGTGGTTGCTATTCCAGCAGGACACATAGCTTCATGATTCTCCCACCACAGATTGACGCGGCCTTCCAGAAAGTAAGCAGCAAATGTCACCTTATCAACCTCAGCAACGTTGGCAGAACGTATCTTGCGTGAAATGCTACACAGCCAATCATCAGCGTCGAGGGGGTCGATGGAATGATGGAACTTGGGTGGATTGAGCTTCACAAAGTCATTTTGGGTCACTGAGTCATTTCGCTGCTGACGAGCCGTATTTTGCTAAATACACTCTATGATACGATTGGTTTCACTCTTATTCCTTTTTGTCTCCAGCATGACCTCCGCCAAGGATGGCGGTTGAGGTAGGTTTTCCTGAGCTGCTTGACTACCTTCTCCCTGCTCATGGGAAGGAGCACGGTTGACCCTGGTGAACATTGTCCTGTCAAACAAACTCATAGCTTAGACTAGATAGACATCAACTCTAGGAAAAGAGTTAAAGAATGCACTGAACAATATGTTATGTGGATATGAACATAATAACATCATGGTAAAAAAGCAAACTGCCATATATACACCATGGTTCATACACACAATAACATAGTTCAGTACAAACTCAAACCGAAGAGTAAACTACTAAAAAGATGATACTGCTCATCAGAGGCTTTTCAAGCTTCCTATACAATATTTATCTAAACCTCCAGAACTCATCTCACACCTCATTCATATTCCACAAGACACGCGGGACTGTAGAAATACAACTGCTACAATACTACTACACCACTAACGAACTGAAGCATCCGCGTAGAACATCTCATACAGGTTTTCTCCATGACCTCGGAGCTGAACAAGAGGGTCAGGAAACACCCTAGCCTGGGATCCATGGAAACCATAAGGACACGCCTGTGGCCTCAGTCCCCTGACTGGGAGCAACACAGGTCCACGAAGGGGGGTGACACCTCCAATAGCAGGCCAATCTATATGAGCTGGCAAATGAGTCTGTACTAGGTTCAACATCTCCATGTCTCCATAGCCTATATGAACAACATGTGCTGGTTGTGTAAAGGCTGTCCACAGACGGCCACGGGTAGCATAAAGCTCCATGCGGAGAGCATGAGCATCTTGGTCTCTATTCTCTAACATCTGGGTGGTAACCTGCAGCAACGGGTCCTCCAAAGAAGAATCATAGTAAACTCCACTGAGGTAGCCTTCTTCCCCTGGCTGAGAAGCTGGGATATAGCACAACTCTGAATTCTGCAGTAGTGCATAATTTTCTCTCATGATGGGCAACATTGAGTAGGTGGCATCCTGGACCGCCATGTCAACGGTAACCCCCAACCCATAAGACCAATGGATTGGCTCCTCAGCTCCACGGTAATCTGGATATACCCTAAGAGTACACATATACTTACTCTGGTTAAAGTCCCGATACCGCTCCTCCACTTTATACTCTGGGTACCAGGTGTAACATCTTGAGACATCCTGCAAAAGATTGGATAGCATAATCACTCAACTCTCAAATTCAGAGTTCCATGGTCAACAATTTTGCTCAAAAGATAACTTGAAAACTCGGATTGACTCTCAAACCATTTCCCTACAAATCCATGGATAGCAACGGGTAATACTAAGAGATAGATAAGAAGCCTAGTTCTTAATCCCGGTAGAAAAGATGAGAGTGACCAGAATAGAATAACTTGAGAAGAGAAGGAAAAAGAGCCTTACGTTCCCTTCCACAATAAATTCCCTTATATATAACTAAAGCATCTCTAGACTCAACTTCGACCACTTTGGCTTGGTAATCCTACAGTCAGTCAGGCTCTGATACCAACACTGTCGAGACCCCGATCCTAAGCCATAGGAATCTAGCCTGTAACGCACAGCATCACTTTGTGGTCTCACGAACGATTAACCCCACGGCTGCCACCTTACCATGGTCGGGACCGTTTGCGTCTTTTGACTCACGTATGCACATGTGTGGCTAGCATTCCACTGTCAAAGAACCCGGGTCGACATAACTAGTTATAAACCCAAGTGGCACACCCATGCAGAGACATGCATACATAACCGAGCAAAGCAGGTGTCGGTCATCAGCGTGTGTAGACGAGTCGTAGCAAGCTACAAGGACTCCATTACACCGCGAGACATTTCCCCGAAGGGACAGACACAACAACAAAGAAGGATACATGACGGTCAACCAATGTGTCCGGAGCAGTAGCAAGCTACCAGGGCTCAGTGGAATCACAAAGGGTATTTCTTTCTAAGGAGTACTACTAAAGGCGCAAAACTAGGTGTCGAACCACATACATATCACAGCACATCACACGTATGCATGACATACTCAATATGCCTAGATACAACAATGGCATCGCAACATAACCATACAACATCACAACATTTATTTAGAAGGCTTAGAAAAGTCTTGCATAATAAGTTCACACGCGTAGGGGTCACATCACCCGACACTCAAGTCTTACACACAAAGTCATACAAGCCATGTGGAAGCATTAAAGCTGTCTAAGTACACACAGATGAAAGGAAAAGGCATATAGCCTGACTATCTATAGATCCCTTTCGAAGGGGTCTGGTCGTAGGTGGGACACAAGCTACTCGTCATCGTCGACGTCTAGGTAGAACCCACCAGATGGTTCGTGGGTATCTTCTGCAACAGTTATTAAGCAAACATGAGTAAAAAAGTACTCAGCAAGACTTTAAATCAAATCTATCTACTCATGCACATGTATCAACAAGGGGGTTGTGGGGTTTCTTGCAGCAAGCCAGCTTTGACTCTTGGCTAATCTATACTATGACTACAAGTATTTTTGAACAAGTTTTGATAAGTCGTACACGAGTCTACTATCTCCACAACAATACACTATCATGGATTATTTCTTCGTCTCCCTATGAGAATGCCATCCATGATACTCACACTTATCTGGATACTTTTATGAGTAGCCATTAAAGTTATCTATGAACAACATATGTTTCCAAGTAGTCCATAGCCGCGGACGCGGCTATTCGAATAGATCGTAACCCTACAGGGGTGTACTTCTTCACATACGCTCTCACCACTTATCGCCATGTGCACTTCACGCACCTCGGCAACCTTCAAGTGGAAGCCCAGCGAGGCAGTCGGCCACGACCGTTAACCACGCTAACACCTAGTCCAGGTTTATCGCCTATTTGAAACTGAACCCGCACGGAAGTCCGGCCAAAGTTTCCTCTACACCCTCAAACGATGTTCGCATGGTTCCCAAACACACCATCCGGGTGCTACTTGGTACATTGTGTCACTGCCTACTGCGTCATAGCCCACCTCTAAGGTCAGCACTATGCGTAGCCTCCAGCATAACTACACACACCAGAAAGTACTTGCAACTCCTAGACCGAGTACTAGGCGTTTAATAAGCCGAGAGGGTCCATTGGTTTCGGGCCCAATGTATGGTAGCAGCCAGTCTTGGATTACATACACGGAACTCAGTTCCTAAGAACGGTTCCAATGAGACAACCCACCATGTACTCCTACATAGCCTCTCATCGGTACCTTTACCAAATCAAATTCAACACTTAACCTTTGCCACCAGAACACATGCATCCACTCCATTTCATCACCCATATGAAACAGGCCTGACAGAACTCTAAGCATACCATGGCAGGTAAAGCATATCATGGCTCAAACATCTACCAGGTATGCTAGGTTGCATGGTTTAGCTATTTACTGTGACAAAGATAGGTCATGCAGAGGAATGGTTCAACTACCGAGGCAAAAGCAATTATCACGATGTGTCCTAATGCAATAAATGAGAGCAGGAGCGAGAACATGCGATTTTATCGGAATGCTCAAAAGGGGTGCTTGCCTTATTGATCAACGGAGGGATACAATCCTTCAGTTGGATACTCGATAGTATCCTATGGAGCGGAGCCTACGGAAACAAACAATCACAATCAATACACGACAACTGCAACAATATTATGCATGATCATGGCATGACATGGATATGATGGATGAGCTAATGCATCTAATATTGAATTGGTTGAAGTTGGTTTGAATGAAAGATTCAAATGCCACATCAAATAAGGTATTTTGAAATTACCTTTCATTGATTTGACCTTATTCTCACATATAGCTTGTTGTATCATGCATGAAAATAGCACCAATGGATTCCTTGAATTTTATTGATAAATTTTCATATATAAATTATTATAATGTGAGTTACATATTAATTTCTATGATTTTTATAAGTTTATAACTATTTCTTGAATTTTATTAAACCAGAATTGGAATTACTGCATCGGCATGACATCAGCAGGTCAAACTGACCGCTGCAAGTCAAACCTGACCACTAGGGTCCACTGGTCACTGACATAAGAACTAACATAGTTATATAATTAAACTCTAATCCTAATTATTGGGACTGGGCCCACTTATCAGTGGGTGTTTAGGGTTAGATTAATTTAACTTATTTTCTTTAGTTAAAACCCTAATTAAACAGAGGCTGGGCCCACATGCCAGTGACTCAGGGGGTCAAACCACCTGGTCAAACCGGGTCAGCTCACCGGCGTTGAGCCGTCTATAGCACCAGGGATGGTGGAGGGGGTCAGAAACCCACCTCCGGCGACCATTTGGCCGGCGGAGACCACCTACAGAACGGCCTCTCGCTCGCGCATCGTTTGGAACAAACTACACGGGCTGAGGTGGTCGGAGATGTCATCAGCGGCGACCTAGGCGGCCATCGGAGTTCGGCCTACGCCGAGATCGACGAGGCAGAGCACAACTCAACTAACTATGGGCACGTACAGCAACTACGCGACATCACGAAGCCATTGGTGGCCTCGGTTGGGCTCGACGACCACCGGAACCTCACCGGCGATGAGCTCCTGCGGTGGAGCTCTTCGGCCGACGATGGAAACAGCAACTACGGCTCGCGAACAAAGGGGAAAAGGAAAAAACGGATCCTGCGGCTCACGAGGATTGCAGTGGCGTCGAGAGCGGGCTCGGAGACGTCCTGTTGACGGAGAATTCGACGACGATGGCTTCGGTGGACGGAGGAGGAAGACGATGGCGCAATGGAAATTGGAGGGGCCTGGCTTTGGTTCCTCTGGCATGGAGCTGCAGTGCGTCGAGGCAAAGCTTTTGAGCACCTCAGAGACAAGAGGGAACGGCGGGATCGACCTAGCGACGACGAGCCTGAGGTGCGGCCATGGCGCGAGAGAGTGGAGAAGATAAGGGAGAGAGAATGGATAGGGGGAAAACGGATCTGGCGTCTCCCGAAGTGTATCATCTCCCCAACGCGATCATGGAGCCAGGCACACACGCAACTACGTGCCACGAGCACGATAGTCCGCGGCCAACTCCTCTTGTGCCTACTGGCAGAGGTAGAAGACGACAAGGAAGCCAGATGGGTTGGGCGAGGCGCCACGTAAGTTACTCCCCCCTCTTTCTTTTTTTCTATTTTGTTCTGTTTCCTATTACTGACATTTGTTTAATTTTATTTGGGCTCAACACCTAAACCAAAAGCCCTGGAATTAAATATGGTGCATATTTGAATTATTTCCAAACTCCACAAATTATTTCAGCATTTTTTGAATTAGCTAAAAATAGTTATAGTTATTATTTTGACAATTTCAGTGGCTTTTGTGGATTATTAAAAATGCCAAAGTGGTTGTAAAATAAAGTTCATCCATGTAATGTTGTGACCAACATTTAGTAGAAAAGATGAAAAAATTTGAAGGACATTTTGGGTTCATTGAAAATCACACCATTTGAATTATTTTATTTAGGGTGAGGTGCTAGGGTTTTCTTAATCCCCATTTCGACTTTACAAGAAGTAAATATGATGCACACACTAGCTAGGAACAAAGCAAAAAATGAAACCAGGGATGTGATGACAATTATGAAGCTCCTCATGATGTCCGGGATCTCATCCAGGACCCCTAACAACATTTGATCACCAACGTACATATCCCAACACTACTCTAGCATCATCAAATGTTAAGCAGTGCGAACCCTACATGTTTAACAATCATGTAAACATGATGTAGACACCTTTATGGTCAATAATCAATTGTGGGACCTAGATGCCCATATTGGTTTGTACATATTCCGCAAATATCTTTGTTGGCCGAACCATAATGTCAAGGATTCAGTCAATCCCATATGTAGTTCCCTTTGTCCAGCGGTATGTTACTTGCCCAAGATTCAATCATCAGTATCCCGATTTCTAGTTCAATCTCATTACCGACAAGTCTCTTTACTCGTTTTGTAATATAATATCTTGTGGCCAACTCATTAGTCACATTGCTTGCAAGCTTCTTGTGATGTTGTATTACCGATAGGGCCTAGACATACCTCTCTGTCATACGGAGTGACAAATCTGAGTATAGATGCATGCCAACCCAACACACACCCTCGGAGATTCATCTTTACCTCATAATAGTATTGGAACATTGGATAAGTGTAAAGATGCTTTCATTGTGAGGTATTTCCTCCCACTAAGATAATGACTCTTCATAATCAAATTATTAATTTTAAATGACATGAGAAAGAATATGTTGCACAAGCCTGGGAGAGAATGAAATTGATGATTAGAAACTGTCCCACTAATGGCCTAAGTTTATGGATGATTGTGTCTAGAAATCTTATAGATTCTCCTGCAGGTGGTACCTTTATGGAGGTGACATCGAGAGATTCTACAAAACTTCTTGACAATATCATGACAGATTATTCTCAATGGCATACCGAGCGAGCTCAAACTGGTAAGAAGGTAAATTATGTTGAACAAATTGCCGATTTGAGCGATAAGATGGATGCTCTTATGAACATGGTTACTACTAAACATGGTCATGTTGATACCGATGATATGCCATTATCTACTTCGATTGATCAAAATAATGATGCTAATGAGGTGAACTTTGTCTCTCAAAATAATTTCAACAACAATGTTGATAGAGGAAATTTAAATGCTAGACCGTACCCTGCTATTCATCTAATAATTTGGGTAATTTGTATGGCAATTCTTCTTCTTCTAATAATAATAATAGGATACACTATCATCTGAATAACACCAATAAATAATTTATTAGTTCTCAAAAGATTTTTGGTACTACGATAGAAGAGAAACAACATAAAGTGGATGGTATGGCTAGAAATATGGATATGATTGCTCATGATGTGGAAACTCTTAAAAATTAAAATTTGCCACTAAGCATGTTATTAGTGAGTCCATTAAGTATATCCAAGTCTCTATTGGTGAAGGCAAGAAGAGGACCACTAGGTTGAGAGCTAAGCGAGAGTTCTTAGGAAAAGCTCTTCCACCCGTTTTTTTACCGTAGTCATGACGAGATCTTAAATAGATTGGTGTTTATCCTATTGAATAGAAATTTACTAATCTGAAAATTTATGATAAAGGGACTCGATATGATTCAACTTTATCTAGAAGACATCCTGTTTGTTTGGAGGGTGATGATGCTAAAGTAGAAAATGAAAAAAAGTGGCTTTGGAGAGGTCAAAACTTTAACTAGTGATGTGCCCATTATCTTGGATTACAAGGACTTTAATTATGAGAGTTGTTCTTTGGTTGAATGTATTTCCTTGTTGCAATCCATAATTATCTCACCCAATGCCTAAGAAAAAATAAAGCGCTTACCAAATATATCGTAGAAGCGATGATAAAAGATCATGAGGAGAAACTTGAACTAGAAGTTTCTATACCTAGAAAATTGCATGACGAATGGGAACCTACTATTCCTAAATCTCTTTGTGATGTACTTGGTCTCACCGATATACATGAGTGTTCCCTTAACTTGCATCTTGCGCATTCTAGCATTAGGAAATATTTAGGGTAGAATAAATGATATGATTATTATTTATAATAGCAATTATGTGTGTGTGTATTTTATTGTGTCTGATATTGAATGCAATCCGCCTTGTCCAATTATACTTCGAAGACCTTTCTTTCGAACTATAGTTGCTATTATTGATATGAAGGAGGTAAACATAAGATTCCAATTCATTAAATAAAGGTATGGAACACTTCCATGGAAATATAATTAAACCACCTTATGAATCTATCATTAGGGCCACTTATGGATTAAATGTCAAGGATGACAACACTTGATACTATGCACTATGCCTAGCTAGGGGCGTAAAACGATAGCGCTTGTTGGGAGCAACCCGATAGTTATCTTATTTTTTTTGTTTTACTTTATGCTATTTTCTGTTAACATGATTATTTATAATGTAATGATTGTGTTTTTATGTTTTAATTAGTGTTTGTGCCAAGTAAAGACTTTGGGATGATTTGGAAGATTGTAGATTTGATCATGTGCAAAAAGAGAAACTTTTACATCCAATATAGCATTTCTGTGATTTTACTGGAAGATCTTTATGATCTTAATTTTTTACACCAAATTTATATACAAACTTCACATGTTGTTCTAGTTTTTAAGAATTTTCGGAGTTACAAAAGTATGGTTTTAGTGCTCATCATTACAGATTATTCTGTTTTAGATAGATCATGTTTTTCTTCCATAGTTTACTTGATTTGATGATGCTATAGACTATATCGCGGGGTATAAGCCATGGAGAAGTTATAATACATTACCTTATGAAATAACTAAATATGAATCAATTTATAACAGTACCTAAAGTTTATGATTTTCCTATTATACTAATGGATCTCATGAGGTTCATGTTGAGTTTTTGTGCTGACCTTTTCAAGTTTTGGGTGGGATCATGAAGGATGAAGGAATAAGGAGTAGCAATAACCTAAGCTTGGGGAAGACCAAGGTACTCCAAGTTAATATATTAGGAAGACTCGAGCATCTAAACTTGGGGATGCCCCGGAAAGAATCCCCTCATTCATCTCCATTCCGTCGGTATGCCACTTGGAGCTATATTTTTATTCATCACGTGATATGTGCTTTGCTTGGACCATCGTGTATCGTAGTTTACTTTTGTTTTAGTTTTCCACAATACTTGTTTGCTAGACACACCTATTTTACAAAGACATATGTTTATCATGATTTATTAGAATACTCTATGTGCTTCGCTTCTATCTTTTGACCTAAGCAGTTGCTCTAGAACTTTAATTATATCATTTAGAGCACGATGGTGTGTAGATTTTAGAGAAATACTAGCATCCCCGTTATTCGCTTATATTGTTTGAGATTCTAATAGGGGCTAACGGTAATTTGTATATGTTATAATATTATTCCCAAAAGGATATGTATTCAAGGATGATATAATAAAGACTTTCATGTAGCACATAAAAGAGAAATTGTTGGTTAATTATATTGATGTGGTAATATGAAAGGGCGTCAGTACATGCTTGTTGGTTAGTAGAAATATTGATAGTTAAAGGGTGTTACTTGTTTTCATCTAAATATTGGTAATGGCATGGTGATGATGTGTGAGCATTCTTATTCCTTGTTGAAATCCTAGTATTGTTTTGGTAGGGGCGCGCGATGGTTAACTCCTACCAACCTCCTCCCTAGGGGCATGTGTTAAGACTTTGCTTTGAGAGAGCTAATAAGACTTTGTGGTAAGTATATGAGTTTTTCATGACTAATGTGAGTCCATCGATGTACTCACACGCACCTTTCCATATTTTCTAGCCTCTTTGGTACCATGCATTGCCCATTCTCACCTCGAGGATTGGTGTCACCTTCACTGGTGCATCCAAACCCCGTGATATGATATGATCTATTACACATAAGCCACCTTATATCTTCCTCAAAACAGCCACCATACCTACATATCATGGCATTTCCATACCCATTCCAAGATATATATTCCATGCAACTTCCACCGTTACATCACATGACATGTGTGTTCATCATCCTATGGCTTTGCATGATCATGTAGCTCACATAGTATTCATGGCCCAGCCACCGTTCATCATTATTTAAATGTCTCACTAGGTCATTGCACATCATGGTACATTGCCAGATGCATTCATATAGAGTCATCGTGTTTAGTAGTTTTTCATATCGAGTTTTAAGTAGATAGAAGTGTGATGTTCATCATTATTAGAGCACTGTCTTAGTGAAGCAAGGACGATGGAGAAAATTATTCCCCCACAAGTATGGATGAGACTCCGAACGAAAAAAAGAAAACTAAAGAAAGGGATAGAAATAAAAATAACAAAATAACAAAATAAAGAAAGAAAGAGAGAAAGAAAAATAGAAATAAATATATGAGAGAAAAGAGGGAAGGGACAGTGCTACTACCTCTTTTTCCACACTTGTGCTTAGAGAAAGCATCATGTTTTTCATATAAAGATTCTCATGTTTTGTCATTTTCATATGCTAGTGGGAATTTTTCATTATAGAACTTGGCTTCTATATTCCAATGACAGGCTTCATCTAATGCCGGAGGTCTTCATGAGCAAGCAAGTTGGATGCACACCCACTTAGCTTCACTCGACTTTCACACACTTATAGGTCTAGTGCTTCTGTTGCATGGAAGTCCCTACTCCTTGCATGTTACCTATTGATGGGCATCTCCATAGCTTGTTGGTCCGCTTAGTTGATGTGAGACTTCCTTCCCCACTTTTACTCCTTTTGATACCTACCACCATACTCTATTCCACCCATATGCTATGTCCATGGTTCACGCTCATCTATTGAGTGAAGTTGGAAATGTTGAAGCGCGTTAGAAGTACGATCCACTTGTATGGCTTAACACCGTGGTGTTTGACATTTGTATTTATGTGGTGAAGACAGAGCCATGACATGCTAATATAAGAAAATGAATGTGGGGCAAACATTCTTTAAGGATCATATATTTTGAAATTTTATGATCATGTCACTTATGTTGAGGGATATTACTATGTTGATGTTTCTTAATTCGTTGTTTCTCAATGATCAAACGTCCAATAGGTTACATGTAGGGTAGTATGTCACATCAAAATTCTGTGTTTATCATTTACCTACTCGAGGACAAGCAGGAATTAAGCTTAGGGATGTTGATGCGTCTCCAAAGTATCTATAATTTTTTATTGTTCCATTCTATTTTATTATCATTCTTGTATTCCTTATATGCATTTATATGTTATTTAGTATCATTTTTGGGATAAAACCTATTAAGCAAGTGCCTTGTGCGAGTTGTTGTTTTCTGCATGTTATTGGCTTTTCAGGAAATTCGTACCAAACGAAGTCCAAATTCAATGAAACTTTTTGCTGATTTTTTGTAGACAAAAATAAGACCTAGGAGTTTCGTATGGAGACCAAAGGCCACAAAGGGTGGCTCCAAGCCAACATGGCGCGCCCATGGGGTAGTTGCACCATGATTATTTGGGACCATCTCCCTTAGCCTCCTGGCCTAACCCGGCTTCTATAAATCATAATATGTTGGGAAAACACCACAGAGACACCTGAAACACCTTTTCTACCGCTGCAAGCTTCTGCTCCGCCATGATCCCATTTGGAATGATGTTCTTGTGCCCTGTCAGAGGGGGGATCAATCATGGAGTGCCTCTACATCACCCTTGCTGGTCCCATGGCGATGCGTGAGTAGTCTACCATAGACATACGAGTCCATACCTAGTACCTAGATGCCTATCTGTCTCTATGTTATTCAATACAAAGTTCCCTTTGTCCAGCGGTATGTTACTTGCACGAGATTCTGTCGTTGGTCTCTTCATACCTAGTTCAATCTCGTTATTGGCAAGTCTCTTTACTCGTTCCGTAATACAAGATGTCATGACCAACTCATTAGTCACATTGCTTGCAACTTTCTTGTGATTTTGTGTGTGGACCCCGACTCATAAGTCAAAATCACCGAATGCACGTGTGCAGTGATCCCAGGATCAACGCTCACTAAACACACAAAAATTGGATAACAAGAATCTTACATCCAGTACATACAATCTTACACAAATATGACCATTGTAGTATAGTGTTCCATAGATGAGGCCATGAAGGTCGTACATCAAATAAACAGTCGGAACAGAAATCTTCAATAATAGCATGCACCTAGGACACTTGCCTTAACCGTACATGCATTCTGACTCGGAAGCGTCCTAGCTCGCATGTTCGTCATGAAGGAATCCTTCATCATACCCTGTTCTTTGGTACCTAGCCAGGTAAATAGCCGGGGACAAGCAAGTGAGTACTTTTGAATGTACTTGCAGGCAACCCATGTTTGGAACAAAGTAAACAATGCATGGTATAACACTAAGCATGTAGTTTTGCGAAAAGCTAGTTTTGAATGCAATACCATGTCCTATCATTTGGAAAATTGTGCATCATGAGGTTACATATATCAATATAAACAGAATTTGAACAACTCTAGTTTAATTATCTCATCAAGTCATCTGACTTAGCTCAAGCATTTATTTCTCACAGACACCAAGCTTCATGTCGGTGTACTAAAGTTTGGGCCTTTAATACACCTTACTTGTGCACGGGAAGTTGTAGTCACACCCGCGGCAAGGCCTGCCAGGGGACTGCTGATGGCGAACACGAAGATGCCAAGAAGATGTCCAACCCAATGACCATAGGACTGAAGATCAAAGGTTGGGATCCCGTCAAGATCCTTGTCGGGGGAGCTTGCGGAGCCCCGGCAAGATCCCGCCCACCTGCCACCGCTCCAGTGCAACAGTGAGATGTCGATCCTCCTGGGTGTGTGTCGATCGATGTTGGAGGTTGAGCAGTGCCGATGGGACGCGTCCCTGTCCCGTGTCTCAAATGGTCGGGGATGCCTGACGAAGCATTTAATGCGTCTGTCTTAAGATGCCAGTAAACTATGCACCCACTATGTGCCCTGTTTACTGCGCTTGTCTTAAGACGCCAGTAAGCACTATAGACTGTGCACCCCGTGGGTGCACTGTTAGCCACTGTTGGTGACCCCTTTCACCTATAAAAGGAGGCCCAAGGCGTAGCGATAAAGGGATTCGGATCTGACCCATGCGATCTCTAGGGTTTTAGACTCTCAGTACGTAGCTGTTGTGCACCGCATAGCGCTCCTGTAGCCAGAACCCTAGAACACACATAATACACCTAAGGCAGGAGTAGGGTTTTACGCTTCTCAGCGGCCCGAACCTGGGTAACACTCCCTCGCATTCGATCGTTGGTTATGTTCTTGGTGTCATCCTCTCTCCCTGGCGAACCGTAAAGGGATCCTTGCGGTCCATTGGTATTCGTTTCCACGACATCTTTCGTGTGCCAGGTAGGGGCAAGAGGTTGCGCTAACCTGACCTAGCAATCATCGCATCAGTTTCTTCATCATCTTAATCACCATGGCTCACAAGAAGAGGGGTGCAACGGTGGTTGATCCACCCGCACCCAATGTGCCCATGACTGCAGAGACGGGCGACGATATGGGCGCGGGCGGAGGAGGCGGAGGTCATGAACCTCCACGACACTCTAGTGACCAAACCCAAGCGAGCGGCATTGTTCGCAGACACAACAACAACCTGCACGTTGGTGGATCCAAGGATGGAGCTACGTGGCTTACGAGCGGCGTGGCAAACTCCAAGGATGGAAAGGCGCCCTGTGAGGCGCCCACTACGGCGCACACACCATGACCTTCCCAGGCGCCGTGCGACCAGCGGTCTTCATGACGCCGGCGGTTCCAAGCATCCCCGAGGAAGAACCCCTGAGCATCACTCTCGAGATGCATAGGTCCAGCATGCATGTCAAGAGGCTAGTGGAAGCGGCATGCGGTCACGGGACCGTGATAGTGCTCCTTCTAACATGGTTAGGAGTAAGAGCACCTCACGTTCCATGCACCTCTCGCGGCAGCCTACACCGACGGAAGTGTTTGCATGAGCGCAGATGCTCCTAGACTTCCCTCTTGTGGCAGAGAAGCTGGAAGAATGGAGAGCTACCATTTAGAGCCTCATCAGCCTCGCTAACGGCGATGTGCCCCAGGAACCAGAGCCTTCGAAACGGTAGTCCACCAAGCCGGCACGCGACAACGGTGAGAAGGCTGGAGGCGCCACAACCATGGTGCACTCTCCTCCACAGCGGCGGTAGAGATCGCCGACCTAGTGGATCATCGTCTCTCACGATTCGACTGGGTCTTCTGACCCGCGGACCTGCTGCGATCAACGCCAAGTTCTTCAAGAACGATGCAAAGAAGACGCTCGGACCACCATTGAGCGGCGGAGGGAAGCGCGCCATCAATCTGATAAGGGCGTAGGGGGCACTGTCGACGAGCCTACACCAGGTTATCCTGGCGACCTGCCTTACGAGGTGGGTTGTATAGCTTTTACTCGTGAGCTGCGGCGAGTCCAGTGGCCCAGTTCCCAGACTTTCAAACTGGAGGTCCCGGAGAAATACAATGGCAAGACTCACCCATCAAATTTTTTGAGCATCTACACCATTGTGGTGTGGGTTGTCAGGGCTCGCGACGACAAGATACTCGCCAACTACTTCCCATTGGTGCTTAAGCCAAATGTCACATCGTGGTTGATGCATCTGCCAAAGAACACCATTTCTTCTTGGGCTGACATGTGCCATGATTTTGTAGGCGCCTTTACTGGTGGCCACCGAGCGCCTGGCTAGGAAACTTACTTGCACATCATCCCCCAGAAAGAGGGCGAGTCCTTGCGCAAGTACATACAGAGATTCAGCCGTATACAACGCAACATTCCCGACGTGCATCCCGCCGCTCTCATCAGTGCGTTCCATCAGAACGTGCGCAATCGCAAGACGCATGAAGAGGTGGTGATGAATAAAGTCAAGGATGTGCTTAGGCTGAAGAAGGAAGGAGCCTCCCCGGCAAAGATGCCGACACAGGAGTCGATTCTGAAGATGAAGACACCGACGCGTCGGCAAAGAAAAGCCGACGGTGTAACAAGAAGCGCAAGGGCAAGGAAGTGTTTGGTGTCGAGGGATCTGACAACCCTGACACTGCCAAGAAGGCCAAGGCTGACAACCCTGGCAAAGACTTTGCCAGTGCACTCCCTGTCAGGCCTTGGCGGCTGCCGACCAGTCAGAGGGCTCCGGCAAACAATACTACAAGATTCATCTCACCAAGGGCCACGATCTCCAAAACAACCGGCAAGTTGAGCAGCTTGTCGAGAAGCAGAAAGCTGAGTATGAGAAGCGGGATAAGGAGAAGGCCTAGGATGGTGCTGAGGTGTCCAGCAAGAAACACGGTAGTCATCGCGGCAAAGCCAAGCAAAAGAAGGAGATGCCCGCACGAGGCCGCGGCAAGGAAGAAGGGGATGAGGACGATAGTAGCCAGGAGGACGACGAGTCCAGTGACCATGAGTTCCGGAAGGCTACACACATGATGTGCATTGACGGGGGCACCTTGCTGCATTCTTCGCACTGCCACGTTAAACACTAGGCGCATGAAGTGAATGCAGCAAACCCATCTATATGTGCCCGCAAAACCTTGAAATGGTCCCACACGCCTATCATTTTTTACGCTTAGGGTCACCCTGATCGCACAACTACGGTCGGGTGTTTGCCATTGTTGGTTTCACCAACGATCCGCAACCTCAAGGTGACGAAAATGTTAGCTGATGGTGGGGTCGGTATGAACTTGATCTCGCCTGACGTGATCAAGAGGCTGCAAATTCCTGATGAGGATCTCGAAGAAACGGGCATGTTTCACGGGATCGGTGCAGGGAAGATCGAGTCGAAGACCAAGTAACATTTGGTAGTGACCTGAACTACAGGACGGAGAAGGTTGTCTTCGACGACGCTGAGATTCCATTGCGATATAATGGAATCCTTTGCCGTCCAGCACTGGCCATATTCATGGCGGCATCGCATTACGTGTACAATACGTTGAAGATGCTCTGGTCGATGAGCGTCATCACCATCAACTCCGACAAGAAGGATGTGCTTATCTGCACCAACCAACTCTACTGGGAAGCAGCTGCACTGCCTGCCGCCAAGGCACCCACTCCTGCCGCTGAAGCTTCCGGGGGAAGAAGACTGGCAAGAAGACCTCTTGCACACACTCCGGCAAACACACCTCCTCGGAGTGTTGCGTTGCTGTTGATGATGTGCCATAGAGATCCACCGCCAGGAACAAGAAATCCAAGGCAGCTCCGCCAGAGACCAATAAGATGCTCGCCAAGGAGGATGGTACGGGAGGAACTTTCACTATAAGTTCCACCCTTGACGGCAAATAGGAAAGCACGCTCATTGCCTTCCTTCGAGCGAATCTCGATGTGTTTGCATGGCAACCATCTGATATCTCAGGTTTTCCTAGGAAGGTGATCAAGCACCATCTTGTTGTATGCCCTCACGCACAGCCCGTCAAGCAGAAGGTTAGGAAGCAAGCCTTGGAGCGGCAAGAATTTATTTCTAAGGAAATCAAGAAGTTGGAGGTGGCAGGTTTGGTTAGTGGAGTGATTCATCCAACATGGTTGGCCAATCTAGTTGTAGTGCGCAAGGAGAATGGAAAATGGAGGTTGTGTATCGACTTTAAAGATGTTAATAAAGCATGTCCAAAGTATCTGTTTCCCTTGACACACATCACCATATTGTGGAATCCAATGTCGGTTGTAATCTGTTGTCATTCCTTGACGCCTATTCAGGCTATCATCAGATCTTCATGGCCAAGGAAGACGAAGAGAAGACCGTGTTTATCTCTCCATCTGGCACGTATTGCTTCGTACTTATGCCTTTCGGATTGAAGAATGCCGGATCAACATTTGCAAGAGCGATCCAGATTGGTTATCAGCCCCAGCTACATAGAAATATGGAAGCCTATATGGATGACATAGTGGTCAAAACCAAGGATAAAGTAACGCTCATACAAGATCTAGAAGAGACGTTTGCAAATCTGTGCAAGATCAACTTCAAGCACAATTCTAAGAAGTGTGTGTTTGGTGTCCCGTCCAACAAGCTTCTCGGGTTCTTTGTGTCTCAATGCAGGATTGAGGCGAACCCCGACAAGATCAAGGCCATTGAGCAGATTGAGGCACGAAAATGCGTCAAAGATGTGAGTCGCCTTGTCGGCTGTGTTGCTACTCTGAGTAGGTTCATCTCCAAACCTGATGAGCGTGCCTACCCTTTTTCAAATCTTAAAAAATGCAGATCCAATGAAGTGGACTCCAGAGGTGGAGGCAGCGCTGCAATATTAGAAGAGGTACCTCTCCTCTGCACCAACACTAGTCGCGCCTAAACCGCAATAGTCGTTGTTTCTATACTTGGCGGCAACGAATGAAGTGGTTAGGGCTACATTAGTTGTGCAGAGAGAAGACGGAGAAGAAGCAGCAGCACAGGCAGCATAGTCGAGCGCAGGACCGTCAAGCGGCAAGCCAGGATTTCCTCCGGCGGAGTCTGGAGATGAAGCAATGTAGAAGAAGGTGGTGCAGCACCCAGTTTATTTTGTCAGCTCCCTCTTCCAGGGGGCTAGGTCAAGATACTCTAGCATACAAAAGTTGCTCTTCGGCCTCCTTATGGCCTCGAGGAATCTGCGCCATTACTTCCAAGCACATGAGATCACCGTCGTCACTCGCTTTCCGCCGCAACGGTTTTGCAAAATCGAGATGCAACCAGCAGGATTGTGGAGTGTGCTTTGGAACTGTCGAGCTTTGGTCTCAAGTTTGAAAGCACTTCAACCATCCAGAGCAGAGCCTTGGCGGAGTTCATTGTAGAATGGACCCTGACACCAGACGAAGAGATTCAAGAAACGACTCTCCCCGGCAAGGAAACGAGTCAATAATGGATCATGTATTTTGATGGAGCTTTCTTGCTGCAAGGCATCGGAGATGGCTTGCTGCTTGTCGCACCCACCGGAGAGCACCTCAAATATGTAATCCAAATGTGTTTTCCCTAGGAGAATTGACAAACAACATTGCCGAGTACGAAGGACCGCTTGCCGGTCTCAGGATCGCGGCAGACCTCGGAATCAAGAAGCTCATCGTCGGGGGAGATTCGTAGCTTGTTTTCCGGCAAGTTAACAAAGACTACCAGATCCCGTTGATGGAGGCCTACGTAGATGAAGTGAGAAAGATGGAAGAACGCTTTGATGTTCTACAAACAGAGCACATCCCACGTGCCAAAAATACCATTGCCGACGACCTATCAAAGCGTGCTGCCCTCAAGTTGCATGTGGAACCAGGGACTTTTGTGCTTCGTCTCACGCAACCATCTATAGCACCACCAGCAAGGCCAGACAAGAGAAGGAAGCTGAACTCCAGCAAGTACTTTCCCGCAGAGCTGCCAGAAGCTGCCGACAAGAGTCATGCCGGCAAGGAAGTTGCTGGGGACAGCGCCAAGCCTGCCGAGGAGCAATAGTCTTTGGCGGGACCTCGAGTCCTTGTCGTAGAGACAAACACTCCCGCAGTAGAAGACACTCCTTTAGTCCTTGTCGTCGAGCCTCAGGCTCCAGCATGGGCACAACATATTGTTCAGTTCCTCCAAACAGGGGAGCTCCCAGAAGAACAGGAAGAAGCCGAAAAAGTAGCCCGTCGGTCCAACATGTACTAGTTTTTGGATAACATCCTGTACAGAAGGAGACCCAACGGCGTGAAATTGAAGTGCATTCTTCGGGAAGAAGGACTAGAGCTGTTGGCAGAGTAGTTGATGCTAGTTGGATTACTTGGTGGAAGATTTTATGTTCAGATCCTTGATGCTACTCATTACCTCTCTGGTCATGAATATGATTATGATTTGTGAGTAGTTACTTTTGTTCCTCAGGACATGAGATAAGTCATGCTAATAGTAGTCATGTGAATTTGGTATTCGTTCGATATTTTGATGTGTTGTATGTTGTTTTTCCTCTAGTGGTGTTATGTGAACATCGACTACATAACACTTCACCTTTATTTGGGCCCAGAGGAAGGCATTGGGAAGTAGTAAGTAGATGATGGGTTGCTAGAGTGACAGAAGCTTAAACCCTAGTTTATGCGTTGCTTCGTAAGGGGCTGATTTGGATCCACTAGTTTAATGCTATGGTTAGACTTTGTCTTAATTCTTCTTTCGTAGTTGCGGATGCTTGCGAGAGGGGTTAATCATAAGTGGGATGCTTGTCCAAGTAAGGGCAGTACCCAAGCGTCGGTCCACCCACATATCAAACTATCAAAGTAACGAACGTGAATCATATGAACATGATGAAAACTAGCATGACAGAAATTCCCGTGTGTCCTCGGGAGCGTTTTTCCTCCTATAAGACTTTGTCCAGGCTTGTCCCTTGCTACAAAAGGGATTGGGCCACTTTGTTGCACCGTTGCTACTTTTTTTACTTGTTTCTTTCTATGAATCATCTCACCACACAACCACTTGTTATCGATAATTTCAGTGCTTGCAGATATTACCTTGGTGAAAACCACTTGTCAGATCCTTCTGCTCCTCGTTGGGTTTGACACTCTTACTTATCGAAAGGACTATGATAGATCCCCTATACTTGTGGGTCATCATGAACAAACGTATCCACTGAATGTCGAATCCCAACCTCACATCATGCATCTGTAGGAAGATTGTCCTATAAGTCACTACTTGATATCGCATGTATGAATTCCCGAAATATCTGGTCATGCAATCTGGTACACGAATACAAGGAGTAATATTCACACAACTCCTATACTAACCCATCCAATGTATAACATCCGTCAACACATAACCAGAATCTCGGACCTTCATCTACTACAGACCCTCGTGATCACAACGATACAAAGTATGGCAGTACCCCCGAACAATCTGCACCAATACTGGGGACATCGGGGTTATCTCGCCACTACTAGTATTGAAGCAATTACGAACATCCTTCGTTCTGAGATACTCAGAAATCTGAATGACGGCGATGTGCACAACAATCCCCTGGAGCTCAACTCCCCGGAAGAAATCAAGGCAGATAGGAGGCACCAAGACAGAACTCCGTCACATCGATATCATATAGATTTCAGAATCCCCTCGTGATCGTAAAAAAATTGAGCGAGAAGAGGAGTAGAATTAAGATTTCCTAAGACGAGGACCTCACCAAATCATGGAAGAGGAGAAAAAAGAAACCTACTCTCCCACATAACTAAGATTCAAAACATTTTACTAGACTCGACTTAGCCAAGTACGATCACACAAAGGCTCATATGGTCGTAAGGCTCTGATTACCAACTTGTAACGACTAAGATGCGGTCCTTTCCGATTTAGGGGGCGATGCCCCAAAATGGAAAGAAGCGCATCTATGCGTTTCGCAAGCAAGATAAACATAGCACATACATAACTAAAGAATGACAAATAGGGAATCGTTTGCCATCTCACATAGATAATATCAGAGTTTACATCCACACATTTATTCAGACAAGGTAGTTCTGCTACGGAGTACATAACATAAGAAAAGGCTATGCTATCCCGCATGCTTGCCTACGATCACGACCATGCCTCAGTCTTCTGGATAGTTCACGTACAGGCGGTCGTTCTCCTTATCGTACTGCCACGCCACCTGCGTGCCATCGGGATCACCTGTGTCGGGCGTACCTGTACCTGTTGGGGTGTTGAAGTAATCTGTGAGCCACGTGGACTCAGCAATCTATGACCTTGGTACCGAAACTAGTCACGTTATTAGGTGAGGAAGGTTCAGTGTTTAGGATGCAGCATCCTAAGCATTTATGGTGGCTAACTTACGAAGAAAAAGTTATAGATGTGGTTGTCTGCGCTAGCGGTCGAAGACTAGCTCATCACTAAATGATCCTAACCACCTACCTACGTCAAAGATAACCCCACCGTGTTCCCGATCGAAGAGAGGTCTTCGACGGGGACAGTCACGGTTACGCACACGGTTGGAAATTTTATTAGATTAAGTTCAAGTTATCTATAACCGGATGTTAACAAATATTCCATGCTGCCACATAACCGCGGGCACAACTTTCTGAAAGATTAAACCCTGCAGGGGTGCTCCAAGTAGTCCATCACAAACGGCCACGGGTCGCAAAGTAATCCTCTATCACGAATCTCATGATCTCGTCGGATTCCTTAGAGGAAAACCTCAACTCTGGGGAGAACCAAAGCTTCACCGGGATTCCTATACGCAAGCTATATCGCTAAGGTAAGACAAGTCTAGCAGGACCTCTCGTCGTGTCGACGACCCCGATAAGAGTCGCGTATCTCAGTCTTAGGACATGACGGATGACCTAGACGTCGGGATGGCTAAATCTCTGGGTGACCACGGGGGCCCGGACATCGCTCAGGTGGGACCAACACTCATGAGGAGCACTGGCCCGGGTTGTTGATTAAAATCCTCGGGCTAGCTATTCCCTATGCAAATTATTATTAGGTGATTAGCAAATTAAAACCAATGTTGGGTCCTGCTGGACAAGTCTTAACACTACACGATTTATCAAGGGGGTCCCCATAACAACCCCTAACGTGTTAGGAGCGATCAGTTATGGAATCAAACACCGGTAGCCGAAAACTAAGGCGGCAATAATGGAACAAATCACCCGGCAAAACCTAGGCCTTCCATCATTTACCAAGTATATCGGTGCATTAATTAAATAACAAATTAAAACATAATGATATCAAAACTCATGTTAACACATGAGACAATTGGCACCTGCAACTAGCAAAGCTAACATTAGAAGTTGAGCAAGCCTACTTAGCCATTCAAGATTAGCTAGGAGAGGAAAGTGTTTGGGTTTCATGGCAATACCAGGAGGCAATTATATCAGTGGTAGCCCTATCTCTAAAGCTGCGGATTACAGCTCCTGATTCAAGCAGTTCAAAGTTGCAGCGAGCATATGACGAAGGAAACGTGAATCTAGGCATAACAAATCTAGAGACGGTATCAAGGTCATGGTCATCTTGCCTGTGATGTCTTCAACTTGGAACTGCTCTTGTTCGTCCTGCACGTACTCTCCCAAATCCACGTACTCGCTCTCTGATCCCGATGCTACCCCATATAAAAACAACAGCCAATGAACAACAACACAACATGATGCCACAAACACATGATGCATGAGATGAGAGTGTAGCATGCATCTCTATTCTAGCCACTTGCATATGCATGAGAAGAAAAGACAAACTTCTGGGCAGAACTTCACTCTAAGCTATCTTGACATGCATGAAGATGACATGAACAGATGCATCACGAGAAAACGATACAAAAACATATAAAGAACCTTGAGAGCGAAGCTACGGATAAACCGGAAACTATGAAACAAGAAATGGAGTCCTACGGATCAAATCTACCACAAGCCTCTCCAATGGCATACTTTTGGTATTCCCAGGTTACCACATGATCAAACAAACAAGTATAGGTGGGATGGTGCAAGTAAACTCACCACACCACCAACTATGCACTCACAAGTTTCAAAACAACAAAACTATGCATTCTGTCCTAAACAGCATCATAGCAGTTTGAGAGCAACATGCAAAGCACCTACAGCCACCCAAATGTGCCAACAAGATATGTGTCAAAAGCTATTCAAAATCTCTACGAGCATGAGCAAAAATATAATACAAAGGAGTTACACACAGAAAGATCTACACGTGCTAACTTGGACAAAAATAACAGATTTCACGGACTTAGTGAAAATCTCAGATTCTTACCAGTTGTTTATGCTCTGAAGCATTTTGACAGCCCCCAAAACAATATCTACAGGAAGTAAAGTGAATGAAATTTAACAGAGAGCTAGACAAACACAAAATTTCCAACTCTCTAGTTGATTGCAAGGGAAGAAAAAAACAGCAGTTTCTCAGACTTAGTGAAAATCACAGATTTTCACTAAACTGACAATTTCAACCACATGCCTACTTTGACAAGGCACAACTTGCACATACAAACTTCTAAGCATAAAACAAAACCACCATGTTGTAGAGGGGTTCACCCACTACTGCCACATCAAGGAATCACCCTCTTAGGCTCATCACACCACTTGGCACCATGCTCTAAACATAGAACAAAACAGAAAAATGACATCTCCAGAAAGAGTTCCAAAGGGAAATTTGATTCCACCAATGGATTCCTGGGCTGATTCTACCCCCAAAAACATATATAATACCTAGGTACTTGCATAGAACAAATAGGCACAAAGTTGAAAGGAAAAACTACATGGAATCACATAGATGCAAATAGTGCCATATCACATGTGTTTCTCACTACATCATCATCCACACTTGCACTTGCACACACTCACAACTCCAATGGTGACATGAGGGTTTAGACTTCATGTATGTGTGCCATAGCACATCACCATACACAGACATCCATCAAGCACACACAAGTGCTAATGCACACAAACCTACACATGCTAGTCTCCAAACACACACATACTTACACTCACACCACTATCACTAACACACACACACATACATGCTTGCACCAGGTGCTCACTAAGGCAAAACCATGCCTTGGGCATGTGTGTGTCAAACTCACACATGCATACACACACAACTCCAATGCTAGTGAGCTCACACTCACATGGCCATCCACACAAGCACACACACACATAAACGCACTACACACATGCACACAAACTAAACAACAGGAAAAACCTACTGGTTGTAAGGCAAAAACCACCAACTTGCTGCCCAAGCAACAAACAATAAAACAGCAAAAGAAAAATAAAGAAAAATAGAAGGGGTAGCTTGGGGGGTCGAACCCAAGACCTACTGCACTCCACACACTAGCACAACCACTGGGCTATCACTTCTGGCTCGACAGAACAGAGGAAGTAAACATGATAAGTTTACCCTGTCGAGCCACTGTGCCCAAAACCAATAAATGAAAAAGGGTTGCCACTGGGTCTCGAACCCACGACGTGCTGGCAGCAAAACCTCCCTGCTGCCACTCTGCTACGTTGCGGTTCTTGGCCTAACAGGGGAATCCTACCAGGTAATCAAACAAAAGGACCGCCCTTGCTCTGCTTCCACAGAGAGGCGCCGGCGACGACCTCACCGGAGCCAATCGCTTCACACACACATGGAACTGCGGGGGATCTGCTACTACACCTCGAAGACAGAAACTTACTCGCGCGTCTATGCCCACATGCACAGCAGCTACGCTAAACAACAACAAGCAACAGCAACGTATAACCTGCCGGTGCAACTCCGGCAAGCCTCGAGCAGGGGCTCGGTCGTCTGGCTATCCGGGGAGGAAGGGGAAAGGAGGATGCACGGCTGCTCACCTAGCTATGAAGGGACAAGGCCCCGTCAAGGGAGAGAGCCGCCGACGACGAGTGCTGCGGGAGGTTTCCGTAGACGAAGTAGCCGAAGCAGAGAAGGCGCCGGCGTCGAGGGGGCGTTGGAAGCAGCTCCCCGCGAGATTCAAATAGGAATGGAACCCCGCTGTGTTGCGCTTGCGCCTGGACCGCTCGGGGAAGAAGGGGTGGCACTGGATCGCCGGCGTCGAACTTACCAGGAGGAGGCCACGGCGTCGAGCTGCTCGGGATCGCCCCCGGCGGCACCAAGAGAGAGAGGGGAGGAAAACGAGGAACACTAGAGCTAGAGAGGACGATGGGCGGCTTTTATCGCCTCGGGGGGACGAGCTGGAGCCGCAGGATCGAGGCATGGTGGATCAGTGGTGGAGGCTTAGTCATACAGTGGTGACGCTAGTGGGAGGTAGGGGACGGTCGTGGAGCTGGGCTGGATAACGAGAGGAGGGAGGAAAATGGGCCAGCGAGGGGGAGATGGGCTCCTGTTGGCGCCACATAGAGAGGAGGAAAACCGTGGGGTTTTCCTATTTTAAAACAAAGCCAGCAAACAATTAACTCCTAGGAAAAATTATGGCTCCAAAAATAAAAATAAAAATGCCCCTGGTCATAAGGAATTATGACCTATTTAAATAAAATGAAAAGAGAATTTTTGGAGCAAAGAAATATTTACAAAACATAATTAAATAACCTATTTTGTGAATATCTACCCCTCTCAAACATCGATTCAAATCACATTAAACCTAGCACCACATCCACCACAAATCACTCTAAAATATAAACATTTTTGAACCAGGGTTAGAGCAAGTAAAGCTTGAGCTTGAGAAAAATAGAGAAGGGGGTTGTTTTAAAACCTAGTTGAAACCTAGCATAGTGCAACCCAATTGCAAACCCCACTTCATCATCACATGCACATCAACATCACATACCACATCCAAGGATCCACAACAACAACAAACACAAAGAAGGCATGAATGCAAGGGTAGACAAGGTATGATCACACATGAAATAACACATGCATATATATCATAAGGCAATGACATGATGGACCCACATACATAAATGTTCCAAATATGGCAAGTTACACTCTGGGGCATTACAGAAGTGTTGGAAGATAGTTGAAGAAAGTAAGAACTCTATTCTTCTATTCATTCGGATCCATTACAGGAATGAAAAAAGGAAAGTTCTATGTGTAGAACTTGCAGCGCAGGTTCGTGTTCCAAGTTCTGGGTTCCTCTGCACCGATGTCGATAAGCTCCATTGTGTAGGAATTTGGATATGGCAATGGCCATTGCCACGGGGGTGCTAGCTTGTCAGGTTTCTATTGGTCCAATCGGAGGACTTGATCCGCCTCTTTAAACGCTCGGCCCTGACTTGTCTATCATGGTAGCGTTGAAGGTCTTGCTGGTACGCCATGTACCGGATGAGGGCTAGCTCCCTCTCTTCCTCGAGAAGATGCAAGTTGTCTTGGCATGCTTCTTTAGCTTTAGCATCGCTATACTGCTCCACTCGGGGGGAGTTGTGACATAAGTCACTCGGCGGGACGACTTCCGAGCCATACACCATGAAGAATGGAGTACGCCCGGTTGAATGATTCAGTGTCGTTCGCATACCCCACAGGACGGATGGTAATTCCTCGACCCAAGTGCCAACGGCATATTTGAGGTCACTCATCATTCGGGGCTTCAGTCCTTGAAGTGTCACACCATTCGCCCATTCCGCTTGTCCATTCGACTACGGGTGCGCCACAGAGGCATAGTTAACATGAGTGTCCCGAGAGTGACAGAACTCGCGGAACTCGTCAGAGTCGAAGTTGGTTCCGTGGTTGGTGATGATGTCGTGGGGAACTCCGAATCTGAAGATGATCTGTTGAATGAAGTTGACGGCAGTCGTTGCGTCCAAGATTTTGATGGGTTTGGCTCCAACCCACTTGGTGAACTTATCCATCACGACTAGCAGGTCGGTGAATCCGCTCGACCCGGTGCACAAAGGGCCGACCATGTTGAGGCCCCATACGGCGAATGGCCAAGTGAGTGGGATCGTCTTCAGCACGGATGCAGGCTTGTGCGACTGATTCTTGTAGAACTAGCACTCGACACGCATGTCCACCAAATCCCTTGCTACCTCATTGGCTCGGGGCCAATAAAAACCTGCTCGGAAGCTTTTTTCTACCAAGGTCCGAGAGGACGCATTGTGTCCACAGGTTCCCGAGTGGATCTCGTGCAAGATTTGTAATCCTTCCTCCGGAGAGATGCACTTCTGGATGACTCTTAACACTCTTCTTGTACATTTTGTTTCTGAGTACTTCGAAAGCTTTAGACCGCCGTACGATATGGGAGGCTTCCTCTTCGTCCTCGGGAAGCTCTTGCGACAGCAAGCAAGCTAGATAAGGTTGTGTCCATTCGGGAGTGATGACCAGCATCTCAAGGACGAGGTCGACCACGGCCGGGATGACGATCTCAGTCGGACCAAATGGACCGATTGCTTGCGGGTGCTCCTCGGTGAAAGGATCCTCCTTGACCGAGGGGCGAGTAGGAGATCGAGGGACACGCCCTTTGGAACAATCTTCTTAGTGGACTCGATCTTTGCCAAGTTGTCGGCCGCTTGGCTCTTGGCTCGGGGCACATGGTGTAGTTCCAACCCTTCAAAGTTTTTATACACCTTCCTAACCTCGTTGCAATAGACTATCATTGTTGGTCTTTGGATGTCCCATTCCTTCATGACTTGGTTGACAACAAGGTCTGAGTCGCCATAAACCATCAATAGGCGGATGCCGAGTGAGATGGCCATGCGGAGCCTATACAGGAGGGCCTCGTACTCGACCTCATTGTTGGACGAATCAAAGTGAATTTGGAGCACGTAACTCAATCGATCTCCCCTAGGGGAAGGAGAACCACCCCAGCCCCCGAGCCATGGAACATCTTGGATCAATCGAAAAACATGGTCCAATGCTCGGGGACGACTAGAGCAGGCTTCTCTTGCCCTACCCATTCCACAAGAAAATGCGTTAGGGCCTGAGACTTGATTCTTTCTTGTCTTCAAAGTTGATCTCCAGTGGTAGGAGTTCAATCGCCCATTTGGCCACTCAGCCGGTTGCGTCGCAATTGTGCAGGTTTTTCACTAGGGGAGCGTCACTGATGACAGTAACCGAGTGATCTTGGAAATAGTGGACCACCTACTTCACGGTCAGATAGATCCCATAGAACAGCTTTTGATAGTGTGTATACCTCTGTTTTGAAGGGGTCAACACTTCGGAAATGTAGTAGATTAGGCTTTGCACCTTATATGGTTTGCATGTTTCTTCCTGCTCCACGGTGATTACGGTGCTAATCACTTGGCTAGTGGCAGCGATGTACAGGAGCAAGGGCTCCTGGCTGCTCTGAGCAGCCAACACCGGCTGCGTGGAAAGTAGAGCTTTTAGTTGGTCGAATGAGACCTACGCTTCATCAGTCCACTCGAATCTGTTTGATTTCTTCATCAATCAGTAGAGAGGCGGGGCCTTCTCACCGAGTCTTGAGATGAAGTGAATGAGGGCTGCAAGTCAGCCCGTAAGCCTCTACACATCGTGGATGCGCTCCGGCCGTCTCATCTAGATGATGGCTATGATCTTCTCGGGATTGGAATCGATACCTCATTCGGAAACGAGGAAACCAAGTAGCTTACCAGCCGATACACCGTAGGTGCATTTGGCCAGGTTAAGCTTAATCCCGAAGCATCAAAGGTTCGCGAAGGTTTCGGCGATGTCGGCCAGGAGGTCGGAACCTTTCCTGGACTTGACCATGATGTCATCCATGTACGCTTCAATATTCCGACTGATCTGTTCCTGCATACATTTTTGAATCATACGCTGGAATGTAGCTCCAGCGTTTTTGAGACCGAATGGCATCATGTTGTAACAAAAACACCCTAATGGGGTGATGAAAGCTATCTTTATTTCATCAGGTCCATACATTCGGATCTGGTGGTACCCGGAGTACGCATCTAGGTACGACAGGCGTTCACATCCAGCTGTGGATTCTAGCATTAGATCTATGTGAGGCGGAGGGAAGTGGCCCCTCGGGCAGGCCCGATTGAGGTGCTTGAAGTCAATACACATTCAAAGTGAATTGTTCTTCTTTGGCACCAGGACCACATTCGCCAACCACTCGGAGTCGTAGATGTCGTGGATGAACTTGGCAGCTTGGAGCCGAGCGATCTCCTCGCTAATTGCCTTACGCTTCTCCATGGAGGAGCGGTGCAGGTGTTCCTTGATAGGCTTGATCTTGGGATCCACTCGGAAGCGATGCTTGGCCAGCTACACGGGAAGCCCCGGCATGTCAGACTGTTTCCATGCAAAGATATCCCAGTTCTCACGGAGGAACTAGATGAGCCCGGCTTCCTATTTCTCTCCGAGTGAGGTGGAGATATTGGTCACAGCAGCACCCGGATCGGTAGGGTGTACGTGAACCAGTGTCGTCTCGCTGGCCGACTGAAAGGCAAATTCTATAGCTGATCACTTTGACTTGAGCAGATCTGCGGCATCCACCGTCTTCTTCTACCCATCAAGCTCACGTGCGAGGACCTGCTCGTTGGCGATCCTAGAGCCTTGCTGGAGGCACTCTTCAGCAACCTTCCGATTGCCAGTCACCGTGATCACGCCTTTCGGTCCTGGCATCTTAAGTTTAAGATACACGTAACATGGGTGTGCCATGAAACGTGCGTAGGTGGGCCTACCCAGGATGGCATGATATGTGCTACGAAAATCGACCACTTCGAATGTCAACCTTTTCTTGCGAAAAAAATTCTCGCTGCAGAATACGACGCTCAGAGTGATCAGGCCGAGTGACTCGGGTTTCTTCCAGGGTTGACCCCGTGGAACTGCATCTTCATCTTGCTCAGTCGGGACAATGGGATGTCCATGGCCTTGAGAGTGTCCTTGTAGATGATGCTGAGGCCGCTCCCTCCGTCCATGAGGACTTTTCGCAGTCAGAACCCGTTGACTGCGGGATCGACCACCAGCGCCTCCCTCCCAGGGGTGGCTATGTTGGCGGGGTGGTCTGACTGGTCAAAGGTGACGGTCGTCTTTGCCTAGTCAAGGTACTTTGTGATAGTCACGGCTGCCATGTTCACCTCCCCATTGATAACTTTCAATCGGCTCTTGCTCTCGACGTCCACAAAGATCATGAGGGTTGCGTGAATGTTGGGATACCCGGAAGCATCCGCATGGTCATCGTCATCCTCCTTGTCCCCGGAGGGCTCTCCGCCAATCTCTGTCTGAAGAAGATGGCAGTCGCAAGTTGTGTGCTTGGTGGGAATAGTCTCCCCATCCTCGTCTTTGCAAGAATGAATCGGACATGGCTAGTCCAATAGGCTGCGCTTTGACTCGGCTTTTTTTTGCCAGCCTAGTCCTTCCTCTTTTTGGATTTATTTTGGCCCTATCCAGGAACACCAGCTACTTCAGCTTTACCTGATGTGTCGTCTTTTCGCTTCTTCTTCTTCCCAGTATTGCCCGAGTGAGGGATTTTGCTGGCTCGGCCTTTGCCGCTGCAGAGGCAGTCTTCTTCTTCGCCATTCGTGTACTGATTGGCGACCTCTATGGCCCTACTAAGGGACAAGTCCCCTGATCAGCCAAACTTGAAGATGAGCTCCCGATACCGAGTGCCTACTTTGAAAGCGCACACGGCCTGGTGCCCGATGACGTTCTCAACGGTGTTGTGGAGCATGGTCCACCGCTGGATGTACTCCGTGAGAGTCTTGTTGCTCTTCTTGACACAATGTTGCAGCTCCGTCAGGCCGCGTGGGTGCTTGTACGTGCCTTCGAAGGTCTTGACGAACACTCGGACGAGATCGCCCCAGCTGTGGATGCTGCTGGAGGGCAGCTTGTTGAGCCACACTCTCGCGGAGCCCTCCAACATGAGGGGAAGATGTTTCGTAGTGACGTAATCATCGCCACCGCCGATCTGGACACCCACTCGGTCGTCTTCGAGCCAGGTCTCTAGCTACGACTTCCCGTTGATTTTACCGATCGATGTGGCCAACCAGTAGTTGGAGGGGATTTCGGCCTCTCGGATGTGTCGGTCGAAGCACTCGAGGCCGGACACTCCCCGGCCAGCTCGCCATCGATCAATCACGTGTTGCGTGATGATAGACCGAGCGTTGAACTCGGGGGGCCTAGTAGTCGCTGCCCTCATTACCCTGACACCGATTGGGGCTTGGCCTGTGGTCGTGAGGGCGGCGATCGAGTGAGCCACTCCCCTGAGGGGGCGACCTGCTTCCGTCCCGATGACCCTGCCTCCAGTCTCCCCCCGGGCCTCTCGGAGGAGGAGGAGACCTTTGGCGTCGTCTATGCACGTGCGGACTATGATCTGACTCCACAGTGTCCGCCTTGACGGACTTGATGTGAATGCGGTGCCACGATTGCGACACTACAGAATTCTGTTGCATGTCTGTCTTCAGCAGAGACTGAATCTGCCGAATGCCTTCCCCGGTCGCATTGTCACTCAGCTGGATGGAATCAGTGATCTGAGTGGCAGCAACCACATTCAGAAGAGGAGTCTGCATCACCTCGATGTGACGTGGGCGGTTGTTCGGAAACAACTGTATGTGACTGCGACTGGAGCTCGGCTGGTCCCTCATAGCCCCAGTGTCGAGCGAGCATTGGAGTCGCTCAAGGCGCTTGCGCTCAACCAGATTGTCCAATCGCGTGTTCTCCAGCGCGATCTCCTCCGGGGTGTTCCCAGTGATGGGGGTGTGGAGGACTTGATTGCTCCTCCGCCGGAGTTCCTCCAGCTGCTGCTCGGTGAGCGGCTGCAGAATATGGTGGATGCCGTCGCCGTGGTGATGCTCACCACTATCATGCTCCGGAGAATTATCCGTGGTGTAACCTGTGTTGCCTCCCCTGTTGGTGTCGGCCATCAGGATCTCAGTTGCAACCCTACTGCTATCACAGTCGGAGTCGCCGAGTGACTCCTCGCTCGATGAAGGGAAGAGGCTGACGATGGGCTCATTAGAGCTGATCATGGCCACCTGTCTGGAAATGGCCTGGTTGGCCATGGCATTCTTGATCCACCGCTGCATCCGCGAGTGCCCTAAGCGCTTGCGGTGAACAGAAGTGGGATGCGGGGGTGCCGAGTGATACGACACCGATGGCAGTCGAATCAGGACTCCGTGTGCGACTGTGCTGAAATGCGACATACCTCATGCAGGGAGGGTGTCGGTGTCTAGTGGCGCATCTTGCAGCCACCCTGTGTCATCGATGATGAAGCTGAGGGTACCGATGAATGGTAGTAAATAGGGAAGTTACTAGAAACGGCAGCTTTAACCCTCGGTGTTACTGGTAACGTGAGTCTTGAGTGTGGTTCATGTGATGGATTAAGTACTTAGCCGTTGTAGCCTCTTCGTTGCCTTCAACTTGCTGTGGTCCGAGTGCCACGATGCGTCCGACTGCCACAAGGTGGTCCGAGTGACTCCAAGCAGGCCGAGTGACGGTTGCTGAACCGAGTGAGGTCGAGGTTGTACCGGTGACTTTAAGAACACTGGTGTCCGTAAGGGGTCCTAGGTAGGTCTAAGGAGGTAGGTCTGTAGGCCTACCCCTAATGTACAACCCCATCAAGATCTATTATGCTATTCAATACCTCTCTGATCATGAATATGTTTATCACCTATGAGAAGTTACTTATGTTCTTGAGGCCACGGGAAAAATCATGTTGCAAGTAGTCATGTGAAGTTGATATTCATTTGATATTTTGATTATATGAATGTTGTGATTCCCATAGTGGTGTTATGTGAACGTTGACTACATAACACTTCACCATATTTTGGGCCTAAGGGAGTGCATTGTGGAGTAGTAATTAGAGGGTGGGTTGCGAGAGTGATAGAAACTTAAACCCCGGTCTATGCACTACCTCATAAGGGGCTGATTTGGATCCCTATGTTTAATGTTATGGTTAGAATTTATTATTAATACTGTTCTCATAGTTAGGATGCTTGCGGGAGGGTTAATCATAGGTGGGAGGTTTGCTCAAGTAAGAAGAGCACCCAAGCACCAGTCCAACCACATATCAAATTATCGAAATACCGAACGTGAATTAACCCAACATGACGAAAGTGACAAGATGAAATTCCCGTGTGCCCTCAAGAACTCTTTTCCTGTTATAAATTTTTATTTTGGCCTATCCTTTGCCATAAAAGCATTGGGCTACCTTGTTGTACCTATTGTTACTACTGCTATTTGTCACTTGTTACAATTAGCTTGCTATCAAACAACTTGTTATTGCTATTTCAGTGCTTGCGGAAATTAACTTGCTGAAAACCGCTTGTCATTTCCTTCTGCTCCTTGTTGGGTTCGACACTCTTACTTATGGAAAGGACTACGATTGAACCCCTATACTTGTGGGTCATCACGACTATTTTTTGGCGCTATTGCTGAAGAGTGAAGCGCCTTTGCTAAGCGAAATTTGGTAAGGGAAAATTTATATTACGTGCTGAAATTTACTGTTAATTGTCACTATGGAAAGTAATTCTTTGAGGGGCTTGCTCAGGGTATCTTCACCTCGATAGGAAACACCAAGAGTTGACCCTCAGCCTGCTACACCTACTAAAAATGTTTATTATGAAATTCCATAGGGTATGATAGAGAAAATGGTAGCTAATCCTTATGCAGGAGATGGAACAAAACATCCCGATTTGCACCTAATCTATGTGGATGAATTTTGTGGATTATTTAAGCTTGCAGGTTTATCCCAAGATGAAGTCAAGAAGAAGGTTTTCCCTTTATCTTTGGCGGGAAAAGAATTGACATGGTATAAGCTATGTGATAATACATGATCTTGGAACTAGAACCGACTGCAATTAGAGTTTCACCAAAAAATTATCCCATGCATCTTTTTCATCGTGATCGGAACTTTATCTATAATTTTTGGCCTCGTGAATGAGAAAGTATCGCTCTAGCTTGGGGGAGGCTGAAGTCAATGTTATCACCAATCGAATGCATGCCCCAATCATGAGCTCTCGAGAGAAATTATTGTTCATAATTTTTATGCTCGGCTTTCTCATAATTATCAAACCATGTTAGATACTTCTTGCTATGGTTCTTTTATGGAGAAGACTATTGAATTCAGGTGGGATCTATTGGAAAGAATTAAACGTAACTCTGAAGATTGGGAGCTCGACGAAGTTAGAGATTCAGGTATAGAACCTAAGTTTGATTTTGTTAAATCTTTTATGAATACCGATGCTTTCAATGATTTTAGCACTAAGGATGGACTTGACTGTGAGATAGTAGCCTCATTTTGTGAAACCTTTGTTGCTCATGTTGATCTCCCTAGAGGGAAGTGGTTTAAATATCATCCACCAATTAAAGAAAAAATTGAAGAACCAATCGAAGTTGAAGCTGAAACTATTATTTACAATGTTGACCCACTTGTGCCTAGTGCTTACACTGAGAGACCACCTTTCCCAATTAGGATAAAGGAACATGCTAAAGCTTCAACTGTGGTTAATAAAAGTTATGTTAGAACTACCAAACCCTCTAAGAAAATCAAGGTAGAACCTAGAAACTCCATGGTTAAAGATCTCTTGGTAGAAAATATTGATGGGCGTGTTATTTATTTCTATAATGAAGCTGCTAGAATTGCAAAACCTCATACTAAAGATAAGAATAGACCTCTTGTTGGCATGCATGTCGTTTCAGTCAAAATAGGAGATCATTGCAATCATGGTTTATGTGATATGGGTCATATTATCAAAAAGACTTCTCAAAACCTCAAAATTATTATTTTAAAATTTGTTTTTCCTATTTTATTTAAATATGTCTTTTTGAGTCCAAAAATGGTCTGTTGTAAGGGAAAATTATTTTTATGCTTGCAAAATATTTGAGAAAAATTAGGAAAACTGAGTGGACATGTAATTTCGATATATAAGAGTTTCAACACATGGTCATGTTCAAAATATTGGACAAAACCATCCAAAACCCATTCTGTGTATTTTAACTATTTTAAATATTTTTATAAGAAATATTCTCAAATAATTCAATAAAATTTCTAGCAAGTCACACATGATGTATGCGATGATCTCGCTAAGTTTCATCTCAATCCAACTTGGTTTGGTTCACCAAAATATTACACAACCCTCCATGTCCACATCCAAACTTGAGCAGCTTTACATTGCCAAGTGTCTCCAATTAATCTCAAACTATGTGGACATGTTCTAAGCCTGTAATAATGCATTAAGACCAAGTGGTGCATCAAGGATAAAAGATCCACTTGTCCAAAACCTCTCAAAACCACTTCTGCTGATTTCTAGAATTAAGAATATTTGCATTGTCAAGTTTCTTGAATTGGACCCAAACTTTTAGGGCATGCTCTAAACCCCAAATAATGCCACCACATCAAGTGGTGCATTTAGGATAATATATTTTCATGACTAGATCTAAGCAAAAACCATATGTGCCCATTTGTAGGGTTTATAGAGTTTACATTGGAAACTTCCATTACCAAATCCCAAATTTGGTGATAAACCTGATTTTCACCTAACATTTGATCATGTTAAATGTCATGGCAATTAGACTCCATTTACTTTCCCAAAACTACATGAAACACCTTCTGGTGACAATTGCAAATAACTATTTTGACCTCCTATACTATTCTCCTTACCCCCAAACTTTCACCATAGATTCACTAAGACCCCCACCACCTCCACAAGCAACAGCCAAGCCCCAGCTCAATCATGGAGTGGGGGAAAACCCACATTTAAATCTCTGGAGAGCCACCTTTCCCTACTATCTCTTTGATCTCCTCCACTCATGGCTTTTCTAGGGCATCCAAGTGGCTCCTCAATTGTTTACTCCCTCCTAGGACTAATGGACAAGGTGGGGCACGTCCAGAACACGCACGCATGCAGTGGCATGCAATATGGGCACTCTAGAGCATGCTACAGTGTGCTCCCGCACTGTAGCTGCCCCCATCCGCAAGCTCCTGACCACCTCCGGCCACCCCCGCACACCTGTCGGTGTGCCTCGGCGTTTGCGACATGGCACCAGATTGGCCCCCTCCTCCTTCTCCATCCTGTCGCCCTACCTCGCACACGCGCTGACCGCACAAGAGCTCCAATGAGAGGCATCGCACGCGAGGCCTTCTGGCTCCCTCTCGCTCTTCCTCTTCCCATCCGCGGAAACGGACCATGTCCACAAACACCATAGACATGACCTAGAGCGCCCCCAAGGCGTGTGGCCTCAACCTCGACCTCGCACTTCTTCGTGTCCAAGGCGAGCTCCGGCCACGTCTATATAAGAGTGCCCCAGATCCCTCGCTCTTCATGTGATGCTTCCTCACCCTCCGAATCGACCGCCTCCATCGTTTGTTCCTCCTCAGACGATCGCTATGCTCGGGATTGAGCAGAGACTCTCCATGACAGGTCATCGCCTTTCGCACGGTACCGACCTCTCCTGCACCCATTTTTCCTTGATCTAGAGCCCCAGTGTGTCACTGATGGTTCCCCGCCTCTCTTTCCCTTCCTTTTCAGCTCTAGGCGACCATGACAACCCTCTCTCGAAGCCTCTCCGCCATGTCGGCTTGTCGCCGGCAAACCGGAGCTCCTCGGCGCTCCTCTCAACCACCCTTCAACATGTGATGACGCCGTGAGTACGATGGTGCCACCCTCTATTTGATTCCCCACGGGAATTATCAACGGTGTGGCCCTCTCCTCACTACCCGAGGAAGGTGATGACATGTGGGACTCACCTGTCATCCCATCACCTCCCTCTCTTCCACTCATGGGTGGGGCCCAGTCGTCAAGTTTAAACCCCCCAGCCATACGAGTGTCGAGTTGGATGAAAGCGTAAACAGGATTTACACCTTCGACGTGGCCATGCTGCACTACGAGTGCCTTTGGGCCGTCCCGGCTTGTCCATTTTGGCCGAGGGCACACAGTGTCATTTTTTCTTTTCCTTTTTCGGGAAACTTGCAAAACATTCCATAAAAATAAATATGTATCCAAATGGCATGATTCAAACACCTAAATTCTTCTAAAATTCCATTCTATTTAATGCTACCACTTCCATATTTTTCATAACATTTTTTCGTACTGTTTAAATTCAAATTTAAATTTAAACTATTAGGGGCCACTTTGCAAAATTCCTAGAGCGTCGAAATCAACTCCAAATGGAGTGATTCCAATTTCTAGGTATTCTCAAAATCATCCCCTAATTATCTAGCTATGGTTAACATTTTCTCATCCAATATTTCTCTTGGACCAAATAAATGGCCCATTTTTTCATTTATCCATATTAGAAAATCCCTAGAATATTCATCCTAACTACAAATCCAATGAAACCACTTCCCAAATGTTTCTAAAATCATGCCTTGTTTAATGGGTGCATCCACTCAATTTTTATAAAAATATTTTCTGTAGACTTCTTATAGGATCATTAATTCCTCCATTTCCACTATTCAAAAATTTCTGATGATCCAAACCATTAGGAAAAACCTTCGGTATTTTCCTTGAGACCAGAGGTGTCCAAGAAAAATAAAACTCCAATTTATAGAGCAATTTTATTTCTTGCTTGTTGTGTTGCTTATTGTGGGTGTTTCCGATGATAGTTGACGAAGTAAACGAAGTGCTCGAAGTTGGACTAGAAGCTCGTGAAGACCTTGAAGACTTTGCTGACCAAGCAAGCAACCCCTTGACCATGAATTGAAACCATTTTTATGCCTGTGATATGGCAATTTACTTTGTTGCACTTGAACCATGTTGAATCGGTGAGCACCTTGGTGGGTTATCTCCGATAAATCCTTGTTGATACTTGCATTGAGCATGACCCTTCCTTCCTATGAGGGTTGTGTGGTTGGGAAATAGTTAGGATGCTATGTAGTTGCTACACAAATGGGGCAGGAATATTCATGGTGATAGAAAAGATATGATTTCAAGACTTATCGAAAACCCCATTGGGTGCCACTAATGCCCGAGGGAGATGGCATTGAGTTCGGTAACCACTCGATAAAGAAGTGGTGCCCCAAGGCAAGATGTGTGTGTATTCCCGTAAACGGATTAGATTTAAGATGTGCTGACCATCCCAACCTTACATGCACAACCACAATACCCCTTATGGAATAGGGCTTTGTTGATTACTTTTGTCGGTACTAGCAGAGAGCCACATTACTAGTGGTGAGAGTGATGTGGTCACTCTAGATACGGGGTCGAGCAGGAAAGGACGGCCATGGGCTATTTTCACAAACACCGGGCACACCGGTGTGTTCCGTCGTGGATGATACTTGATATGTATATTACGAGGGATGGCACCAACGAGTGGACTCTTTGTTAGTATCATCATGGGAAATGCAAATGTTTGAGTACTTACGTTTGGTATGGAAAATACCGCAAGTCGTGGATTGACACGGAAGTTTCCTTAGTCTTGTGGGTAAATTGTGCAACATCTGGAGAGTGTAAAACTATTCAAATAGTCATGTCCATTGTCATGGACAGTTGGTGGTCCTACTTACATTATGTCCAGTTGTTTTCACAAACTTGATGTGTGTACGATAAAGATGGTACTTGAGCTAAGTCAAATGACTTGACATGATGAATGAATCTGAGATGTTCAACCCCTGTTTATGATGGTATCTATAACTTGTTCGTATGGATATCTGCAACCTATTGAGGCATGCTTTTACAAGTTGATTAATCATGACATTGCATACAAAACTAGCTTTCTGCAACTTACCTACTTAGTGCTATTCATGCATTGTTATTCCCTTATTCCAAACATGGGTTGCGTGTGAGTATATTCAAAGTACTCATTGGCATGCCAGTGGTTATTTTATTGGCCAGAAATAAAAGAATAAGATATGATGAAGAATACATTGGTGACGTTCGTGCAAGCTAGGACACTTCCTAGTCAGAATGCATGTAGGGTTAAGGAAGATTTTCCACTGCAAATGTATGAAGACTTGATCATAAAGGCCATATTTGAATAAAAAGGTACGTAATGAATGCAAGTCTCTTGTTCTTCATTTTTTGTGTGTTCAGTGAGCATTGATCTTTGGGATAACTCTGCATGTACATTCGGAGATCACAACTTATGAGTCGGGTCCCCACAATAAACCAGGGAACAAGGTCAGGAGATGAGGGGGTGACCCACAAGCTAATAAGGCACGACCACTCCCTTTGGGCGCGCCCTGTAGGCTTGTGGTTCCTCAAGTGGCCCCGAGCCTTCTATCACACCGGTTTCCAAATAAAAGATTTAATTGGAAATCAACCATTCGCGTCCACAGTGAACAAAATATTTCCCACTGACAGACTCAACTTGATACAGAAAACCAGTAGTAATCAAATATAATACAAGTAGAGCGAGGGTCGCTCTACAAATTATTACAACACATCCAAGTCTTAGGATAGATGGAAATGTTACAGTGGTCTTAGGGTGACTCTACTGCTCGCAAAAATAAAGGGGCACGTCACATCAGAGTAATGTGACATGACGAGTACTACTACGTGTTAAGCCTCAGAGTGAAGCTCGACAATTTATTAGAGGTGGCGGAAGCAATGGAATAAAACAGCGACAAAGTCCAGGATCGCAAGACTGACTGGGACTCCTCTAGGTATCGGACTCGCAATCGAACTCCTCGTCCATGAGGTCTCCTTCATCCATATCTGGACACAACAACAAGCCAGTGAGTACTCCAAGAAGTACTCGCAAACAGTTTGCACAAATGATGAAATGAAGAAACAGATTTTATTATGCATGGTTAGGGTCAAGTTATAATCACAATATAAGTAAAGAAAGTAAATAAGTTAGAGGATACATGAGGCGGTAGTCCTCCCGAGATATCCGTAACGAAAATAAATAAAATAAACCACCGTCGGGCGTCTGAGTGACACCACACACAGGGCATAACATAAATGAAATAAATAATAAGCCTCGAACGGGCGTCTCTGCAACACCACAGTAAGGGCATACATAAAAATAAAATAACATGCCGCAGTCGGGCATCTCAGCGACACCACATAAAGGGCTAATAAAAATAATAAAACAATGCCACAGTCGGGAGTCTCAGCGACACCACATAAAGGGCTTATAAGAATAATAAAAATAGTGCCATAGTCGGGCGTCTCAGCGACACCACATAAAGGGATTATAAGAATAATAAAAACAGTGCCACAGTCGGGCGTCTCAGCGATACCACATAAAGGGCTTGTATAAAATATTGAATATCCAAGAGGTAGAACCGTCCCATGGATATCCAACAAAGAGAATCATAAGGGTTAGTCCAGAGTAATAATACATGATATGACAATGTCCCGCATCATCATATGGTTCACCACATCCGATATTAGTAATATCACGTATACTCCAAAGACCGACTTTAGGACCGACACTTGACTAGTCAAACAACGTCCTTGACAGGGGACTCGGCTACTCGAATAGTTTTCACTCTGCAGAGGGTGTACTCTTTACCCATAGCCCACGGTTTTCAATAGTTAATATGACTAATTCTGCGTACGGTATTTTAGAAGTGGACACTAAGAATCATCACACACCCACTTTACCTCCGCGAAGCCCGGATTCACCCGGACTACGCTGCCAAGGTAAAACCATAAAACGGAGAGGCTCCGACCTCGACTAGCATGGGATCAACAATATTTATATCGCGCACTTATGGGAGTGCCCTCCCTTTCGGTCCCAGACCAGAAACACCCATGCCCCCTGACCGGATGATTGGATTTATTCCAGGTCCATGGATACCTTCATACCGGCCCCTTCTACTTGGTGCGTGACTACACCGAACCCATTATCCAGGGAATTGTGGTAGCACGATAAGAAGTATGACACGGACAAGACTCGATCTAGGTCTATACTAGAGTTTACCAAATTTATATCAGCACCTTTGTGCTCAAGCCATGACAAGGTCATAACCTATCACGTTCCGCGTGACTAGGCCATTCCACAACCTTTTCATAACTACCACTTGCCCTCATCATATTTTTATTATGGTTGAATATGTATAGCAGGTATGAAATATGCAAGGTGGTGAATAATAAATATGAGCTAAGTTAGCAAACAGCACACCAATAGTAACAAACATGCTTGCCAGGTTCCACGTAGTCGGGATCAAGCTCGGTGCAGTTGGCGTCTAGTATTTCAGAGTCGGAATCTACGTTATAGATCAAACAAGGGTATAAGTGGTACTGCCTAGCTACTGGTCTTAAACTATTTTTAGAAAAATCTAAAAATAAACTAGGCATTACCCGAAACAATTTGCAAAAAGAATCATTGAAAATTAAGTTACGGATCAAAAGTTATAGCCAAAACATTATCCGGGACTATTCTGTAATTAGTTTTAATAGAAACAGGGGTTACAATGTGATTAAGACAAAACGCCTGAAGGGAAAGACGTTTCCCCAAAAGGAAAACGGCAACTGACCGAATACGTTTCCAATTAAACGCTTCGGAGGGAGAGGGAGACACTAACTGAGGGGGTCCCCCTGTCAGGTTCGAACGCTCCATGGCGCCAGAGGCTTCCGGCGATCACCGGCGACGCTAGCAGGGAGAGGAGAGCTAGCTGGGGGTGCGGGTGCACTCACCGTTGACTCGCCTGACTAATGGAGAGGGATAGGACAGCGGGGGAGTCCTCACATCGACGACAACAGATCTTCGGCGGTAGCAACTCCGATGACGCGAGGAGATCGACGACAGAGAGCCTCTGCGACGAAATTGAGCATGGGGTAAGTAAGGGAGGATCTCCTGGATGCAAACGAAGTCCTCACGGGTCCTACCTCTACTTACACTGCACGGGAGTGGCCGGATACCGAAGCGGATCGGGGCGGCCGGAGCTGGGGAAGAAGGCCCCTCGAGGACCCCTTCCTGGCTCGGCTGGTTCCTAGAGGTGGAGATGGAGAATGGGGAAGAACTGGGTGAGGTCAGAAGCACTTGGGGAAGCTCTATTTATAGGCGCCACGAGACGAGCTACGACATTAACTCCGGTGAGCGATTCCGGCGATGCAGGAGCTTGGGCACGCGGTTAGGTGGCTAGGATCGCACCTAATCACTACTCGGGCTCCATTTTTGACCAGAGGGAGGTTGGCCATCGGCTGTGGCAACGCGACGACGACACGGCCATTGCTGCGCACTGCGGCTGCAGAACTCGTGCTCTAAACTGCACGGTGCGTGGCGACGGTCTTTGCGGAGCACAGTGTCGAGGAGGGGCATGCGGCGACAGTAGGAGCAAGGGGCGGTGTCGGGCGGCGCGGAACCGAAGCGGGGAGTTGCTACGGCTGCTGCAGAGCCACTGCCAGGGCTTTGGCCGGCTCTGTCGGTGAGCTATCAACGAGAGGAAGAGGCCAAGCCTCCGACGACACCTCGGAAGGGTCGAGGTACAGGAGCAACGGCTAAATCACTGCTACTGGCAAGATTGACGAAGAGGGGGAAGGTTGCGCCCTGTTTGAAGTTTGGTCTGAATTAAATTCAGACAGCTTTAGTCAGGTGTAGATGAGGTGCTCGACAGAAAGAAAGACTTAGCTAGAAAAAGAATTTGATGTTGAATTTTGGAGGAGAGCACTCTCATTGGAAGAAAATATGCTGCAAAAAAATTCAGAATTTTTGACGGAGTTTAAGGCAGATTTGAATCAAAAATGAGTTTCTAGGGTCAAACTTTAGTCAAACCAAATTTGAAATTTTCAAACTTGAGGACCCAAAGTTTTTGCTCGAATAGGTTGATGATACTAAGGAATACAAACAGCCAAGGTTTTGGGTCAGGATTCCAAAGGAAAAGGAGGTTCCTTTGAAAAATTCTTGGAGCTCAAACTGATTACAGAAATTCCCGTTTTAGAAATAAAAATAATTGGGGTGATCCATCCCTTCTAAATCTTTGGAGAACTTTCAAAAATAAGCTTAGGGATTAGGAGAAGAGTTAAAATATTTAAAAACAGAATGGTGATATATTCTCTTTGAAGAATTAATAAATAAGCTTTTGGATAAATCCAAATCAAAAATAAAAGGAATCCAATTCAAGATTAAAAGAAATATTCTTCAACCATTTCATTCATGAGAAACGGCCAAGAGGATATTTCTGAATTTGTTTGGTGGATAAGAAGCTCAAAAGTTTTCTCTCGTGGATATTAGCAAGGAAACTTCCAAGTTCTTGTCAAGTCAAAAATTCAAATTTCAAGGAAATCAAGGAAAATAAAAGTTGAAAAATCTTGGGTGTTACAACACCTACCCCCTTAAGAAAAATCTCGTCCCCGAGATTTAAGCCATTCCTCAAGAAGCTATGGTTGCTCTTTGTGTAGGTAATCCTCTCTTTCCCATGTGGCCTCATCCTCTGAGTGGTTGCTCCATTGTACTCTGAATAGCTTGGTGACCTTCTGTCGAGTCCTTCTCTCTGATTCCTATAATATGCTTACGGGGTGTTCCTAATAGGATAGGTCCGGTTGCACTTCTATGCTATCATGAGCTACTTGTTTCTCGGGGTTCCTCACACACTTCCTTAGCTGCGAGATGTGGAACACATCATGCACATCTGAGAATTCTGCTAGTAGGTCCAGCTGATAGGCAACTTGTCCTTTGACCAGTGGTCCGATGAAGCGAGCTGCAAGTTTTCCCTTGACCTTGAATCTCTGCAGTCCTCTCATGGGTGATACCTTAAGGTATACATAATCATTGGGGTCGAAATCGACATCCCGGTGTTTTTGATCATAGTAGCTTTTCTGTCGGCTTTGTGTTGCCTTGAGTTTCTCTCTTATGACTTTCGCCTTGTCCTCAGCCTCTTGGAGGAACTGTGGTCCGAAGATGCGGCTATCTCTGGTCTCTGACCAATTTAGAGGGGTACGACATCGTCTTCCGTATAAACCTTCAAAGGTGACATCTCCAGACTTGCTTGATAACTGTTGTTGTCCGAAAACTCGGCGTAGGGCAAACTGTCTTCCCAATTGTTCCCATATGTGAGTACACAAGCTCTAAGCATGTCTTGAAGGATATGGTTTATACGTTCGGTTTATCCTCCCGTCTGAGGGTGATAGGCTATGCTGAATACTAGTTGTGTTCCCAGGTCTTGTTGCAGATAATCCCAAAATCTCGAGGTAAACTGGGTACCTCTATCGGATACGATAGTCTTGGGTACTCCGTGAAGACACACAATGCGGGCAAGGTATAGCCTTGCTAGCTTCTGGGTGGAGTATGTGGTCTTGACTGGTATGAAGTGAGCCACTTTGGTGAGTCTATCAGTAATTACCCATATAGTGTCATGTCTGTGTCGGTACCGGGGTAGTCCAACAATAAAATCCATTCCTACCTCATGCCATTTCCATTCGGGTACCTTCATAGGTTGTAATAGCCCTGCTGGTTTCTGATGTTCTGCCTTGATTCGTTGACATGAGTCACAACGAGCGACGAAGGAAGCAATATCTCTCTTCATTCCGTGCCACCAATATTTTGCATGGACGTCTTTGAACATATTTGTTCCTCCGGGGTGAATAGAATAAGGCACGTTGTGGGCTTCCTCCATGATTTGAGTTTTGAGGTTCTCCTGGTTGGGTACACATAGTCGGTCTCTGTACCACAGAGTTCCTTGCTCATCAATAATGAACTCGGGGGGCCTTCCCGAGGTCCATCTTTTTCTTTAGGCCCTCAATGCTGGGGTGACCTTTCTGAGATTCCTTGATATTCCCGTCCAAGGTGGGTTGTAGTTCAAGTTGTGCCACTTTACCTTCTGGAATGAGGAGCAGGTTTAGCAGAGCCAACTCTTTTGCACGCTCAAGTCTCATCTTTGGCACGTACTTCTTGCCTGAGGCGGGGTTCCGGCTGAGAGCGTCCGATACTACGTTAGCCTTACCCGGGTGGTAATGGATGCCCACATCATAATCCTTAATTAATTCCAACCATCGTCCTTGTCATAGGTTGAAATCCGGCTGTGTGAAAATATACTTGAGGCTCTTATGGTCCGTGTATATTTCACAAGATTACCAAGAAGAAAATGTCTCCATTCCTTGAGAGCACGGATCACAGCAGCCAATCCAAATCGTGAGTAAGGTACATCTCTTCGTTACGTCGGGGTTGTTGTGAAGCATAAGCCACTACCTTCCTTTCTTGCATGAGTACGCATCCGAGGCCTTTTTTGGAGGCATCACAGTATATTTCAAAATCCTTGTTTAAGTCAGGCACAATTAGTACTAGGGTTGTAGTCAACCTTTTCTTCAATTCCTGGAGACTTTTCTCACAAGCTTCAGTCCATTCAAATTTTGTTCTTTCTTGAGTAACTGGGTCATAGGTCGCGCAATAGTAGAAAAGTTTTGAATGAACCTCCGGTAATATCCTGCTAATCTGAGGAAACTCCGGATGTCTGTCACATTAGCTGGTTGCGGCCATTCTCTTACGGCCTTGACCTTTTCTGGGTCCACGGCTATGCCTTCTTGAGTCATCATGTGTCCCAAAAATCCGACCTGTTTAAGCCAAAATTCGCACTTGCTAAATTTCGTGTATAATTGATGTTTGCGGAGTTCTCCCAACACAATTCTTAGGTGTTCCGCATGCTCTTTGGGATTTTTGGAGTAGACAAGTATGTCATCGATGAAGACTACGACAAACTTATCCATCTATTTCATGAATACTTTGTTCATCACATGCACGAAGTAAGCTGGTGCGTTTGTTAGCCCGAAAGGCATTACTGTAAACTTGTACAGTCCGTATCTTGAGGTAAAGGTTGTCTTTGGAATGTCTTCTGGGCGGATCTTGAGTTGATGATATCCTGACCTCAAGTCGATCTTTGAAAATACCTTAGCCTGAGCTAATTGATCGAATAAATCATTTATTCTGGGTAGTGGGTACTTGTTTTTGATAGTAGCCAAGTTGAGTGCTCGATAATCAATGCATAGCCTTAGAGTTCCATCTCTCTTCTTAGCAAACAGTACTCGTGATCCCCAAGGTGAAGAGCTAGGTCTGATGTATCCCTTGTCGAATTGCTCCTTTATATGTTTCTTGAGCTCGACTAACTCAGTTGGTGCCATGCGGTACGGCTTCTTATATATTGGGGTTGTACCGGGTGCAAGCTCGATGACAAATTCTATCTCTCGGTCTGGCGGCATACCTGGTAGCTCATCAAGAAATACATCTGGGAATTCACATACTACTCGAACATCTTTCAATTCACTGGCTTCTATTTGGTTTAACCTTGCTTTGCTTGATTTTTTCCTTCGTAGGGCTACAACAGTTACCTTTTCACCTTGGTGATGAGTGATGGTGACCATCCGGTTAAAGCAATCAATGAATCCCTTGTTTGTGCTTAACCAGTCCATTCCCAAGATAATATCCACTGTGTTGCTTTCGATAACAATAAGATTTGCCCAAAACACCAAATCTTTGATTCCAATTGTAACATTCTTGCAATATTCTTGAGTAGTCTAATGTACTCCCGGGGACTTAATAGTCATTAAGTTTTCCAAGGGGAGGGTTGAAAAATTGTGTTTCGAAACAAATCTTTTCGAAATGAACGAGTGGGAAGCTCCAGAATCAAACAAAACCAGGGCAGGAATTTTGCTGACAGGGAACTTACCGAGTACAATATCAGGTGCGTTCATGGCATCTTCCTTGGCGACAAGATTCACGTGACCCTTCCGGTGATTGTTATTGGGGTTGAAATTGTTGCGCTTTGGCGCTGAGTCAAAGTTGGAGGTGTTGGTCTTGCCTGCACCATTTCCGGCCTTTGGGCATTGTCGAGTGTAGTGTCCTGTTTCTCCACATGCAAAACAAGTGATCCTAGCACGGGGAGTAAAAATATGTGTTCCTCACGTAAGAGTTGTTGTTGAATCTAGTGGTTGGTGTTGAGGTACACGGAGCTTGGGTCTTTGAGTTTCTGTTTTGTGCCCGGTGTTGCATACTGGGGTAGAGTTATTACGGTGGCGTTTGCAGATGTCATCCAGGCTGCGACATTCAGCTTCCAGCATAATGGCTTTATCTACGAGTGTCTTCAAATCTGGGAACGTGTGGACAACCAGTTGGCACATTAATGATGGAGCAAGCCCATCCAAGAACTTCTCCATCCTTCTTTCCTCAGTCTTGTAGTCTTCGCTTGCGTATCAGGACAGTTGATTGTAGTGATCCAGGTACTCCATCACGCTAGAACTCCGTTGCTTCGGGTCTTCAAATTCTTTCTTCTTTATTTTCATAACACTGTTGGGTATGTGTGCTCCACGGAAACTTTCTTTAAATTCAGCCCATGTGATGTTGTTCTCATCTGGATGCATGCAGAGGATGTTTTCCCACCACGAGGTTGTGGCTCCAGTTAAATAGAAGGGAGCGTACATTACTTGCTCATGATCTGAACATTGTGCAATTGTCATCTTTCTCTCAATGTCACATAGCCAATCGTCCGCTTGCATTGGTTTGTCTAGATGTGAAAATGTTGGCGGACATGTCTTTTGTAGCTCAGCCAGTCGGGAGTGTTGTGGATGTGGACCACGCTGATTTCCCATGTTCATTAGTTGATTCATCATTTCATGATGGTGTTGTTGGCTCTGCTCATATAAACGACAGACTTCTGAGAGTGCTGGGATGCTTTCATGTTGGCTAGACTGGCCTTGAGTGAAGTTGTTCCCTGTCTTAGTGGATTGATTTTCTCCATTGTCCCTTGGCATGGAGCGTGTCCAGGGTCGGCTCATTTTCTCAAAGCTGGGTTAATGTTGCAAAAACCAATAAGAAAATGAAACTCGAATGAAAGGAATTCGGAAACATTTTCCAAGGAAACACTACAAGATTTTTCATAACATAATCGTCATGTTTGGAGAAAAACCGCGGTACATCTTACATCGATCAAAATTATACATACCATTCAGGTCGTACTCTAGTATGCCTGACTTGTTATTTAAGCTAGTGCACTTCTCGTGTCCTACATGACGCAACACACTACTTCCCTTCGATCTAGGAGCACAACATCATCCATATCATACATATCATACAGGCATACTAGCGATCTGCTTCACCATCTCTAGGCGGATTCGGAAAGAACCTGGATCGACTGACCCAGAGAAAGTCCTAGATGAGGAGTTGGGGAGTTCAGTTCCTCCTCTATTGGCTCTAAGCGGACTGTGTGAGACGACGAAGCATGCACATGACTGACACGCACAGAGCTCTAATGGGGGCAGGAGCAATAACTTGGTTAAACTCCTCAATGGTAGGCAGCTGGTGGCGGAGCTGTGCTGGTGGAGTGCATGAGGCAGAAGAAGACGGACATGACCTAGGCGGTGCTGGACGAAGGAGCTCAGTCCTGTGGTGAGGACGAGTATGGTGCTCCATGCGAGAAGCCACCAAGTCATCCACTAAGCCATCAAAAGCTGACTCGAGGGCTTGGACATACTACACGAGCTTCCCAAGAGCATCATCTTCCTCTCCTCTGGGGCATGCAAAGGCATAGTGGCTGGTGTACGGCACATGGCATGGCAGATAAGTCTTCATTGCTGGAAGGGTGTCCCGGAGACGAGAAATCGCCTCCCTGGTTGTCATCTGAATAGATTGCCTCTCCGTAGGCATGGCTCTCCCAATGAAACGAAGGCGACGATACTCTTGTCGACCACCAATAAAATGCACCGACGCCTGATGCATAGTCAGGGAGTCGCTGATCTTGTGGCGGTAAAACGTGTACTCGGTGCGGACCGTCTGTACAATCGCGATCTTCACGATGACTGAAAGAAGTCGCGAAAATCATGTTGGCTCGTTGGCACCTGCGATGGGCAACCATTGCCAGCCATCTACAAAACAAAAAGTTCATATAGTCAAAACATAAATATATGTTGACTAACAGAAAATTGCTAACACAAGCAAGGAATAAAACGACTAAACCGGTGAGCGATCGTACCTAGGGGTTTACTACAGTCAGCCTGGCTCTAGTACCAAGTTTGTCACGACCGTTTTCCAAATAAAAGATTTAGTTGGAAATCAGCCATTCGCGTCCACAATGAAGAAAGTATGTCCCACTGACAGACTCAACTTGATGCAGAAAACCAGTAGTACTCAATATAATACAAGTAGAGCGAGGGTCACTCTACAAATTATTACAACACATCCAAGTGTTAGGATAGATGGAAATGTTACAGTGGTCTTAGGGTGACTCTACTGCTCGTGAAAATAAAGGGGCACGTCACATCAGAGTAATGTGACATGACGAGTACTACTACTCGTTAAGCCTCAGAGTGAAGCTCAACAATTTATTCGAGGTGGCGGAAGCGGTGGAATAAAACAGCGACGGACTCCAGGATCGCAAGACTAACTCGGACTCCTCTAGACATCGGACTCGCTATCGAACTCCTCATCCATGAGGTCTTCTTCATCCATATCTGGCCACAGCAACAAGCCAGTGAGTACTCCGAAAAGTACTCGCAAACAGTTTGCAAAAATGATGAAATGCATGCAGTAGATTTTATTATGCATGGTTAGGATCAAGTTATAATCACAATATAAGTGCAGAAAGTAAATAAGTTAGAGGACAAATCAAGCGGTAGTCCTCCCAAGATATCCGTAACGAAAAGAAATAAAATAAACCATCATCGGGCGTCTGAGCGACACCACACACAGGGCATAACATAAATGAAATAAATAATAAGCCTCGAACGGGCGTCTCTGCGACACCTTAGTAAGGGAATGGATAAAAATAAAATAACGTGCCGCAGTCGGGCGTCTCAGCGACACCACATAAAGGGCTTATAAGAATAATAAAACAATGCCACAGTCGGGCATCTCAGCGACACCACATAAAGGGCTTATAAGAATAATAAAATCAGTGCCACAGTCGGGCGTCTCAGCGACACCACATAAAGGTCTTATAAGAATAATAAAAATAGTGCCACAGTCGGGCGTCTCAGCGACACCACATAAAGGGCTTAGATAAAATATTGAATATCCAGGAGGTAGAACCGTCCCAAGGATATCCAACAAAGAGAATCATAAGGGTTAGTCCAGAGTAATAATACACGATATGATAATGTCATGCATCATCATATGGTTCAATATCACGTATACTCCAAAGACCGACTTTAGAACGGACACTTGACTCGTCAAACACCGTACTTGACCGGGGACTCGGCTACTCGAATAGTTTTGACTCTGCAGAGGGTGTACTCTTTACCCATAGCCCACGGTTTTCAATAGTCAATATGACTAATTACGCGTAGGGTATTTTAGAAGTGGACACTCAGAATCATTACACATCCACTTTACCTCCGCGAATCCCGGATTCACCCAGACTACGCTGCCAAGGTAAAACCATAAGACGGGGAGGCTCCGACCTTGACTAGCATGGGATCAACAATATTTATATCACGCGCGTAAGGGGAGTGCCCTCCCTTCCGGTGCCAGACCGAAAACACCCATGCCCCCTGACCGGATGACTGGATTTATTCCAGGGCCATGGATACCTTCATACCGGCCCCTCTACTTGGTGTGTGACTGATAATAGGTCTACAACTGACTATACCGAACCCATTATCCAGGGAACTGTGGTAGCACGATAAGAAGTATGACATGGGCAAGACTCGATCTAGGTCGATACTGGAGTTTACCAAATTTATATCAGCACCTTTGTGCTCAAGCCATGACAAGGTCATAACCTATCACGTTCCGCGTGACTAGGCCATTCCACAACCTTTTCATAACTACCACTTGCCATCATCATATTTTTATTATGGTTGAGTATGTATAGCGGGTATGAAATATGCAAGCTGGTGAATAATAAATATGAGCTAAGTTAGCAAATAGCACACCAAAAGTAAGAAACATGCTTGCCTAGTTCCACGTAGTCGGGATCAAGCTCGGTGGAATTGGTGTCCGGTATTTCGGTGTTGGAATATACGGTATAGATCGAACAAGGGTATAAGTGGTACTACCTAGCTACTGGTCTTAAAATATTTTAGAAAACTCTTAAAATAAGCAAGGCATTACCAGGAACAATTTGCAAATGAATCACTAAAAAATAAGTTATGGATCAAAAGTTAGAGCCAAAACATTATCACGGACTATTTTGTAATTAGTTTTAATAGAAACACGGGCTATACTAAGATTTAGTCAAAACGCCCGAAGGGAAAGATGTTTCCCCGAAAGGAAAACGGCAATTGGCCGAATACGTTTCCAAGGAAACGCTTCGGAGGGAGAGGGAGACACTGACAGAGGGGGTCCCCTTGTCAGTTTCGAATGCTCCACGGCGCCAGAGGCTTCCGGCGATCACCGGCGACGCTAGGAGGGAGAGGAGAGCTAGCGGGGGGTGCGGGTGCACTCACCGTTGACTCGCCTGACTCATGGAGAGGGATAGGACTGCGGGGGAGGCCTCACGTCGACGGCAGCATATCTCCGGTGGCAGCAACTCTAGTGACACAAGGAGATCGACGACAGTGAGCCTCTGCGATAAAATTGAACACGAGGTAAGCAAGGGAGGAGCTCCTGGATGCAAATGAAGGCCTCAGGGGTCCTACTTTTACCTACACTGCACGGGAGTGGCCGGATCCCGAAGCGGATCGGGGCGGCCGGAGCTGGGGAAGAAGGCCCCTCGAGGACCCCTTCCTGGATCGGCTGGTTCCTAGAGGTGGAGATGGAGAATGGGGAAGAGCTGGGTGAGGTCAGAAGCATTGGGGCAACTTTTTTATATGTAACACGAGACGAGCTACGACATTAACTCCGGCGAGTGATTCCGGCGATGCAGGAGCTTGGGCAGGCGGTTAGGTGGCTAGGATCGCACCTAATCACTACTCGGGATCCATTTTTGACCAGAGGGAGGTTGGTCATCGACCATGGCAACGAGGCGATGATGCGTCCATTGGTGCGCACTATGGCTGCAGAACTCGTGCTCTGAGTTCCACGGTGTGTGGCGATGGCCTTTGCGGAGCACGGGGTCGACGAGGGGCACGCGGCGGCAGGAGGAGTAAGGGCGGTGCCGGGCAGCACGGAACCGAAGCGGGGAGCTGTTGCGGCTGCCGCAGAGCTGCTGCCAGGGCTTTGGCCAGCTCTGTCGGTAAGCTACCGACGAGAGGAAGAGGCCAATCCTCGAGCGACATTGCAGATAGGGTCGAGGTACACGAGCAACGGCTAAATCACTGCTACTGGCGAGATTGACAAAGAGAGAGAAGGTTGCGCCCTGTCTGAAGTTTGGTATGAATTAAATTCAGACAGCTTCAGTCGGATGTAGATGAGGTCCTCGACACAAAGAAATCCTTAGCTAGAAAATGAATTTGATGCTGAATTTTGGAGGGGAGAACTCTCATTGGAAGAAAATATGCTGCAAAAAATTTCAGAATTTTTGGTGGAGTTTAAGGCACGTTTGAATAAAAAATGAGTTTCTGGGGTCAAACTTCAGTCAAACCAAATTTGAAATTTTCAAACTTGAGGACCCAAAGTTTTTGCTGGAATAGGTTGAGAATACTAAGGACTACAAATAACCAAGGTTTGGGGTCAAGATTCCAAAGGAAAAAGGAGGTTCCTTTGAAAAATTCTTGGAGCTCAAACTGATTACAGAAATTCCCATTTTAGAAATAAAAATAATTGGGGTGATCCATCCCTTCTAAATCTTTGGAAAACTTTCAAAAATAAGCTTAGGAATTAGGAGAAGAGTTAAAATATTTAAAAACAGAATGGTGATTAATTCTCTTTGAAGAATTAATAAATAAGCTTGTGGAGAAATCCAAATCAAAAATAAAAGGAATCCAATTCAAGAGTAAAAGAAATATTCTTCAACCATTTCATTCATGAGAAAGGGACAAGAGGATATTTCTAAATTTGATTGGTGGAGAAGAAGCTCAAATGTTTTCTCTCATGGAGATTAGAAAGAAAACTTCCAAGTGCTTGTCAAGTCAAAATTTCAAATTTCAAGGAAATCAAGGAAAATAAAAGTTGAAAAATCTTGGGTGTTACAACACCTACCCCCTTAAGAAAAATCTCGTCCCCGGGATTTAAGCCATTCCTCAAGAAGTTGTGGTTGCTCTTTCTGTAGGTAATCCTCTCTTTCCCATGTGGCCTCATCCTCTCAATGGTTGTTCCAAATAGCTTGGTGACCTTCTGTCGAGTCCTTCTCTCTGATTCCTCTAATATCCTTATGGGGTGTTCCTCATAGGATAGGTCCGGTTGCACTTCTATGCTATCATGAGCTACTTGTTGCTCGGAGTTCCTCACCCACTTCCTTAGCTGGGAGATGTGGAACACATCATGCACATCTGAGAATTCTGCTGGTAGGTCCAGCTGATAGGCAACTTGTCCTTTGCAAGCAATAATGCGGAATGGTTCGATGAAGCGAGGTGCAAGTTTGCCCTTGACCTTGAATCTCTGCAGTCCTCTCATGGGTGATACCTTAAGGTATACATAAAAAGTGTAGTGTAGTTGTACATGTATTGTTGGGACGATTAGTGGATCTTAAATGTAATCTATTTTCTAAAACACACACGCAACCTGCCTTGGTACACCACTTCTTAATCAAGTGGTTACTTAGCTCAACATCTCCCTCGAGCATTAGTGGCACACGATGGGGTTTTCGTAAAGTCTTTGGTAAACAAATTTGTTTTCCATCTCAATGCATATTCCCGTCCCACTTGCGTAGCAACAACTTATCATCCTATCTAATTCCCACCCACATAACTCTCAAAGGAAGGTAAAGTCATGCACAATGCAACTATGAATGAGAAGTTCATCGAAGACCAACCTAGCAAGGTTGTCACCACATCATCATGCATTTCAATGAAATAAAATAAAGTGCTACAATGACATGCATAAAAAGATTTCATCAACTTGGTTAAAGGCTGCTTGCTTGGCTCAGCAAAGTATTATATTCTTCTGGTCCTTCACCAAGCACTTCTTCTACTTCGTCTCTTGACGTTGAAAGCAATCATAATAAGCAAAACAACAAGGAGGAATAAAAAGTGTGCTAAAAATAGGAATTTTATTTTTCTTGGACAGATCTGGTTATAAGAAAAATAACCAAAGAGGTTCTATTGGATTTGTATCAATAAGGATTTTTGAATAGCTCAATAAGGTGGAGATGGAGGGAATAATGACTCTATAGGAAGTTTACAAAATAAATTTTACGAAAATTAGTGGAGGCACTCATTAAATAGGGCATGATTTTAGAAACATTTAGAAATTGGTTCCATTGGATTCAGAGTTGGGATGAATTTCCTATGAGTTTTCTAATTTGGAATAAATGGGGAAAGAGACAATTTAATAGAGTTGTGATTTTCATATGAATAGTACATAACGATGTGGTGGTAAAAATATGGAAGTTGTGCCAAATAATAGGTGGGATTTTTAGAAGATTATAGGAATTGTAATCAAAGCATTTGGAGTTATATTTTATTCTGTGGAATTTATCTAAGAAATTGAAAAACAAAAAAACAAAAATAGCCAAGAATGGATGGGTGAGAGAAGACCCTAGTTGGGCCAACCCGAAGGCAAAATGGCACAGGTGAATCGGGCGCGTGTGTCGGCTCTGGTTTAAACCCGACTGGATGACCCTGGCGGCCACAGATAGAGTGTGTGTGTGTGTGTGTGAGAGAGAGAGAGAGATAAAGAGAGAGTATAACAGGCGAGGCTCTCCTATCATCTCCCACCTCGTGACCATGAGGGTTGGGAGCTCACGAGAAAATCTACAGTTGGCCGGTCGAGGCGGGGTAGGTATCGGAGTGCCTAGCGCACTGCTGTCATTCGAACAAAGGTGGACAATGTTTCGGGGTGCAGCCACTCACCTAGGAGGAGCAACCATGGAGGATGGGCACCGGTTGGAGCTTTCTTTGGTTGATTCTGACTGCAAGACACACAAGAGAGAGGAGGGATTGAATCAGGGAGTCCCTGAGGTTTCAGGTCGAGTGAGAGAAGGGGTGAATGAGGCTTATATTGCGCGAACTTTGGCGAACCGAGGCGGTGTAGCTCCGGCCCGGTCCGAGCACGGGGGATCTAGGAGCTTGATCGGGTGGTTCAAACAATTGATTGGCGGTAGGAGAGGGCGGGGGAAGCAAAGAGAGGAGCTTGGGAAGGATTCTTATAGCCGGGGTGCGAATCCACCATGGACGACGTCCACGGCCATGTCACGAGGGGTACCTCAGGCATGTCTACATGCTTTGTGGGCATGATCGAGGTAAGGGGGAAGAGGGGAAGCGAAGGGAGCTCAAGGGTGGTTCCCGAGCTCGGTATGCGAGTGGCAAAACCGGGCGGTGCTCGGGCATGCGCTGATAGTGCGAGGGGGGAGAGAGGAAGGGGGCCACCTCGTGGCACCTTGCGGTCATCGGGGAATCTCCTAGCATGCTCAACTAGACCGAGGTGGTCGAGGCACCGGTTAGGGTGCAGGTACAGTGTTAGAGTGCACTATAGCGCTCTCTGGAGTGTGCCTTTTTCATGCCAGACATAGTTTATGCACTGAGGGCGTGGCCAAGAGTGTCTACTAGTGCCGCGAAGGGTTCCTAGATGTCGTGGAATGCTTAGGAGCTAAGGGAGAAGTGGAGGTAAAAGAATGGATGAGGGAGTTGCTGCCATGGTATCCAGAGCAAGAAAAGAGAGTGTTTTACCCGCTCAATCATGGAAGTGTCGTAGTGAGGGAGTTATTAGAGGTAGAATATGGTTATGAGAGACTGCAGTAAAAATTAAAGATCAAGGAGGTGCTCCAACGATTGGTTAAAAACATATAACAAGAAGTGTTTGTGATGGATTTGAGCTAGATAGGTTGATCTCCTTTACATGAGATTCAACTGGAATGACAACTAGGATCAAATGGATATGCCCATAAATTTGTAGCTCATTGTAGAAGTGTCAAATGCAAAACTTTCAAACCCTAGATATCAACACAAACAGATTTAGATAGATCTATCTAAGCTAAATTGTTCTCCTTGATGCACCACTTGGTGGAGATGCATCATTATGGGATTAGAACATGTCCACATAGTTTGAGATCAAATGTTGACAATTATCAATGTAATGTTGATCAAATTTGAATCTGGACAGAGAGGTTTTGGAGCACTTTTGTGAACCAAAATAATTTAAATTGGGATGAAACTTGGCAAGATCATCACATGAGGCATATGTGACTTCTAGAATTTTCCTGGATTTATTTGACAATATTTCTTATAGACATATTTTAGATACTTGAAATATCTAGAGAGGCTTTTGGAGGATTTTATCCCATATTTTCAACATGGCCATGTGTTGAAACTCATATATATGGAAAATATATGTCCAACGAGTTTTCCTAAATTGTCTCAAATATTTTTGAAACATTAAAATAACTTTCCCATATAAAATACTATTTATAGCCTCAGAAAAAAGGCATTTAAGTACAATACAAAAATAACTTTAAAATGATATTTTTGTGATTTTTTGAAGTTTATACATAATAGGTTCCAAACAAAAATATTTGGGGCAAAACATTTACCCTAAGTTGAGTACTTGTAGTTCAAACCTATATTCAAGGGGGTCTGAAAATATAAATTAAATAAATGCTTTTTGGCCAAAACAATCTGTATAAAAATAGTTTCATAAATTGTACACATGGAATTATCATTTGGCAAATATTTGGATCAAGGAGATGAGTTTTGAGAGTGGGAGGACTTCTATAAATTAAGGCACAAATAAGCAACCAAGCAAATAACAATCAAGTCAAGCATATCAAGCACACAAAAAGATTTTGTTGGTCCAAATTTTCAAGCTTTATTAACTTAGTAATGTGAGTCAAAACCCACGGTGTGACACACCTACCCCTTACAAGAATCTCGTCACCGAGATTCCTAGGCTTGGCAATGAAGAGATATAGAAATCTGGGTCTAAGGTAGTCTTCATGTTGCCATGTTGCTTCTCCTTTGATGTAGTTCCTCCACAGGATCTTGAAGTGCTTGACCATATGACTTTGAGTGCAATGATCGGGTTCATTCAAGATGCAAACTGAGCTTTTCCAATAAGTTAGGTCCAACCAAAGGTTAATAGCTTGATGGACGAGGTTCGAGTAAGGTTCTGGCTTGTCTGTGTATTCCAAAGTCGTAATACATCTAAAATTATCGAGTTTAAGTGTTGGCCCTGGGGTTACCAATGTTAGTTATTTCATCCAAATGTTTCGTGCTAGACTAGAAGGGTCAAGTCTTGGTGTAGCTTTCCGTTGAGTGGAATCATTGGCTTCCCTCGAGCAGATAATCCTCTGATGCATGTGGTCTTCAAGTGTAAGGGCGTTAAGGTTTGTTAGTGTAGGATTCTCGTTGAGATATTTTTCTTGACTAAGTTGTCCAGGTATGTCCTCCAGTCATCCTTCGTCATTTGCCTTCATAGTTACGTACGCTCGCCCTTAGCATGTCTTCGAGCGTTCAGTTAACTCGCCTCTCATATCCACTTGTGGTGAAGCTTTGGGTTGAGCCTGGTCCCTAAGGCTTGCCTTAGATATTTGGTAGCAGTATGGGTCCTTCCATGTGATAAGGTCCTTGAGGGGTTCCAAATACGCTGACTATCTAGAAGTATAGAACAGCCATCTAGTCCCCAAGGTTTTAGGCTTGGACAAGTAGGGGAACTACCTTTGGCATCTTGTCCATCATAACTCAAGTTGTGTCACGTCATTGATTGGACTGGAAAAAGGATAGTGATGAAGTCATGATAATTGTCCCACTCCATTCTAGGCTTTGGAGATAGTAGGGAAGTCATGCTCATCTTACTCTATCCACGTGGTGGAGTGAGGTTGATATCAACTCATCAGTTCGTTCCTGGTCAAGAACTGAAAAGTGACCTTTAGAACAAGAAACTCTTTAATTTAAATTGATATCCAAGGGTTTTGTGTTGCTTAAACATCGATGTTGCTTTACATAGTCTAGCTCAGGTAGCTGGCAATCGAGTGGTGGCTTACTTCTCATGCTTCTTCATCTTCGTTGTGGTTTCCCAAATTGTTAATGGTTCTTGATCTTGTTTGGTGTAAGAATGTCTTCTACTGTAGGGAGAGCGTTCTAAGGAGCCCAACTTTCTCAAGGTAAACTTTAGACTTGTGAAACTTGGCAATCGGTGCTTCTCGGGCTTGGCCAAAGTAGGACTAGGGTGCTCCTTACTCTCCTTGGATAAACAAGTATGTCATCCCTAAGGACAACAACGTATTTCTCCAAGTACCACATAAACACATTGCTCATGGCACATATGAGAGGAGCGGTATTCGATTAGGGTGCCCAGGGTTTTGTGGTCCTGTGAAATCTAGTTCTTCATGTCCACCTTCTTATGGACAGGATTGGTGGTGGCCGAGGTGGAGTATTGGCCATAGTCTTTTGACTTAGAGCCAAAGCCTATGGTAATAATCTGACCATGCTATGGCTCGGTAAATCTTCGGGATTTCAAGGACCTTAGAATGGGAGTGAACGTATATTACCTTATCCTTGAGCACAATTCTTTGGATATCAATAGTCCGACCTATTTCTCCAAACAAAAATCACCTGACACCAGCAAAAGTATTGCCTCAAATAAGTCATCTCCAAACGTCACTCATGTTATTCATATCTTCATGATTATTGAGAGAAGGACTAAACAAAAACATGTATGTCATTTATAACCAACTCACATGTATCGCTATGTAAACATCCTCCGGTGGAGCATTCAAGCCATGAAGCTTGAATAAAACACTACCAATTCGAGTGCTTCGCCAATCTCCCCAAGGTCCTAGGTATTGCATATTTCTCCTAAGGAAACATGTATCATACCAATCCAAGATCTTGTTTCCTTCGTATGAATTCAATTCTAGTGTCAGTGTACTAAGAAATGGGGTCCTTAGTACCCCAGACTTAGGCACACGCAATCGCGGCCCCCAGGTCGGCAACCCCTTGTCGGGCTCATACCGAGCCCCAAGGAAAGTCAAGACCAAGACCAAGGCGGGGCAGCAAGACTCTCACCAGTTTGTAAAACCGTCCACCCGCGGCGCATGGGAATATCCCAGCCTACCAAGATGTCGCTCCATCTCACTACGGGACTGATTGCATACAACACCTGAGGCACATGGCCACAACAGTCGGTGTGTGGCAGCCTTAATGACACCTGTCCCCTGACGTGGCAGGAGAATAGGAGGTAGTTGGGTGGACGACACAAAAGGAGAGGCAATCCTTGCCGAGGAATTTCGCCAGCATGCCACCTCACGCCGCGTTGAATGCGCCTGTCCCAGTCTACTGCAGTTAGGAATTTCCCACTACCTATACTAACATGCACTCCCCGTCACTACAGTACACACAGTTAAAATATCGTTATATCCCCTATGGTAACCCCTTGTCCTACAAAAGGAGGCCCATGGCTACTGTAGGAGATATAATCCCGCGGTATAACCCGCCATGCTGGGACGGGTCAAACCATAGAGATGACAAGAAAATGGACCAAAAGACTTACCAGTAAGCCTCCTGGCGGCCCAACACCAGAAGACGGTGACTCTTGGCCCACAAGGCAGGAGACGCCAGAAACTTTCCTAATTTGGGAGGCAATATGAAGTAGATTTGAAGTAGGTCACGGGAGTTTATTTGACCCACACTCTATTGTAAACTCGAGCCTCTACCTATATATAAAGGATAGCCCTCGAGCCAGAAAGATAAAGCAAGAAACTATCGAGAGCTATGTTAGCAATTATGCATCCTTGTAATCAAGATCCCCATCAATATAGACACAAAGCAGGACATAGGATTTTACCTCCATCGGAGGGGCCGAACCTGGGTAAATCTGCCTCCTCCTCCCGATTAACCTCTTCGAGTCGCCACACCGCAACGATGGCCGCACCACTAAATCCATTCATGAAGACATCTGCCGTGACAAAAGCACGATAGTTGGCGCCCACCGTGGGGCTATCACAAGGTGTAATCAAGTCCTCGGAGGGAACACACCCAAGGTTCGGGAGGTATGTGGCTGCTATGATGATCAAGAATCGCTATAGAAATCACAACAACAACAATCCAAGGTGGGACTTTGAGGTCGACTTATTCAAGTCTAGCCAACATGTCCCGTTCGGCCAGATCTATGCGACGGTGCCCGAGTCGGACATCTAAACCACCATCGTCAAGCCAGCTCGGTGCACCCAAAATGATCGATGTCAAGCCGGTCGTCGACACGTATTCGTCAGATTCACCCAGGGGCCCAGCCTTCCAGATGAACCGGTGGGCAGCGAGGATATCCTCAACAACCATGATGTCAACCCATCCATAGGAGACACTAGATCCATCTTTCCTTTCAGTGATGGACGTGGGGACCTTCAGATGAACTGCCTCGTCAAGTCACGTTCTACATGGCTCGAGTCGCGCCGGCTCAGGGTCCATCTGCAGAAGGAGCCACCAACGGCGCTAGCGGGTTGGGAAAAATGCCGACACGGGCCATGAGTGATCTAGTGGTTGAGATGGCCAAACTGTTTGAGGGCACTGTCATTGTGGAAAACCACGAGGAGCGTAGCGTGCAACTAGAAAAACTTCGCACGGAGATACTCAAGGTCCAGGAGGAGATTGACACCGAGAACACCAAGATGGCAGAGTTGCAGGCTCGAATCCAAGATGCGTCAGATCGTTTAAGGATGGACGTCTGACGGCTAGGGCTTCGACAGAACGCTCATGAGGTAGTTCAACATAGGAGACACTTGTCCTGGTTGCTGCAAAACCTAATGTTGTCTTGTTTGTTTGCTAGTCCACACAAGCCAGGAGTTGCAAAAAATCTGTCGCATGGGCAGGTAGAGACGGCTCAGCCACCACCAGCTCAGCCCCCTCCGGCTCAGGAATTGCCACAAGATTTTCACACACCACAGGGCCACTTTTCCAACCCCGTTCACAATATGTTGGCCACAACGCATAACTTGGAGGCGCTCCCTATTCATGAAAACACCCCAATTGATATTGAATCTAGGAACGCCATTGAGATGTTGAAGGCGCCGGTGGACCAACAAGCGCAGTTCTCATATAGTCGATATTGGATGCACTCCACACCTTATATCAGCCATCATGGGGAGCTGTCGTCTGTTTCTAGCAAAGGGTCGCGACAACAGCCCCGGATTTCCCCAACCCGGCCAGAATTACAGAATTCCCAAGACCTAGTTGATGCAGCAAGAGCTGCCCGGCAGGCCGTGGCGGAAGCAGCGGCGAGGCAGGCGGCTGAACCACAAGTGGCAGAACCCGAGTCACCAACACAAGGAGCTAGAAATAGCACCAGAATGATCAGCATTCCTTGTCTAACTCTCGCTCTTCGGAGCGATCCTATGCCTAAGAACTTCAAAGGGACTCGCAAGGTGCCAAACTATACAACAGATCTCGAACCGGTAGCATGGATAGAAAGTGATGAGCTGGCCAAGGACATGCTCGACGTCAGTGATGCAGTGTGCACAAAGTATTTAATGGTGATGCTTGAAGGGTCAGCTCGGACCTGGCTGAAGAATCTTCCTCCCAATTCCATTAATACTTGGGCTGAGCGGAAGGAACATTTTATCAAGAATTTCCAAGGAACATGTAAACGCCCGATGACAATCAGTGGATCTTCAACACTGCGTCTAGAGCACGGGCGAGTCAGCCCATCGTTGGACTCGTCAGGTTGCAAAAATAATCCTCTCATTGGACAACATTACTGCTTCCCAAACCGTCCTAATATTAGAGAAAAAATTCACATCCAACCATTGGTTCTCAAGCTTGGTCGCCTAAAGCGGAAGACTCAAGACATGGCCAAGTTGATGGATGTCTTGACAAGGTATGTTGAATCATATGGCATGAAGGATCCCGGCTCATACGAGGAGATATTCGGTAAAAACAAGAAGACTGAAGGTGGAAAGGGAAACCAGCAAGGCGGAAACAAGGGAGGCCAGAATAACAAATCGAAAGAGACTAATGGCGAGTCAGAGTTTGTGGCTAATAACAATACTGGTTTCAAGAGTCAACGTCACTCTGGGGACCTTACAATGGGAATAAGCCACTCAATTATGAGGAAACACTCAAGGCGCCCTACCCAAAGCGCAGTACCCAGGAAAAGTCGTTTACTCACTCATGGGAGAATTGCTACATCATGCAGGAATTCCGGAATCAAGCGTTCCAGAGCCAACAGTGGGCTAATGGGGGACATCTGGGTCAATATGTGCAACTCGGCTCGTAAGGCGGCTCGTCTCGTGCTTTCCTAGGACCAGGGTTTAACGAACCACGCGGCTCGAGATCAGATTATAAGCGTCAAGGAAACTTTGGTAATGGGTAGCATTTCGATCAAGGCAAGCAGCAACATAGCAATCAATCTGGATTTCAGAGCAATCCTAAGAAACTGAATAATGGTCAATACCACATTTTCACCACCAACTGTTGCAAAGAGGACAGAAAGCGTAAGAAGAAATCCATCAATATGATTGAGTAAGCGGTCCCAAGATACCTCAAGTGGTGTGAACAACCAATTATCTGGAGCTGAGAGGATCACACTCCCCGGGTTGATAACGTGGGAGATCTAGCTTTGGTGGTAGCACCTCAGGTTGTTGGTTATACTCTCCCAAAAATCCTCATGGATGGAGGGTGTAGCATCAACTTCTTATACTACAACACTTTCCGATGGATGAACTTGCACGAGAATAGTATGCAAACTTCTTCCATAGTTTTTCATGGCATTGTTCCTGGAAAGTCAGCATATCCGGTGGGGCGTATTAAGCTCAACATTGCTTTTGGGGATGAGCATAATTCCCGGTGTGAACCTTAATGTTTGAGGTACTGAAGATAACAAGCCCTTATCATGCTCTCTTCGGAAGGCCGGCTTATGCTCGTTTCATGGCTTGCCCTTGTTACATCTATGTCAAACTCAAGATGTCGGGTCCAAAAGGCACCATAACAGTAGGAGGCGGCAGAAAGATAGCCCAAGTACGTGAGGAAGGAGACGTGGCTTATGTTGAGTCGGCGTGCGCTGCCGAACAATTAAAACCGCTCATAGACGATGCTAGTAAAGACCCTCCCCAAAGTAAGCCACCAGTTGAGTAAGTCAACCTGGACAATTTTTGACCCTATCATATTAGAGACACCGGCTCATTATCTCCGTATCGACCCCCAAAATTATGTATATACTTATATGATATTTTGAATATAATAATTCTCATATTTTAGCCATAAATTGAGCTTGATTCATTATTATTTAATATGTTATTTGGGGGCTTATAGCTCTAAACAAATCATTATATTTATCAAATTATGATCAAAGGAATCAAGTCGGCTTATCTGGTCTCCACATTGTTTGGCAGTAATAGCATTGTCTTCTGCAATTCTATATCGGCTTTTCCATGATAATAGGTCACTTGGGGGCTTCCAACTCATCAAGTTTAGCTTTCTCACCCTCTTGATCCGGCAAAGACACAACAAAATGGTTAAACCTGCTTTTATGTTTGATGTGACTCCGATCAGGTGAGTCCATGTACTCTTGACTATTCATTCCATTGTGGACCCTGAATCAATAAGGTTAAAACGTTGGTTCGTCACGTGCGAGCGAGGATACTAAAGATGAGTATAAACCATGGGTTATCATACCCGCTTCATTGTAGCAAGACTTCATCCTTGAAAGTCGGTCTGCTTTTACCGCGTCTCACTGAACCGGCCTATCAACCATGTTTAAACTTTTGCATAATTTTGCGTCCTAAAATTTTCATGGATGAACACTATTTGAAGTTTATCATGAATAGGCGGCTTATGGCAACTGTAATCACACTACGATCAGTTCAAAATTGCACATCTCTTACAACAATGTTGTGAGAAATTAAAGAGGCGGGTCACGCAAATCAAGTTTGTTTGCCGACTTAAAGTTGTACTTATTTACCGTATCTCATTGAGTCGCCTTATTAAATATACTTGATTGTCTACAAAGTGTTATGTCCTAACTTTTCAGGAACAAGCCATATTTGCCGGCTCATCATGGGTGACTGGGTTATAAAAACTGCAATCACATAACGACAAGTTCAAAGTCTCATTGCGGAAGAGCGCAATGGATTCTACAGTCAAACCTTTTGATGACCTATTTATTAAAAAACTATAAAATATCTAGGGCCAAGCAAGGACAAGCATTTGTGGTAAAAACATCAGGATGAAGGAAAGTCATGACAAGGTTTTCTGCAGCGAGCTAAGAAAGCACACACAAGCGCGCTCGATGGCACGGCCAAAAGCATTTCAGAAATTTTACTACCCATATTACAAGCTCACATCAGGAGTTGTTAAAAGTTCAAAGATGTTTTGATACAAGAATGCATGGGACCAGTTTTTTCTCCTAGGCGAGCTATTTTTGACACGCCTTTAGTCTTCTTCTTCGGATGATTAAGTATCCGTCTCTTTCGGCTCATCCTCATCATCAATGTCTTGCTGGCCTTTTTTAATCCACCGGATTGACCTCGGTGACTCAAAATTTGGAGTCGTTTCGGTCGAAGTAGAAGCACCAACGCCGTGGGCAGTTTTTCTCTTACAATGAGGGGCATTAGCTCAGAAGGTTCATCTTTGGATGTGTTCATTATCTATAGTGTTTGCAGCATAATACTAAGATGGGTCGACCTGCTCTGCCATAAGAGTCGCCAGCGACCAGGTCTCCTTCATTACACGAGCAAAATCTTCTCGAGTAAATTCAGAGCCGTCCAATTTATACTTTGGAAAATCATCTTTCAGTGCTGCCAAATCGAGTTCTGCTAGATATGCTTTGGCGCGCGCAAGAGCCAAATTTGCCCCACCATTATATGTCGATTTTCGGGTCTAAGAGATCCATTGCGGCACGGTGGAGAGTTGCTTTACCATGTCTTTCAGGGTCCGTGGCAGGTATTTTAGATTCTTGGCAGCCATGATAGAGTAAACAGACCCGATGTATGGTTTTTCCACATAGGAAAAAATTGCTTTCAGTTTCATCAGGGGCAGTTACACCAGGGACTGATGTGTTAGGCTTGCAGACAGAAGGGCAAGCCGCCCCTTTTTCACATCAAGGATGAGAAACGCGAAGGGATGAAGGTCTCAAGATCTTAACAAAGTTGGCAGTTAGCATCTCGTTAAGTTGCCTCGCTAGAAAGGCATAATTTTCTTTCAAAGGGCCAAGCTTCCCTTCGGCTTTTTCCGCACGGGCTAAGAGGGCAATTTTCCCTATTTCAAAATTCTTCACGGCTTGCTCAAGATGATCATGCGCCTAACAAATGGAGTTCTGAAAATGAGCCGTCGTGGATTCAGCCTGAGCTCTAAGCCTTGCCTCTTCCTTCAAATGCCTTTGCATGTCTGTAGCCATGGATTCGGCATCTCCTACATACCTCTGGCAGACATACAAAGTTTGTCAAAAATTGGGATTATGGTATGCCTTAAGGACTTCTTAGTATAAACAATAGGAAGGTGACGATAAGCCGGAGGCATGGCAAGATAATGACTACGATACTGAAGAATATAAACAAGTCCCAAGCAAATTGCAAGTGGTATACTCGGTACTTGGGGGCTAATGCATGTCGTTTCTTTCCTTAACACGTGATAGATCAAGAACAGACTCATCTCAAGGAGAGGAGCCATTACTTGGGGGCCATAGATCGAATTTCAATCAAAAAATCATCAATACCCAACTCATCCCAAAGGAGTTGAGCCGACTCTCGGGGGCTACTGGTCAAATCTTCATTTAAAAATACTACTTGAAGAAGTACCGACTTATTATCGTCATTACAACTCCGTCCTTTGGGGCTACGGATGCAGCTCTTATTAGATTAGTTCCAAAAGAACTAGCTAACCATATTTGTATAATAAGCCGGTCCTTAGGGGCTAGAGATAGTATACAAAGATATTATAATTGGAAACAGGCAAGCAGGAGTCTTTACCTCATATTTTTCCTTGAGAGCGCATATCATTTTGGCTTCAATTCCCTGACTTTCAGTCAGCCGCGCCAAGTATTGTTGGTGGATTTCTTCAATACTTAACAAAGACATATTTGGGAGCTCTGATTGGGTTTTACTTTCTTCGAAGTTCATTATTTCCTCCTTGGTCACAATTTTAGCAAGAGAGGTGGAAGCAACGGGAGCTTGAAATTGTTCCTTAACAAAAATAACCTCTAGAGTGTTCTGATCAGCTCATGGAATGGGATCATCCACATGAGTCGTCGGGCTAGGATCTTGAGTCGGACTCGTAACATTTATGGGAGAATCAACCAAGGGACTTGTAATTTTTGTTGGTTTGCCATTAAAACTGGCTCGTCCATTGGAGACGTCTCGACAACGGTTGTTAGATCGATCGCACCATGTGGAATGTTCTCTTGAGGAGTGTCAACTTCGGCGGTTGCTTTTTATGTTTGGGAATCCAAAACATCTTGGTCCTCAACACCAGAACATGACCTGGCAACGCGACTAAATAAAATACCCTTGGCCCTATACAAGTCAGAAGTCAAGTATTATACTGAGAAATATAAACAAGATGGGGGACGTCGTCGAGCTCTACGCTTTGGCCGACAAGTGCACGTAGGCTGAAGAAGGAAGAAGGCTCCCAAGGGAGGACGTTGGCGCCAAGGTCGACTCTGATGACGATGAGAACGCGTCTACCTCCTAGAATAAGGGACGTAGGTGTAACAAGAAGTCCAAGGGAAATGCAGCGATGGCAATCGAGAGCTCAGGCAAGCCTAACACCCGCAAGAAGGCCAAGTCTGAGGAGTCCGACAAGGACGTTTCCACGTGATTTGGAGATGATGAGGCCACGGCAAACGAGAAGACCGGCAAGCCGTACTGCAAGATCCACCTCACCAAGGGCCATGACATCACCGAATACCGCCAAGTAGAACAACTTGCTAAGAAGCAGAAGCAAGAGTATGAAAGGCAGGACAAGTAGAAGGACCGATATGGTTGAGGTGGCTGTCGTGGCAAGGCCAAGCAGCAGAATGAGAAGTCTGTAAGAGGCCGAGATAATCAATGTGACAGTGAGGATGATGAGGATGGAGAGGAATCCGACTGGAGGAGTTCCAGAAAGCTATATATTCTATGTGCATGGACGGAGCCGCATCTTTGCACTCCTAACACACGCAACTCAAGCAATGGGTCCGTGTAGTCAATGTGGCGGAGTGATACGTCTCTGTCGTATCTACTTTTCCGAACTCTTTTGCCCTTGTTTTGGACTCTAATTTGCATGATTTGAATGGAACTAACCCGGACTAACGCTGTTTTTAGCAGAATTGCCATGGTGTTGTTTTTGCGCAGAAATAAAAGTTCTCGGAATGACCTGAAAATTTACGAAGAACTTTTGTGGAATATATAAAAAATACTGGCGCAAGAATCAACCAGAGGGGTGGAGCTGTGAGCCCACAAGCCCACCAGGCGCCCCCCGCCCCCCCTGGCCGCGCCTGGCAGGCTTGTGGGGCCCACAAAACTCCACCGCCTCCAATCTTAGTTCTATTTAGTCTGTCTAGCCTAGAAAAAAAATCAAGGAGAAGAGTTCATCGTGTTTTAAGATAAGGAGGCGCCGCCACCTCCTGTTCTTCATCTGGAGGGCAGATCTGGAGTCCGTTTTGGCCTCCGGAGAGGGGAGATCGTCGCTATCATCATCATCAACCTTCCTTCATCGCCAATTCTATGATGCTCTTCACAGTTCGTGAGTAATCTCATCGTAGGCTTGCTGAACGGTGATGTGTTGGATGAGATCTATCATGTAATCGAGTTAGTTTTGACGGGGATTGATCCCTAGTATCCACTATGTTCTGAGATTGATGTTGCTACTACTTTGCCATGCTTAATGCTTGTCACTAGGGCCCGAGTGCCATGATTTCAGATCTGAGCCTATTATGTTCGCCAATATATGTGTTTTCTTGATCCTATGTTGCAAGTTGTAGTCACCTACTATGTGTTATGACCCGGCAACCCGGAGTGACAATAGCCGGAACCACTCCGGGAGATGACCATAGTATGAGGAGTTCATGTATTCACCAAGTGTTAATGCGTTGGTCCGATTCTTTATTAAAAGGAGAACCTTAATATCCCGTAGTTTCCATTAGGACCCCGCTGCCACGGTAGGGATGAAAAATAGATGTCATGCAAGTTCTTTTCCCTAAGCACGTATGACTACATACGGAATACATGCCCACATTAGATTGACGAACTCGAGCTATTACTTATCTCTCCGTGTTATAGCGGTTGCATGATGAATCACATCCAGCATAATCATCCATCACCGATCCAATGCCTACGAGTATTTTACTACTGGTCCTTGCTACGTTACTTTGCTGCTACTGCTGTTACTCTGCTGCTACTGGTTATTGTTGCTACTGCTGCTATCACCCTACCTTGCTATTGATACTTTGATGCAGATACTAAATCTTTCAGGTGTGGTTGAATTGACAACTCAACTGCTAATACTTGTGAATATTCTTTTGCTTCCCCTTGAGTCAAATCAATAAATTTGGGTTGAATACTCTACCCTCGAAAACTGTTGCGATCCCCTATACTTGTGGGTTATCAAGACTATTTTCTGGCGCCGTTGCCGGGGAGGCGCAGCTATATTCTCTGAGTCACTTGGGATTTACGTCTGCTGGTCACTATGAGGAATCCGATAGATCCAAGAACTAAAGTGTTGCCCTCAACTACGAGGATAGGTAAGGAACTGCCATCTAGCTCTGCACTTGATTCACCTTCAGTTATGAGTAAGTTTGAGACATCACCTCCTACTAGATATCTTGATATGTCGCTTGTGCTTGATGATGCTACTTTTGCTGCCCTTGATGCTTATGATGATGCTATGCTTGATATTGCTTTGCCTGATGATGCTATGCTTCATACTGCTTTGCCACTTGGTGCATTCCTTGATGCACAAATTGCTAGAGTTGCTGCTAGATGTGATGATACTTCTGAAACTGCTGATACTATTGAAGTAGAACCTGCTATTTTTCCTGCTAGATCTAGCTCTCCTAGAAATGAATTGCCTGATATGCCTGAGAGTTGTGTTATGGAGGGAGAGATAGCTGAGGATTTTCTTGCGTGTAAGGATAGCTATGAGGTTGAGAAATTACTGCTCAAGTGGAAAGAAAAATCTCTGAAATCTAGGATGAAATACGGCCCGAAGTTTGCTACTTCGCCTATCTTTGTGACCAATAAGGATTATGAATTCTCTCTCGACCCTGAGTTACTCACTCGGGTCGAATCTGATCCTTTTCACAGTTATGAGTCTGAAACGGTTGTACCCCATCTTACCAAACTGCACGGTATAGCCACCCTATTCACTAGTGAGGAAAAGATCCGCCACTACTATATCCTCAAGTTGTTTCCTTTCTCGCTAAAGGATGATGCTAAGACTTGGTTCACTTCTCTTGATCCTGGTTGTGTGCGTAGCCCCCAGGATATGGTCTAATACTTCTCTGAAAAATATTTCCCTACCCATAAGAAGCAAGCTGCCTTGCAGGAAATATACAACTTTGCTCAAGTTGAAGAAGAGAATCTCCCACAAGCTTGGGGGAGGCTCGTCTAGCTGCTGAATGCTTTCCTTATCACCATCTTGAGAAGAATGAAATACTTGATATCTTCTATAATGAACTTACCGATGCTTCTAAAGACCACCTAGATAGTTGTGCTGGTTGTGTTTTTAGGGAACGAACCGTAGAACAAGCTGACATTCTACTGAATAACATCTTGTGCAATGAGAATGCTTGGACTATTCCCGAACCACCTCCTAAGCCAACTCCGAAGAAAAGAGGTATTCTATTCCTCAGTCCTGAAGATATGCAAGAAGCTAAGAAATCTATGCGAGAGAAAGGCATTAAATATGAAGATGTCAAAAATCTACCACCTATCGAAGAAATCCATGGTCTTGATAACCCGATACAGGTAGTAGAAGTAAATTCTCTGCGTAGATTCGATGAGAGTGATATTCCTTTTGATAAGCCTGCTAGCTTATGCCTGGATGAATTTGATAACTTCATTGCCAAACAACAGAGTTTCAATGATTATGTTAGCAGACAATTGGAACAGAATGCTCGTATGCTTAGTCATTTAAGTGCTTGCGTGGACAGAAACGTCAATGATCTTAAGCTCTTGAGTAAACATGCCTCTATGGTTACCACTCAGGTAGAACAAGTACTTAAAGCTCAGAATGACTTGCTCAATGACTTGAATGACAATTCTGTCAGAGTCGTCACTAGAGGCGGTAGAATGACCCAGGAACCATTGTATCCTTAGGGTCATCCGAAGAGAATTGAACAAGATTCTCAAGGAGTTAGCACTGATGCACCTAGTCATCCTAGAGAGAAGAAGAAAGATGATAGGAACCTGCACGCTAGCAACGCTGTTGCTGATACACCTGAGAATCCTAACGATGTCTTTGTCTCTGATGCTGAAACACAATCTGGTGATGAACATGATCCTAATGATGATATCAGTAGTGGTGTTCATGAAGATGCTCAACCTAGCAATGATAAGGATGTGGAGATTGAACCAGTTGATCTTGATAACCCACAACCTAAGAATAGAAGATACGATAAGAATGACTTTGCTGCTAGGAAGCATGGTAGAGAAAGGGAACCATGGGTTCAGAAACCCATGCCCTTTCCTCCCAAACCAT